>NW_004567106.1:59940195-60075385 GCF_000260355.1 Condylura cristata
GGGAATTCATTTTCTCATCCTCTAATTGACTTCTGGGCAAGACCCACTAACACCAGGAGGGTTACCCACTTGATAGTTTACATTGAATCAGGACCTTCACTCTTAAGTCTAGTAGACTTAAACTATTTTCTTATTCCTCTCAGTGCTTACCAGGAACCTTCTGCTAATTTTGCTGTAAGAGAAAAGGTGTTGCCTTAGGGAAAGTGAGATGTATGATTTTGCTTGGTTGGCTAAACAAATAAAAAAGGAGAGCAAAGAAAAGAAAACTAGCATAAGAACCAAGACTCCTGGTACCTTTTTCTTCATAAATTTCTCTCCTGATTTTCCGCTCAATATTACTAGTGGCTGGTGGGTTTCCCAGTGCATACTTGACCTCGGTGTCACTCCAGTGACCCCATGGCGAGGGGTCCAGGAAAGATACCCTCATTAGGGGCCTCCCTCGTGACACAAGGGGTCAATCTCCAACCAGGGTGGTGATCCACAATTTCAGAGTGTGTGAATTGTATCTCAATGCAAAATGAGTAGTACAGACAGCTTGAAATATAAATTAAAATGGTGCTGTTCCAATGCCAGAACCTGGCTACCTGGCCAGTGCTTGATGCTGGCTTTCTGCACAGTGCAAAATTGCAAACTAGCAAGGAAAGGCTCTGGGCTCTTGCAGACAGTTACATCATTTTCTCACAAGGGGAGAACGTTAAGAAATCTCATAATCCATAGCTCCACCATGCTCCCCCCTTTTTAAACTAGTGCTCACCGAAGTTGCAGTCATAATACATCTGACTGCACAGAGCACCAAGGGCCTGACTACATTCTGTCAGTGCAATTTCTTTCTATTTTTAAAATATCTATTTATGTATGCATACAGAGCTGGGATACAGGCCAAGGGTGCAGGGGTGGTAAGGGGATTCACCAGAGACAGAGTGGGGAGCAGAACTGGCAGATCAATGAAGTACACTGCTGAGGGGAGCAGCGGGCAAGACAGGAGAGGTCTGCTGTGCCACGTGGGTCACCTCTGGGGCTGGGGATGGAACTCGCACTGAAGCAGCTGTGGCTCACTTGCAGTGCTGTGATTTAACCCGTTGCATCACCAGCGAGGGCGCATTTTCTTTCTAAATGACACAGTTTTACACCTTACTGCATGGGCTAAGCTCACTCCCTCCCAGGACTGGGTTTCACCGGGTCTTGCTTCTTTCTGTGGCCCTAGCCCGAGGCCCAGAACTGCCATTGCTCCATCTTGCTCAGCCACTATCCCACCCTCCCCTAGGGAATGAGGACACAGCAATTCCAGGGCCTAGTTGGACTCAAGGAGGCTCCAGCGTCCAGCAGCTGCTCAGTGTGGCCCACACAACCAAGACATGGGGAGTTAACACCCACAGGGTAAACTCTGACCCACATGTGATGGGGTAGGGCTGGCCAATGCTGACCCTACTTCTCTTTCCCCAGCTGACTCTCCCAATTGTTGGAGACATCCCAAGTGAGATAGAGACCAACGTCGTGGTCATGTGTTGTCTCGGGAGGCCCAGCCAGCTTGGCAATACACAACCTTCCTTCCCTGCCTCGCCTCCCTTCCTTGCCCTGACTGTCCAGAGCTTGCAAGCTTCCCCACGAAACAGTAGCCTCTAGACTTAGCCTCAAGTTCTGTTTTCTAGGAAGCCCAGTGGACACAGACTATGTATTTACTTGTGAGTAAAGTATACAAAACTTCAAAGACTTTTTGTGGGTTGTTTTTTTTTTAAAGGTTTATTTATTTATTCATATAGAACTGGGGTACAGGCCAGAGATGCGGAGGGTGAGAGGATTCACCAGAGACAGAACAGGGAGTAGAACAGGCAGATCAACGAAGTACACTGCTGAGGGGAGCAGCGGGCGGGTCAGGAGAGGTCTGCCACGCCATGTGGATCTCCGCTGGGGCAGGCGGGAATGGAACTCATGCGGAAGTGGCTTAAGCTTCTTAGTGCTGTGCTTTAACCCGCTGCGCCACCAGGGAGGGCCATGTGGGTTGTTTTTTTTTAAAATATATTTATTTATGCGTATAGAGCTGGAGTACAGGCCAGACATGCAGGGGTGGTGAGAGGATTCACTAGAGACAGGGTGGGGAGCAGAACAGGCAGATCAATGAAGTACACTGCTGAGGGGAACAGTGAGCACATCAGGAGAGGTCTGCTGCATGGGTCACCTCCCTGGCTGGGGATCAAACTCATGCTGCAGTGGCTGCTGATAGTTTCATGGTGCTGAGACTCAACCCTTTGCACCACCAGGGTGGGGCCACTTTCTGCACTTTTTTTTTTTTTTAATCACTTTACCTTCCTTCCTTGCCCCATTACAGAGCAACTTCTGCTTGCCTCTTTGGGAGGGAATGGTACTGGAAAAATCGTTTTAAATCTTCTCCCAGCCTCCCTCATGGCACAGGGTGTGCCACCAGTCCTAAACAGGAATGTGTTTGCCCTGAAGGCACCCAGCAGCTTTGTTGGGTAAGTTTAATTTTGGGAGGAAAAGCTAGGGTGCCTGGTAGGATGTATGTACACACTTTTTTCAATCCAACTTTATTAGTAATGAAACGCCACTTTTATCTCAATGTATCTGATTCCGAAGGCTTGTTTTCATCTGTTCCAGATAGGATGGTGGCTGGAAAGGAGATTGTTAGAGCGTTACAGTTATTGATAATGAACCCTCACACCCCCACAGGCTAGAATGGCCATCTAGAGACCACCAAGGGTTTCCTCGGCCCAAAGCAGTTTGTCAGTGGCCGTCTGTGTAGCCTGGGATAATGGGCAGACAAGCATTTGACGAAACAACATTGACAGGTAGTTGGGATGGCAGCTCCTATTAATAAGCTTTGCTTTGGCATACATTTAAACTGTGCCCACAATCTTTAAGACATGTAGTTTGGGTGACCACTCTGGCATGCCTCCTCTTATTAACCTATGGTTTTGGGGGGGAGGAAAGCACTAAGCTAGAGCACTACTATGTGCTGACTTATTATTTCAAAGTCATGTTTTAGGATGAAGGTGTTTGTGGTTTGGACTTGTTTTGAATAACTTGTCTGGATGAAATTGTTCTGAAGTCAGATCATAGGACTTTCTTATGGCTATGAACATCTGTCGGATGATGTCACCAAAATTCTTGTGCTACTGAGCTTATCCATAGGAACAAAGGGAGGAACAACTGTGACATAAGAAACATTTAATCTTTCAGTTTAAACTTTATGTACCCCGGGGGTCCTCCTTGGTGGTGCAATGGGTTAAAGCGCAGCACTACAAAGGTAGACAGCAGCCTCTCAGCACAAGTTCGATTCTCCCCACCCCCCAGGGAGCTGACCCACGTGGCGTGGCAGACCCCCACACACACACTGGCTGCTCCCCTCGGCTGTGTACTTCTTAGATCTGCCTGTTCTGCTCCCCACTTTGTCTCTGGTGAATCTGCTCACTGTCCCTGAACCTCTGGCCTGTACCCCAGTTCTTTTATAAAATAAATCTTTATAAAAAATAAAAAACCTTTCAGTACCAAGAGTTTGTGTATGAGAACTTTCCTTCTGGCCCAGGCAACTTAGCTAAGGTATTAACTCCTGCCAAGGCCAGGCGAGGCGACTCTTTGCGAGGTGGTGAAAAACATACAGCAGTCCTTTGAAGGAGATTATCTCGCCTGCCAACAGGGCCTTTGTTCTGCTAGCGTCTCCTTCCAGCAACAAGGGACTTTCACTTTGCACTGGAAGCCGGACCTCAGCCTCCCCCCACCCCACCCCCGCCCCAGCTGGCTCAGGACTCTCCCAAGAAGCCTCTCTGTGGAAAGGTGCACCCCGACTACATTCCTTTCATCTCCCCCTTTGCCTGGAACAATAGTGTAATTAATCCGCCATTGGGATTGGAGAATGCTATTTTTTTATTGGCTTGTTAAGAGACGTGACTCCTTATGCTCTTGGTTTATGTTGTTATTAATATAAAGTATAATTCTCACCGTGAACCTGTGTAGCATAAATTATTGGCAAAGATGTCCTGGTCTCTGAGCATAATTTGCTGAGGACAAAACAATCACGCTTTTAATAGGGAATGATTGGCCTCCCTTGAAGTGGCCTGCCCATTGAAAAATGGTTTGGAATTACTGATGCAAGAAGCAGGTCACAGGCACGTTTGTTGAATGAATCAGGGAATCAATCAAGCCAAATGAAGAGAACCTATCCCTTCCTATCTCCTGATGGGGACATGAGCCTGGCTTATCTGAGTAAAGAGATCTTTTAGTCTGGGTAACAAGGGAGAAAAAGAGGGGATCCCAGAGAAAGCACCACAGAAAGTCCAGAAGTTTCCCTCAGCCTTTCCAGCCCCTGAAAGGCCCTTCCTGCCTTCCTTCATTATTTGTGTCTCTCCTGCCCAGGAAGTACAGAGAGCTGTGGCAATGCCTCCCAGGCAGTAGGAAACTTCTGGTCCCTGAGGTCATTTCCTTCTCTTCCCACCTCTAAGTAGATTATCCTCGGTTCTCCAGGGCCCCCTCCGCTCCCCAATTTCTCCTCCCGCCCCTGCCCTCCCTTGGCTGGTGTGATGTACACAAGAGCCTGCTGCCTGGACGCTGGCTTGCTGCCCTTTCTCCACTGGGCTGCTTGAATTTTGCCCTGGAGAGGAAATCCTGGTCTTCACTGGCACTGAATAAAAACAGGACAGACACAATTTTGCCGCACAGAAGTTTCCACTATGTGTTCAAAACCAACGCCTTGCCCCTGATTTTTGACCAGAAGGAGACAAACTTCCACTACTCCTGACTCTGGGTCTCCCAAAATACATAGGGGCTCAGGATCCCAGACCTGGCATCCTCCTAACACCCAGGCTGATACTGGTCGCCAGTGATTACCAGTTACAAGTCTCCCGGTCGGGACCCTGCTAGGACTGGGTCTGTCATCCCTGAGGGTCCTCTTGTTGTACTCCTCACTAGGTGACCCCCAAATCTCAAAAATTTCTGCCCTCCATTGAAAGGAAGAAACATGGGTATAGAAGCTTTGGGGAGAGGCTGCTTTGGGCGCAGACAGGGAAGGTGTCGGACAAAATCCCCAGAGGTTCCCACTCTCAGAGAGATTTGCTTCCATCTGAGGCCCCAACAATGCCTTCTGCCATGCCCCTGAGGTGTGCGAAGTTTACCTGCATGTCTGAGGGAGTGGGGTGGGGGCCCTGGTATTTCCAGGAGGTGGCAAGTTCGCTGAACCAAATGCTTGTCCCTATCTTGTGGCCCTTAATCAACAAATGCAAATAAAAAAAGAGCTCATGGTGGGAAGCCCATGGGGTTACAATTGAGATGAAAAAATGCACAAAATGAAGAACGATTAAAATATATATATATTTATATATATTAAGAGCTCAGAGACCTGCAGATAATATAAGAATTCAAAACTCAATTTCAGCAGCTTATAGACCCCAAATTATTATTTTTCACTGGCAGGAACACTTTTCTGATTTCAAAAGTAGTATACTAGTGGGGAAAATTTAGAAAATATAAAGAAAATGACAGCCATCCATAATCCCACCTTCCAGAGAAAAATTCCGTTCGGTATATTTTCATTTTAATGTTCACATATTTTTTATATAGTTGGACTATGTTGTATATGTATTTATTTTCCTTCCCCTCCCCCCCACTTATATTATCATGAGCTTCTAACATCATTTTAGTAGCTGCTAAGCTATGTCATCATTAGAACAGACTGTGATGTGTGGAGAGATTCGTGGAACTTGGTGATTCCCTATTTTTGTTGCTATAAGTAACACGTGGGCTTGTGCATAATAGAATAATTTTTAAAATGTTGTTGATTACATTCCAAATAATATGGAACTCCTGGGCAGAGATATGCACACTATAACTTCCTTGACTTTTCAGAAAGCTTGTTCTGCCATCAGCAGTAATATTTCAATAAATTATTTACATCCCCCAACTCACCCCCAATCCAGTGAGGTTATTTTGTTCATTAGCAAGTTTGCTTTTCTTGTTTGTTGAGGGAGGAAAAGAGAAATTTCCTGAGGTCTAACTTCAGAACATTGTGTTGAAATTTAAGCTCTCTCTGGCTATAGCTAGAGAGAAGAGAGAGTGGCTGGACAAGGCCCTGCTCAGCACCAGGAGACCAGAATATTCGTAGAATGTCAAAGTTAATGATTATCTTTGTGGAATCGATTGATGTCCAGATTGATGTCCATTAGAAGCTCCATGAAGGTGAGAACCAGAACCCTCTTAGGATGCACATTTGATCCTTGCATAACACTGGGGTTAAGGACACCCACTGGGTGTAGTCAAACAAAATCCACCTAGAACTTATAGTGGGAGGGACCACCCTGGTGGAGTGAGGGGTTAAGTCTCAGCACTATGACAGTACCCACAGCCACTGCAGCATGAATTTGGGAGGTCGATCCCCAACCAGGGAGCTGACCCACATGGCACAGTCGAGCTCTCCTGACCTGCCTGCTGCTCCCTTTAGCAGTGTGTTTCAGTTGATCTGCCTGTTCTGCTCCCCACTCTGGCTCTGGTGAATACTCTTACCTCCCCCTCCTTTTACTCCCCCCCACCTCTTATATGCATGAATAATTTTTTAAAAAAGAATTTACTGTAGGCTCTCTATACACACAGTTTCTGAATAACTGTCCACAGGTTTGTTGAGTCCCTGATGGTGGAACCCCAGGATAGGGGTGGACATGTGAAGTCCAAAGCCATGGCATTCAAAGGTCAACTGTGTCCCTGTGTCCCAAAGAGTCACTAGCATGTACAACCATGTGCTCAACAATGATGTTAGTAAGGGCTTGGCGAGCTCCTTGCCTTCTTTCCGATTTCATTTGGTTCTTTCTTGCTCAGGGGACCATTCCAGCTTGGGGGGCCATTGCCAGGTTGATGTGGAGAAATTTTCTCCCAGCCTTGGGGTCCCTCACGGTTGTGTTGTGTGACAATAACCTGAGTGCCGCTGTGGTGACAGGCAGAGGGGAATATTTCTGATGCTAGTCCAAGGTTAGCTCCCCACTACATTCCAGCTCTCTACCAGATCAGTAATTAAGTCAGGGAGAGAAAAAAAGGATCTATAAATGTGTTTGGTACAACTATTTTTTTTTTAGTAGAAATAAGTGTTTGCCGGTTATTAGACACCTTATTAGATACCTTTCTCAAAAGCCCTGCTGGGTTTTGACGGGTGAGCTCCCACACACAGATCACTGGAATTAAATTTCTCTCACAGAAAGATAGAACAATTGGTCTGTTCTTGAGATAACTGACTGTGTCTCCAAAGCTTCCTCTGTATCTAGGGGAGGGGAGGAGATCAGTGCTGAGGAGAAGGTTATGCCTAGGCGCACCCCACCGCTGACTCCCTGCCTTCTGCGGTGATGGAAAAACGGGTGTTCCCCCACCAGGGAAGAGGCAGAAGCACAGTGGAGGCAGACAGTGGTGTGCTCAGAGGGAGCACGGAGCGAGGCGTCAGAGGAGTTCCTCGTAGTGCTCATCGGGAGCCCTGAGTAGCTGAGGTGCGGGGTGGGGGGGATAAAAGGAAGAGGAGGAGCCACCTCCCACATACTGACATACTGCAGGGCCTGGAAGGCAGGGCAGGAAGCTCCCGGACATCTCCCAAACCATTTCCTCCTTCTCAGAACCTCTTCTCCGGGCATCAGACATGAGCCCGGACAGGGGCTACCCGCCAGCCGTTGGCAGCAGGGAGACCCTACTGTGGTTTCCCTGTCCTGCTTGCAAGAGCTCCAGTTTTGTTTAGGAAATCCCGCCTCCTCCACCAAGCCAACCAGGATCACCTTTGTCCTGTGCAGGAGATTTGTTGGGGAGATGTGATGTCGTTTCTGACTTCTGAGACGCGAAGGTAACAAGCCAAGTCACCCAAGGAGAGATTTCTTTGCTGTCCGAATGCACGGGGGAGAAGCAGTGCCTCCCCTCCTGGAGATGTGGCTGAGTCTGGATTGGACTCTGACCTTGGTCATCCATGTGAGGGGCCACTGGAGAAGCCAACTGTGTGGGGGATGATCTGACACAGTAGGGACAGCCAGACTCCTTCACTGTGACCATCACTTGCCACGTTTCCAACTTGCTTCTCGGGGGCCCTCGCACACACTCCACTGGCTCTTGTCTCATCAGAAGCTCACCACAGCATCGCTACCCACACCTCTCATGTCCCCGTTTCCCTCTGACAGGCTGATCCCAGGGCCCAGGTTTGTTATGGCTAGGGCTACCGTAACAAACTATCACAGACTGGGTGGCTTACACAATAGAACGTAATTTTCTTACAGTTGATCTTAAGCCAAGATCAAGGTGGCCAGCAGGGTTAGTTTCCTCTGAGGGCACCCTCCTTGGCTTATAAATGGCCCCCACTCGGGCCATCCTTCTTTACTGCTCTCTTTTTATAGGGCTACCAACCAGACTAAGGTAGTAGAATGGTCTCTACCCTAACGACCACATTTTAGTCAACACAACCCTTAACAGACTTTCTTGCTAAATGCAGAGATACTGGGAGTTTCACCATATGAATTTAGGAAGACACCAAATTGCAGCCTGGAGTGAATCTCTCGTGTGCATCAAACCTCATTGCTGCCTCTTCCCCCATGGTGTTCACCTGGCAAAACCCACCTCTAGTTCAAATCCAGTGGGTAAGAGTTCAGTTGTGCCTCTCCATAGGATATACTGAGGTAAATACAAGTTAAAGCTAAGTCATGCTGGATTAGGGTGGGTCCTAACTCCACTGACTGATAGTTGCCCTGTAAGAATAGGAATATTTAAAGTCCTCCCGCCCCGGTGGCCGAGGGGTTAAGTCTCAGCACTATAAAGCTATCCACAGCCCCTGCAACATGAGTTCTATCCCCAGCCAGGGAGCGGACCCACAGGGCACAGCAGACCTTTCCTGTCTCCCCGCTGCTCCCCTCAGCAGTATACTTGTCAATTTGCCTGTTCTGCTCCCCACTCTGTCTCTGGTGAATCCTCTCACCATCCCTGCACTTCTGGCCTGTGTACTCCGGTTCTGTATGCATACATAAACACATCTTTAAAAAAGTAAATAAGGCCCTCCCTGGTGGTGCAATGGGTTAAAGCACAGCACTGAGAATCTAAAGCCGCTTCCGCATGAGTTCGATTCCCGCCTGCCCCGGAGGTGACCACATGGCGTGGCAGACCTCTCCTGACCCGCCCGCTGCTCCCCTCAGCAGTGTACTTCGTTGATCTACCTGTTCTGTTCCCCACTCTGTCTCTGGTGAAGCCTCTCACCACCCCTGAGCCTCTGGCCTGTACCCCAGTTCTGTATGCATAAATAAATAAATCTTTAAAAAAAAAAAAGTAAATAAAACCATCCAGTGCTTGCAGCCTTTAGTTTACAGCTCAACTCAGCCCATTCTTTCCCAGAGCTACAGGCCGAACTGGTATAAACTTCTTGCTGAACTAACCCCTTCCTTCCATCTTTCCTTCCTCCCAGGATTTGCTTGTGTGCATGGTGGGTTCTGTGAGTCACAGACAGGGCCCGGGGGGTGACTTGCCGCTGTACCACAATGTCTGAGGACTCAGCTGATGCCCCCAGCCTGGAGCCCGGACTGGGAAGAGCATGACTCAAAGGTTAGAACTGCCCATTGCAGGGGCCTCTCGAGGAGGTTTTTCTTTTTCTCTTGTGGGTTGTGATTTTACCACATAAGACATCCATTTCATGGTATCTGCTCAGACGCTAATGTTCCCGTCAGCCTGACCACCACAGAGGAAGCCACTATCCCAGCAGGTCAGGCCTTTGATATCTACCTAGTAGCCATCTAGAAGTGTGTCAGGAAATTCATAAGCCCTCCATTCTCTCTAGTAAATTTTATTCTGCTGCAAATGGCTGAAGTGACTTTCACCTTTGATCTCAAGACCAAACTCCACCTCTGTGCTTGCTGGTACCCTCTGTTTCTACTCAGACAAGTTGCCTCCACAGTTCATCCACTTGGAGTCTCTTCTCCCAGCCAGTGAGAAGCTCCTCCTTCTGCTCTCCATAATTTCCCATTTATGCATGTGCTGAAACAATATTTGATTATTTTGAACCTTATTTGGAGGTTCAAGTTGGAATCACACAGCGCTGTCTGGCTAATTCGTAGTCTATAATGCCTTGTCAGGTTTATTCAGGCGGAGGGACTGAGCGTGGCTGTCACTCACCCCCTTCACTGATGGACAGTCAGTCACTTGATGACATTTGCTTGGTTCCCATTGTGACCCTCCTAGCAATGACGCTACATGAATATTCTATCTTCCTGGGCAAACGTGTCTGAGTTTCTCTAGATAGACAACTAGGAGTGGAACCACAGGCTTCCACACACTCCACTGGAAGAGGTAAAATGAGCTTCCCTAGTGGCTGCACCAATGTACCAACTAGACTTTACCACTGCAATGGTCATCGAATAATATCACTTCACTCAACATCATGTTGTTATTTTTTTATTTTTTTTTAAAGATTTATTTATTTATTCATACAGAACTGGGGTACAGGCCAGAGATGCGGAGGGTGAGAGGATTCACCAGAGACAGAGTGGGGAGCAGAACAGGCAGATCGACGAAGTACACTGCTGAGGGGAACAGGGGGCGGGTCAGGAGAGGTCTGTCACACCATGTGGGTCACCTCTGGGCAGGTGGGAATCAAGCTCATGCGGAAGTGGCTTAAGCTTCTTAGTGCTGTGCTTTAACCCTTTGCGCCACCAGGGAGGGCCATGTTGTTATTTTAATGAGGATCAAAAAAGGTTCCCAGCATGGGTCATTGTGTGGTTCTGTGTGGGAACTGTTGTCACTCATCCCCCCCCCCCCCCCCCGTGTCTGTGTGGGTTTGCTCCGGGGACTGGTTTCATCCCACATCCTAAAGGTGTGCACATGATTACCATTGTCCTGTCTCAACTGTCCTGATCAGAGTGAGTGTGTGTGGAAGGGGTGTTTGTGAGTACACTGGTGAGGAGTGGGTGTCCTATCCAGGTTGGGGTTCCCATCTTGAACCCTGAGCTGCTGGGAGAGACTCTGGATACCCCTGGCCCTGAGCTGGAATAAGTGGGATGGAAACAAATGAATGAATGGACATGATTGCTTAATATTAGAAATCTTTTTGGTCTTTAAGAAGTTTGGTGATTTGTGTGTGTGTGTGTGTGTGTGTGTGTGTGACCAGAAATGTGCCATAGGAACACATTTATTGCTATCGATTAGCCAATGGTCAAATTGGCTTTTTTCTACATGTCTCTTAAAGTTGCAAATTCTAAAAACCTATCAATGTAGTGAATATATACTGTACATTTTTTACTGTTTTATGCTCACTTTTTAGTAATGAGAATATAAAGAAGTAGCCTTAAGTGAACTAAGAAAAGCAAGAAATGAATCAGGGGGACTGGTAGAGTCACTGGGGATGGGAGTCTCTAGACTCACATCCAGAGAGACCCCACTTCTCACCCTCTTCCCCCCCATGGTAGATGCACAGTTCTAAATTCTGCTGAGAGACCAGGATCTCCTCCCCACCACTGTCCTGTCCCTGGTCCCAGGCTGAAGCCATGTGAATGCGATGGAGAGAGAAGACTTTTGATATGCACCTGGCTAAGAATAGACACCCAAGAAGCACCTAAATGAACTGTACCATAAATGAACTCTGCCCAACCACATCTTCTGACTCTCGTTCTCTTGCTAACAATCCTCATATTTTATTTTTTAAAAGTAAAATTTGATACACAAGAAATACCAATCTTAGGCAAATAGGAAGTTCTTCATTGTGGAGATTTGGTGTCTAATTTCTACAGAAGTTTTACTTTCTAGAGAGGCAGAAATAACGTCTGGCTGCAAGCTGAGCCACAAAGGTTTCCAGTTTCAATCAAACAAGGACATGGGCATCAAAGAGAGCATGACTGATGAGGGCATTGATGCTGAGCTTGGCGTGAATCAGAGTCACCTGCAACCTTGTTTAAATAATGCAGACGCCTGGCTCCACAGCACAGACTCTGATTTAATGGGTTTAAATTGGGGCCCAGGCATCTGTATTTTTAACGAGCCATCTAAGTGATTTTAACAAGCCACCTGTGCTTTGAGAGCAGCTTGACGAGGGCCTGCTGGAGGAAGCCTCTAGACTGAGGAAGGCTGGGTTGGGGAGCGGTTTGGCTGCTTGAAGCCTGGGACCATGAAGAGCCTTGAGCTGGACCTGCAGGGCAGAAGCATTGGGAAGACGGTGACACCCTCTCTTTTTAGTACAGTGGGGTCGCATTATGACTTGAACAGATCCAGCCTGAGGACCAGGGAGGGAGTCACCCTAGGCCAGACCTGCCATCGACAAGGAGTAGCTGGGCATCTGACCTTCCGCCCTTTGCTATGACCTTTACCTTTTCTGCCATCTTGTCAGTTCTGGGGAGGTGACAGGCATGGCCTGCACTGATGAAAATCCTGCTGCTGGCTTGTGAGTGTGTCTACAAACAGTGTGTCTACAACCTATCTCAGGTGTCTACAAACAGAACCAAGCCCGCAAGAGCCAGCTGGTTAGGGATTGTCCCAGGAGACAGAGGTCTTCATGCATTGCTGGCCTCTGGGAACCACTGCTGCTTGGGCGTCAGTATTGCCCAGGCCAGCTCCCACCTCTGCAGGTAGAGCTCCCTCTTGACCCCAGGATAAGCCCACTGTCTTCTGAGCTGTCAGCCAGCCAGGCAGACAGTAGGGTTTGGCCTCTCTGCCGCCTTTAGACAGTTGGGGCCCAGTGGACCTTCAAAGATGACCCCTCCCACCAGGAGGACTCTGCTTTAAATCATGATAGGATGGTCCCCATGGAACAGCTCAAGCCAGTGCTTAAAATACAGGTCCTGGCCCTCCCTGGTGGCACAACGTGTTAGGAAGCAGCACTGCAAGCTAGCGGCAACCGCTTCAGTGTGAGTTCGATTCCCGGCCCCAGAGGTGACCCACATGGCACAGCAGACCTCTCCTGACCTGCCTGCTGCTCCCCTCAGCAGTGTATTTCAGTGGATCTGCCAGTTCTGCTCCCCACTCTGTCTCTGGTGAATCCTCTCACCCCACACACCTCTGGCTTGTACCCCAGTTCTGTATACATAAATAAATACATCTTTAAAAAAAAATAGAGGCCCCTCGGTTTCCTGCTGCCACCCACTCCCAGCTCACCCTGCCTCTCAGGACTCCTGCTGGGCCCCCGTCAGAGAGCAGACAGCTGCCGCAGGTGGAAGGGAGGATGTTCTCACAGTGTAAGCACACTCAGTCCTCACTCAACCCCAGGTTCTTAGAAGCTGCGACTTCAAATAAACTGACTTATAATGAAAGCAGGCTCTCCAATAACATCATTTTGTTCCACCTCAGCTTCTTATCAACGTTAGAATGAAATGACCTTGAACAAAATGATGTTGAATGGAACGACATTGAATGGAATGTTAATTGTACATTGAGGCCCTGCTGGCACTGGTCAAGCTGATGCTTTCTGGGACACAGGGCCTTGCAGGGTATTTGTGTGTGTGAGTGAGTGTTCTTCTGGAATAAGTGTTTATTGAGCAGGTACTATGGAGAGAGTCCCCGCTAAGAAATGTGAGACATGAAAAAGCATCTGTGGACCCTGCTCCGGGAGAACGAATAATACCTCTGGAAATTACTCCCTTACAGCACCATGGCATGCCACAGACCATCCTCACTTAACCACATTCATGCAGTGTGGAGACCATTTTCAAATGGTTCACAAGAAATGTATAGAGAGAATTGTAAAACCAATGCTCAAAATATTCAAAGTTGGTTACCCCGAGGTAAAGCCTGGAGGGGTCTTTTCTTTGTTATTCTCACAGTTTTTTTTTGTAAGTTAGATTATTTCCAAGGAAAGAAATAGGGCCTCTGTGGTGGCCTAGGGTTGAATCCCAACGCTAGCTCCAGGAAGGCCTGAGTTCCAACCCCAGCCACGGAGCTGACCCACATGACACAGCAGGCCTTTCCTGTGTCGCCCGCTGCTCCCCTCAGCAGTGTATTTCAGTAGATCTGCCTGATCTGCAGCCTACTGTGGAGAACCTTCTCACATACACCATCCCCTCACCCCGACCTCTGACCCTCACCCCAGTTCTTCTATGCTAAAAAGAAGGAACCACCACCACCTGGCGTGGGTTGGCTTAACCAACCAGGTATTTTATTGTGTCACATCACAGCAAGTCCAGGGGCAGGCAGACTGCAGGTGTGTGTGTGGGGAGGGGAGGTTGCCAGTGACATACAATATTAGAGGGCTTCTGGTTCTTTCCATGTTGTTACCTTAGCAGAATCCCAGCATTCCAGGGCCATATGCAAGCGTGTGGGGAAGGAGCCTCTTCTGCCCAAATGTATAAGTGAAATATGCCCATCCCAACAAATAAAGATAAGGAAATGGCAAAATATCCGTTTATAGAGCCCCAAACCAAACATATACACTGGCTAAATGATTTGATGTGGGTCCTCATTTGTTTTGTTTTTAAAGATTTAAAAAATTTATTTATGCTTACAGAACTGGGGTACAGGCCAGAGGTGTGGTGGGTGAGAGGATTCACCAGAGACAGAGTGGGGAGCAGAATAGGCAGATCTACTGAAATACACTGCTGGGGGGAGCAGTGAGTGGGTCAAGAGAGGTCTGCTGCGCCATGTGGGTCACCTCCCTGGCCAGGGATCGAACTCAGGTCACGGTGGCTTCTAAGAGCTTCATACTGCAGTGCTTTAACCCATTGTGCCACCAGGGAGGGCTCGGATCCTCATTTGTAAAACGGTAACAGTCATGTTGTATTTTATTTGACTTAAATTTCATAATGCTGTGATAAAGAGAACAACATGATTAATATCTAAAGCTGTGGAAACTTAAGTTCAGGGAGTCAAAATGATTTGCTCACTGTGGCAAACTTATAAAGGCAGGACTGGGATTCAATCTCATTTTGTGACTTCAGATCTGTTACTATCTCCCCCTAGATTGCAAAGATACACCATGTTTAGTTGGGCAGATTGTTGATAGACAAGCAGCCCCTGTTCTGCTCAAGAGATTTCAGGTGGACCTGACCACAGGCTGCATTACAATTTAAAATATATTTTATTCCTACATAAAGCTTTATGTTTTACAAGGTGCTTTGAAAACTTCCTTTTAAAAACCCTATTGCAGGGTTGTAATAATAGTGTAATCCAAAAGTACAGGGCCCTGAGTTGGATAAACCAGGTTCATCGCTACTCTTTTTACTGCCCCTGCAAATCTCACCTTTCTCACTTGTAACATGAAGGAGAGACTGATGTTAATTTACTAAAGGGTTTAGTGTTGTGGGGTCAGAGGAGACAATGTACCTGTCAGTTTCTTGTGAATAATAAAGTTCCTTCCAGATTAGTTACCTTTACATAATAAAAATAATAACAATAACAATAATACCCAAGCATTTGCACACCAGTTCTCTCATTTACCTGTCCCACATTGAGGATGGCAAATGAGATGGTTGTGCCAGATTTTCCGAATGTTGTCAAAGACAGACCATTCATTTGGGGGGAGGAAAGAAGGAAGGGTGGGACACATTGTCTTCCTCTTCATTTCTAGACCTAATAATCACAGTGGCTTTCCTCTTTCCAGCCCTTGATCATCTATCTCCACTTCCTAAGCTGGTCTCATCACGAGGAGGGTAAGTCCAGACCCCCGTCTTTTTTATTTTTATAGTTTATTTATTTGTGCATACAAGAACTGGGTCTCCAGCTTATCAGCTTCTTCTAACCCACTGGCCAGAGTGCCTCAGCCTTATTTCTCAACTTTCCACCACCATCTCTCACTGCTGCTGCTTCTCTATTCTCAGCTCAGCTCAGATGCCAGCTGCTGTTCTGTTCTCCCACGTGGAGCACTTCCAGGAGCAAATCAGGTCCCATGTAAACGGTTACACCTCAGGGCTGGGAGTATGAGCAACAGACGGCTTCAACTTCTTCCAAAGGTCCCTTGCATCATTGATGCATTGCTCAGAACAGATGATTTATTCCTACCCCACTGGACAGAGAGACTGAAATGGACACTGGCCTGCCCAGATCCCAGCTGCAGCCACATGCCCTCCTGCATGAGGATTGGGCCCACTGAGCTGTACGTCCTGAGTTTTCTAAGGTAGTTCCATTCTTACTTATTTAAAATATGGGTTTTTTCATGTTTGTTGCTGCTTTATTTACAATCGGAAAGACATGGAATCAACCCAAATGCCCAAAAGTGGTTGACTGGATTAAAAAGATGTTGTACATATACACAATAGAATATTACTCAGCAATCAAAAAAGATAAACGCATGCCTTTTGCAGCAACATGGATGGAGCTGGAAGGATCATGCTTAGTGAAATAAGCCAAGAAAAATACCAGATGGTTTCACTCATAGCAGGAGCATAAGGACCAGGGGGAAAAATAATAATAATAATGAACAACTATATACCAGAAACATTTTACAGGGGTAGAGTGGGAAATGGGATCAAAATGGGGAGGGGGGAGTGCACGGGACTCTGGTGATGGCACACAGGTGATTTGGTGATGGGAAACCCAAGGGGATTGCAACTGAGATGGAAAAAGACACAAAATGATGTAAAACTAAACTATTATATCATTAAAAAATTAAATTAAAAAAATTTTTTTTGTATTAAAGTAAGATCACTTTGTCACTTATGACAGCCCCGCTTTTAAATGATCATACCATTTTCATGAACTCAGTCCTACTTGTTAATATTCCATGTCCCAATTTTCCCCTCAGAATATGTGGTAATAAAATCACAGGGTCCAAATCTTATCCTGGGGGAGTCAAGCCATGAGGACTCCCTTGGTGAATAAAGATGGCTCTGTGCCCTCCAGGAGACTCAGTATCTTTTCGGAAGCCGAAGCCGTTGTAAAGGTCAGGGCTGGGAGTCATCGTAGGTTGGCAGGTTAACCAGAAAGCCGGTCATTAAGACACTGAGGTCATGTTCTAGTCAGCAAGGCCAAAACTGGGACTTCCTCCACCCTCCTGCCTCTCCCATCCCTCAGGGGATAGTCTGTCAGCCTCACTTCCTGCCAAGCTAGAGAGCACCAAGGGGCCCGATGGGTGGATGGGTGGCAACTGGAATGCTGAGGCTTTAATGGGGCACAGATTGCAGGCAGGGAGTGCCTCAGCCAAGCCTCCAATTACTTGGGGAGCTGCAGGGGAAGTGCGAGACAAGCCATAGCCACAGCTGTGGGGAGGCAAGGCCTGATGCAATCCACCTCAGGCCTGAGGCCTCTCAGGCCTGAGGGGAAGCTGGCCTCTGGGGCAGTACTTCATTTTACCGGGCTTCTGAGCTCTTTCTTAAGGGAGAGATCCACATTCCGAGGCCTGTGGGGTTACTGCCTTCAAATTCCTGTCCACCTACAGGTGTCCTCCTCTGAGGAACTTCTCAGATTCCTCTTTGCCAGCTGTGCCACAGATGGTCCCTACCATGGAATCACCTCAAGCTGTATACTGCTTGCCCCAAGGCCCCTAGAAAGGGCCATATTTTCTGTATCCTAATTGTTCCCTCACCTAGTGATTCAGAGAGGGAACAGGACACTTTCATCCTCATTTTTTTTACCTTTTGCAAAAGCATTTTTCTTTTTTTAAAGATTTATTTATTTATTCATATAGAACTGGGCCTTTCTTTATTTTTTAAGATTTATTTATTTAGGCCCTCCCTGGTGGCACAGTGGGTTAAAGCACAGCACTAAGAAGCTAAAGCCACTTCGGCACAAGTTCCATCCCCTGCCCTGGAGGTGACCACATGGCGCAACAGACCTCTCCTGACCCGCCCACTGCTCCCCTCAACAGTGTACTTTGTCACTCTGCCTGCTCTGCTCCCCACTCTGTCTCTGGTGAGTCCTCTCACTGCCCCTGCGCCTCTGGCCTGTACCCCAGTTCTGTATGCATAAATAAATAAATCTAAAAAAATAAATTTATTTATTTACACATACAGAACTGGGGTACAAGCCAGAGGTGCGGGGGTGGGGAGTGACAGGATTTGTCAGAGACAGAGTGGGGAACAGAACAGGCAGATGCACTGAAATACACTGCTGAGGGAGTAGTGGGTGAGTCAGGAGAGGTCTGCTGTGCCGTGTGGGTCACTTCCGGGCCGGGGACCAAACTTGTGCTGCGGTGGCTGCAATGGCCTCACAGTGCTGTGCTTTAACCCACTGCGCCACCAGGGAGGGCCCTGAAAAAAAATCATCTGATTTGATTGCCGTTTTAAAACTTTTCGGGTGAAATATAGTCCGTTTTCTTCCTCATGTTGCTTTGGAAAAATCCCTGATCACTGCTGACCCACAGGGCTGCTGGGGAATGCTGGGGCTGGGCAGGAATGCCCAGGGCCCCCTGAAAGACAGCAGGGTGCAGAAATGGCCCAGTGGCCAAGGAGTGTTGTAGAGGAAAAGAGGAAGCGGCTGCCCTGTCCCTGTTTGTTGACTTGTTTTCATTTCTGATCCATATAAGTGATTTTTCCAAAGCTTGGAGGCCTCAGTTCTGGTTCTGCTCACCCCGGAACAGGCCCTGGGGCCTCTGGCCTGTTGCCAAACCCCTGCCACGCTCTGCACTCAGTTTGAAGGAACGACTCTGTAGCCAAACTGCCCTGACTTGCTTTCTGAGGGGAAGAGCAGCAGGAAGTGCCAGCACTGCCCAGGTGCAGTCTGCAGAAGGTGTTCCAGACAGCCTGCTGGTCCAGCTCCAGGCTCAGGTGGCTACAGGCTACAGGCTGGATGACTCAGGTAAGCTGCGCTGGACAAACAAGCCATGACTCTCAACCCAGCGGGGTGACAGCTGTAATTAGCTTTACCTGTCGTCATTGTACCACCACCTTCTGAGGGTGGGCTCCCCATGCCTGGAGCCAGGCCTCAAGGAGATGGGCAGGAATGTTGTTATCTTGGTCTGTGTCTTGTTGCCCAAGATGCTTCTTGATGGCATTTGGAGCTGAGCCACAGCACCTGCATGGTCTGATGATGTCATAGAGGCTGCTTGGCTGAAAGCTCTACTCAAAACAAGGACAACCTGGTGAAGAAGCCATGGCTTGTCTTTCTCCTGGCCCCAAAACCCACTGCGATGCTTTTGTCCTCAGGAGACCCCAAAAACCAGGCAGAACGGATAAACCTGGCCAGAGAGAGGACTGGGCCCACAGAGCCAGTGAGTGGGTAGGTGCGAAGCTCAGGGTTGTCATACACGACTTATTTAAATAATACCGGGAAAGTAGCTAGTATTTACTGAGCACTTACTACATGCCAGATGCTGCTCTGAGCACTTCAACCCAAGTTGTGTCATTCTAAAATATCCTTCCTAGCATATCTTCTTTTTTTTTTCTTTTTTTTTTAAGAACTGGGGTACAGGCCAGAGGTACAGGGGCAGTGAGAGGATTCACCGCCCCTGAGTCAGAGTGGGGAGCAGAAAAGGCCGACTGACGAAGTACACTGCTGAGGGGAGCAGCAGGCGGGTCAGGAGAGGTCTGCCACGCCATGTGGGTCACCTCTGGGCCAGGCAGGGATCGAACTCATGGGGAAGTGGCTTTAGCTTCTTAGTGCTGTGCTTTAACCTGCTGTGCCACCAGGGAGGGCCCGCGTTATCCTTTTTTTACAGATGAAGAAACCCAGACATGGCCCAGCTCTTAGCGGTGCATGGCTGGTAACCAGCCCTGGCTGGCTGGTGTGCAGTGGCCTGTCTCAACACCCTCTCTCAGGATTGCCTCGTCTGCTGTCAGTGGGCTGCAGTAACGGAGACTGAGCCAGACACCTGGAATTCCAGGCCCAGCCCAGCCCCAGCCCCTGCTGTGTGATCTTGCCTGCCCTCCTCCTCTCTGGCCTTCAGATTCCTCATTGGACAGAGAGGGGAGGGGCATGTTGGTGAGCAGCCTGCACAATGGTTACTCCTCTGCTCTGTCCTTGCTCCCCTCTGGGCGGCCCTACTGGAAGTGTTTACGCCTGGTTATCATGGCAGCTTTGCGGGCATCTGAGGAGGGCGGTGTGGTGACGCAGGCATGGCCTCGTGCCTCTGACTAATGGAACAAAGCTGCTTCCCCACTCCACACCTCAGTTTCCCCACTCAATTCAGCGAAACAAAGACTTCTTTGTGCTCGGGGCCAGTGAGTCAGGGTTAATGAGGGCTGGAATCCTCACGAGAAGAGGGTCATCTCCTAGGCCGGGGCTGTACTGTGGCCTGCAGACACACCCCTCCGGGTCCACCAGCAGGTTGCCTGACATTGGCAGAGCCCACGTGCCCTGCTGAGCTGGGGTGCGAGGCTGACACCTCTCTAGGGCTGCCGGGTGGTGCTAATGGGGTAGCCAGCAGCTTAGTGGCCTCTGGGTTCCCTTTGCTGCTGAATCCCAGTCAACCTGCTTGTCCTGGCTGGTCATACCTCTGTCAGCCAGGACACAGGACCCTATCTTCAAACTTAAGTGTTTTTCCTCCCTGGTTCCTCAATAAACATCCATTCTCTCCTTTTCTCTCTCTCCCTCCTGTCTGGGTGCTTTCAACTTGTTTCTCTTCATTCAGTTCCCTAAGAGCTTATAGTAGACAGCTTCAGCCTTCAAAGACATCAAGTTTGGGTAAAAGACTATCAACATGAGGACAAAATAAGAATGATGCTGCAAAAGAGAAGGCGCCATTTGAGAGAAGCAAGCGCCCGTGGTCCGTCCACCGGTGTCGCTGAGCGCCAGTATAAAATGGGGAAGGGAGGTTTGCTGACTTCTGCGCTGCGAAGCCTCATTGGGGAACCAAGTCGGATGTGGGGCGTGGTTGCCACCTAGTGGCCCTCGGTGGTACGGCAGCACTACTGCGCCAGGGTCTCTACTGCTCTTGAGCTCTCAGGTCTTCCGGATGTGACTTGATAGCTAAAATCTTGTCACATGATAACTGACGAGTTGCCCTACACTTGACATCTAATTTCTTTGGACTTAGAGAAGAAAGATCTAACTTCTGGTTTCACATCCATTTTCTTCCCTATTAGGGGAGCAACAGAGACGGTGCACAGCTGGAGGGTATATTCATAGCAAAGATGTACCCGGCTGCAGTAAGGTTGGCCGAGTGTGTGTTGTGTGTGTGTGTGTGTGTGTGGTTAAAAGAAAGCCATGGCCCAGGCCTCCCAGCTGGTGGAGAGCAGCACTGTGAGGCTATCCCCAGCACTGGGTGCAAGTGTGTGTGTGTGTGTGTGGTTAAAAGAAAGCCATGGCCCAGGCCTCCCAGCTGGTGGAGAGCAGCACTGTGAGGCTATCCCCAGCACTGGGTGCAATTCCTGACGGGGAGGTGACCCACATGGCACGGTAGACCTCTCCTGGCCCACCTGCTGCTCCCCTCAGCGTGTATTTCTGTCACACTACCTATTCTGCTCCCCACTCTGTCTCTGGTGAATCTTCTCATCCCCTGCATCTCTGGCCTGCACCCAGTTCTGTATGCATAAATAAATAACTGTTTTTAAAAATCCATAGCCGGACCCCTCCCTGGTGGTGCAGCGGGTTAAAGCACAGCACTGAGAAGCTAAAGCCACTTCAGCATGAGCTCAATCCCTGCACCCGAGGTGACCCACATGGTGCTGCGGACCTCTCCTGACCCGCCAGCGGCTTCCCTCAGCAGTGTACTTCGTCGATCTGTCTGTGCTGCTCCCCACTTTGTCTCTGGTGAATCCTCTCACCGCCCCTGCACCTCTGGCCTGTACCCCAGTTCTGTAGGCATAAACAAATCTTTGAAAAAAAAAATCCATAGCCATATGCTCTAAAATGGAACCATTTCACTATGGTGATGGCACATGTGTGATTTGGTGATGGGCCCAAGGGGATTGCAACTGAGATGGAAAAATGCACAAAAATATGTAAAAAATAAACTATCATAAAATTAACAAAAAACTGAACCACTTTTAAAAAGTGTCAGTGCTTACTACATGCACATTGTTGTGCATAAATTTTGAGATCGTTTTCATCTTGCAAAACTGAAACTCTACACCCATTAAAGAACAACTCCCGTTTTCTCGCTCTTCCCCACACCTGGTGACCATATTTTACTTTCTGTTTCTGCGAGACTGACTCTTCGAGACGCCACTTGTACATGCGAGTCAGCCGTGTCTTCTGTGAGTGGCTTACTCCATTCAGTGTGGAGTCCCTGCAGTTCGCCCCTGTGGCAGCACGTGGCAGGACTGTTTTGTCAAGGTGGAATGGCATTCCATGGTGTGTCTGGACTGTGAAGTTTCCACCTGTTCACTCCTGATGGACATTCATGCTGCTTCCATATCTTCATTGCTGTGAATATGTTGCATGGAATATAGGGAGGGTGTAACCATTCCTAAACCTAACAGCTTTGAAAAGACTCAGCTCATAAAAGAACTAGCTAAATTCCACACTGGGGTGAAGGTGATTGAAGGTAAATAATGGGGGCGGGGGTATAGAAGGAGGAAAAGAGGGCAAAACTCTGTTCTTCCTGTATGATTTTAGAAAAAGTAACTTTCCTGTAATCTGTGAAAACATGATCCCCAGAAGGAGCTAGTAAGCTACAAAGAATGTTTCGGTTACTGGTTTCTAGGTGAAACATTCTCGCAGGCAGTCAGTCA
Source organism: Condylura cristata (assembly GCF_000260355.1). Classification (NCBI taxonomy): domain Eukaryota; kingdom Metazoa; phylum Chordata; class Mammalia; order Eulipotyphla; family Talpidae; genus Condylura; species Condylura cristata. The sequence continues at coordinate 59,962,662 of NW_004567106.1, forward strand.
GCCCGGGCTTGAATGTGGCTCTCACGCTGACTGGCTGGGTGACTTGACCTTCAGTTTCCCATCTGTAAATAGAGATATAGCAGCTGTGCCTATCTCAGAGGCTATGAAGCTTTCACCAAGGTAAAATACGTACAATGCTTTGAACGGTGCTGAGTGCTTGGCACTTGAAGGAAAGCGAGCTACTTGCAGAAGTCAAGTCCATTTTGAGGGATTCCACTCAAAATGGCGTCTCTCCTCTCTCACAAAGGACTCACTCAGAGGCAGACTCCAGTCTGCTTTCCAATCACTTCTAAGTGGCTGGAAACCCAACTGCCACCCAGGGGCCCTCCATGTGCCTCTCCTTCCTCTCCTTTGGTTCTACTTAAGCAGGACAAGGCTGCCAGGAGATGGACAGAGGCTCAAAATGATGTCCCTTCTCTGTGACCTTGGCTTCCTCCTGAGGGCGGGGAGGGTCTTGCAGGCCCATCTTGAGCCTCTTCCAGGTATGACATTCCCTGTTCCTACTTCTACCCTTTCAAAGGCTGCTCCAGCCTACCGTGGAATAGTCCATTTCCCCCATATTTATTGACCATGGTATTGGCAAGTAGCTGAGACATGAGCCAGAAAGATGAAAAACTCTATTATTAAAGTCACTTGAACTTCAGGTCACCAATCTTTGGATAAACCACCTACGATCCTCCCAGAGACCTTCGCACACACTCAGTCTCTCTTCCCCTCTCTCTCCCCACTTGCCTTTAGCTGATTCAGGCGGAAAGGCGCTGTGGCAAAAAAAGCAATGACCACAACCAACTCTTGAGCCAAGGAGCAATGAGAGAATGAGAGCCTGAGGTATAAATAGAATCAATGGTCTCTAATTAAAGGGTTCAGATGCAGTCCCCTCTTTTGAGGGGATGGGTCAACTGACCCAGATAACAGCTATATAAAGCCAAAGAAACCCAGAATAGGAAGCAAACTAAAAATAGCAAGGAAAACTGAGGAGGAAGTGTTTGTACTTGTGTTGTTAGTCGGGCTGTACAGCAGCTATTTTGTCGCTCAGATGGAAAAGGGTGGGGAAGGTTTCAAAAGCTAGCTCTGAGGCAGCAGCAACTGGCCTGAGAAGGGCGAGGAAATGAGGAAAGCCCCAAAGTCTCCCCTGCTAAGACTATGAAAAAAAGTTGACTAAAATGTAAACAGAGCCAGGCAGAAGACTCATTTCTGGAGACTGGTGCCTCTGAGTAGTTGTAAGATAATCCTTTTTGCTGTGAGAAGCTCATCAGGGCTGAGCTGGGGAAAGGAAAATCAGAGCACAGAGGCTGGGAAGCATGGAAGCGTGGATTTCAAGGCAGCCAGCCACGACAGGGCTTATTATTAAATGTCTTTGAAGTTCATCTTAACCTGGGCAGGGAGGGGCACCAATCTACTTAGATGGGAAATGCAACCCCCATTAAGACACAGGTCCCCAGAGGCTTTAGTGGAGAATAGTAGGAGAACCTGAAGGTTGGGAGGACTGGCCAAGTCAGGGCATCTGGGTAGCCCTGAATAGCAGAGGTTCTTCAAGATATCGCCGCCTGCCCTGACCAGTGGGACCAAGACTGACGTGGAGGGTAGAGAGCAAGGTATTAGTTCCATTTACCAGCAGGAGACATGTCATCAACAGAGATTACGCAACATTCGCCAGCTCCCTGATACGGCTAATGCAATCGGGAAAATTCCATAGACTGATGCTTTATAATTCTACCTTTGCGGGCTATAAAGTAGCAAAAATGAAATTTAGGTAATTACCTCTTTTGAAAGGATCTACCAAAAGAGAAAAAAATAAAAAGCAATCAGGGCCCTCCCTTGTGGCGCCACGGGTTAAAGTGCAGCACTATTAAGTTATCTCCAGCCACTGCAGCCACACCCAGCCAGGGAGCTGACCCACATGGTGCAGCAGACCTCATCACCTGTCTCGCCCGCTGCTCCCCCAGTAGTGTGTCTCATCAATCTGCCTGTTCTGCTCCCCACTCTTGTCCCTGGTGAATCTTCTCAGTCCCTGTACCTCTGGCCTGTTGCCCAGTTCTTATATGCATAAATAAATAAATCTTAAAAAAAAAAAATCAACTCAGGAGAAGTGAGTTTCTAGAAAGGCCAACACAAAAACTTTTATGGGAATTATCCACAAGGATGAAATAGCCCATTCGAGACTTCAGTGTAAGCCAACGGTAATCTTCTCCTTTAGCTCCTTCTCCATGCAAAGGCCACCATAGTGGATTGACTGTTCTGTCGTGAATATGAAAATGTTGCTGTTTTTTTTAATTTAATAATGTTTATTTTTTACATCATTTTGTGCCTTTTCCCATCTCAGTTGTAATCCCGTGGGCATCCCATCACCAAATCACCCGTGTGCCACCACCATAGTAAGGACTATAGTTTAGATATTGCTGAAAATGGGACCAGAGCCTGTTGGCACAGAAGCCAATGACCAGGCTATCAATTTCTGAGAAAATAACCCTGTCAATGAAAGGTCACTTGGCAGGCTTGAAGCAAGGCTCAAATTAGTCTCCCAATGTACAGACCTTTAAACAAAATGTACGGGGTGAGGAAGAAAGAATTAGCAAATGCAAATCAGTAGGGTCTGGTTGGTTGCTTTCTGCTAAAACACGGTTGCTAAAACATGGTTCAACTCAAATTTGCCTCCAGAACTGTAACAAAAGTGAGCACCCCTTGCATCTGAAAGGTGTCCATTTAACCACTAGTCTTGCATTTATTTTCACTCCATTTTCCATGGTTATTTTTCTGTCTGAAAAATGAGCAGCCACTGTGAGGACTGTGAACCCTCTTGTTGGCCTGCACTATTTGGATACATGAGGGTGTTCTGTTCCAGATTCTCAGCCAGTCTTAGTTTTACCGAATGCTCAAGAATGCTTTCTTAATTAGCACACTCTCTTGATTCACATCTGTTTCAACCAATCCAGGGCCAAGAAACAAGCACAGTTTCTTCACATGTCTCTCTGCTCCATGTGGCTTCTTCAGGTCTCCTTCTGGCTCTCCATCCTGCTTCTTTCTCTCTTTTGTTTACTATGTTCCTTCATCCTCAAAAGTTCTCTTATTAAGTATCTACCACTTGGATATTTTAGTGCAGAGATTATAAATAAGTGCCCAGTTTCTCCACTTATCTCGAAGGTCCAGCTCAAATCTATCTTGTCCTCAAAATTTTCTCCATTCCAAGCATGAGAATTCATTTCTCCTCTTTGATGCTTCTCCAGAGTAACTAGCATTCTGTATTGGGCAAATCTGTGTATAAATCTAGCCTGGACTGTATTTTTTTTTTTAAGATTTATTTATTTGTGCATAGAGAACTGAAGTACAGGCCAGAGGTAACAGGGGCAGTGAGAGGATTCACCAGAGACAGAGTGGGGAGCAGAACAGGCAGATCAACGAAGTACACTGCTGAGGGGAACAGCGGACGGGTCAGGAGAGGTCTGCGGCGCCATGTGGATCACCTCCGGGGCAGGAGGGGATCGAACTCATGTGGAACTGGCTTTAGCTTCTTAGTCCTGTGCTTTAACCCACTGCACCACCAGGGAGGGCCCTGGACTGTAAATTTAATGGTAGAAACAAGTCATCCTTCATTCTGCTTGGTGTGAAGGATTTACTCAGTGCCTCACACATGGAAGAGGCTTAATGTTTCTTGAACACCAAGTCTATTCCAATTTGCTTCCATTTGTAATTAAAAGAACACAAAAGCAAAATCAATGACAAAAACCATGGTGGGGGCTCACCCTGGTGGTGTTAGCAGGTTAAAGCTCAGCACCATGAAGCTCTCCACAGCCACTGTAGCATGAGTTTGATCCCCAGCCAGGGAGCTGACCCTCATGGCGCAGCAGACCTTTCCTGTCTCTCCCGCTGCTCCCCTCAGCAGTGTATTTCAATCTGTCTGTTCTGCTCCCTACTTTTGTCTCTGAAGTCTCTCACCCCCTGTGCCTCTGGCCTGTATGCCAGTTCTTGCATGTATAAATAAAACTAACCACTCTGGAATGTTGCCTACTTAAAGAAATGTGAATAGGGCCTCCCTGGTGCAAGGGGTTAAAGTGCAGGACTATGAAGCTCTTACAGCCACTGTAGCAGCAGTTTGATCCCCAGCCAGGGAGGTCACCCATATGGCACAGCAGATCTCTCCTGTCTCACCTGCTGTTCCTTTCACCAGTGTATTTCAGTCAGCCTGTTCTGCTCCCCACTGTCTCTGGTGAATCCTCTCACCCCTTGCACCTGCACTTCTGGCCTGTACCCCAGTTTGTGTATGCATAAATAAAATCAATCTTTACAAAAAAATAAATATGAATAGGTTTCTTTGGAGATGATTACAAATTGTAGTGGGAAAGACTTAAAAGACTGGTAGTCTATGTAAATATCTTAAGTCAATGATTCTACACCACTCCTTAACAAATTATGACCCAGAGGCCATGAACTTTTAGAAGGCAGCATTATAACTCACCTAATGGTCAAGGCAAAATGGTACCTCTGAGCCAGAAGGCACTTTGCCAAAGGCTAAAGCAAACCCTTAGGAAGATTACCAGAAACGGCCCCTGCTGGTTTCATCTAAGACAGAGGTTTAATTTAGGAGAGATGCAACACTGTTTACCCTTTAAAGCTCAGGACTGAAGAATGACACTTAAAGGACTTTCTTGGACTAAAGAGATCTATGTAATTTTTTTTTAAAGATTTATTTATTCATGCATACAGAACTGAGGTACAGGCCAGAGGTGCAGGGGTGGTGAGAGGATTCGCCAGAAACAGAGTGGGGAGCAGAGCAGGCAGACTGATGAAGTACACTGCTGAGGGGAGCGGCAGGTGGGTCAGGAGAGGTCTGCCGCGCCATGTTGGTCACCTCCAGAGCGGGGATCAAACTCATGCTGAAGTGGCTTTAAGTTAGTGTTGTGCTTTAACCTGCTGTGCCACCAGGGAGGGCCCCATAATCTAATCTTGAATTAGATCCAAGCTAGAACAAATCAAATGTAAAGAAATTTTAGGGCCCTCTCCGGTGGCTCAACAGGTTAAAGTGCAGCACTATGAGGCTGTCTGCAGCCACTGCAGCATGAGTTCGATCCCCGGTTGGGGAGGTGACCCACATGACACAGCAGACCTCTCCTGACCCCCCACTGCTCCCCTCAACAGTATATTTCAGTCAATCTGCCTGTTCTCTCCACTCTGTCTCACCCCCTGCACCTCGGGTCTATACCCCAGTTCTTGTATGCATACACAAATAAACCTTTTTAAAAAATAGTAACAGAATACTTCAGTATAAAAGAAGTGAGTTCAAAAATAGTTACTAAACTATGGAATTTCAGAAAATAGCTAGTTGCTAGCCTTCATGGTCACAGTTACTTTATCAGTGAGAAGCCATCTGTTTTATTTTTTCAAAGATTTATTGATATATACATACAGAACTGGGGTACAAGCCACAAGTGTGGGGGGGTAAGAGACAGCAGGGAGTAGAACAGGCAGTCTGACCGAAACACACTGCTGAGGGGAACTGTGAGCGAGACAGGAGAGGTCTGCTGTGCCATGTGGGTCACCCCCCTGGTCAGGGATCGAACTCATGCTGCAGTGACTGTGACAGCTTCATAGCGCTGTGCTTGAAGCGCTGTGCTACCAGGGAGGGCCTGAGAAGCCATATTTAGATGTGGTAGGCCAGGATCAATCTTCCCCATCAAGGAGACTGATGTCCCATCACCGGCTTTGGGAATCCCCGGCCATGTGTTTCTTCGGCAGTGCCTTCCTCCCCTGGCTAAGTCTCCTGTTCCCTTTGTTATCATCAAAGGGAAGAGAGAATGACCTGCTTATCCTACATTATAGCCTGGAGAGATCACCTGGTGACATAACAAAACTCTCACAAATAAAATTAGGCTTTGGCGCCAAACCACAAACTAAAAATTTGATTTTGTTGACTGCTCCACTTTCCTTTACATCAGCCTTGAAGGTGAGGAAGAAAACCACTGCCCGGCAGCAAGATTGCTAACAAGCGTTTTATTAACATACGATATTAATAATTCCTGGACATAAGAGCCCTCCGATGCCACCACACACACACAGTGCTGTAGGCGTGCAAGTCCTCTGTCGGTCCCATCCAGCCTCACGGCCCCACGTCCTTTAACACAGCCAGGCTCCTGCAGCACGTCCTGGTCACGTCCTCTGCAGAAATGGCTCCCCCGGGCAGATGCAGACACTGACAGTGACACTCGTTACAAGGACAGGGGCACTTTACGACTAAGCCAGAATGGAGAAAATCGCTTCTGCTGAACGAGTGGGAATTCAGACTTCGTTTTTCAGTCACTCACTCTATTTCTCTCCAGGGGAGGCTGGAATGTCATCAGGATGAACACAGAGACTCCCACTGTCGGAATATTCGGAAGACTTTCCTTGATTTCTCAGACAGGCTCTATGGGTAGAAAAGATCATTATCAGATAGTAAATTCTTTCATAGAGATGAAGGACTCGGTGTCAGTTTTCCCACAATGATCTGTGTGTGTCTAGAGATGAGTGCAAGCACGCCCAAGGCCAGACTAAACACGAGCAGGCCAGTCTGCAATGCACGGCTCTCTTTCTCCCTCAAGGCTCCCTTCTTATCTCTGCATGCGGAAGGACACTGCTGGCCCACCTCCGTGAAGCACACAGTTCTGTTCCTCAACCACGATGCCAAACTGCCCAAGCTCATTATTTCTTGTGACCCAGGCTCCACATTCACGTGACGCCTTGCTGGGCTAAAGAGTGCCACGCAAGGCCAAGGAATAAAACAAAGTTAAATGACCCTCAGCAGTTTGAGCGATGATCCTGGCCTCCTCAGCTGATGTTTTAGCCAGCAGAGCTAATAATAGGAGGAATTTCACTGCCACTTGATCGTGCCCCTGAAGTGAGGTGAGATCCTGAGAAATGAAGTTACAAGGAGGACGAAGCAATTTAGTAAAAGGCAGAAGGTTGCAGTGACTCAGAACACTTGGTTGTCTCTGCCTTGGAGACACAGTGAAAGGCACAAGGGCTCAGTGAGAGCACAGACAACATCTAACAAGACAATTCACGAAGTCAACGCGAATGTCAGACAGAAGGGGACATTTTCATTGCATTTTCCTCTCTGTGGGGAAATAAAGTGCTAGAAGGGAAAAGTTTGTGTTCTTCCGTATGAGAAATGTTAGTGAGAGGGACAGAGGGTTATTTAGTTAATATAATGACAGAAGTGGGAGAAGCTGAAGTTGAAATGATCCAATCAACTTTTTCTAACATTAAGATCCTTTACCATGGTCTCATTAAGCTTTGTATTTTCCAGTCAGAGTAGCAATGGGAAGGCAGAAAGACCAGCTACCAAAAAGGATCCTGAAAATCCTGGAACCCAGGGCCAACGATGAGGCCAACTTTTCCCACTACAAAGAAACTAAACAACAAACAATGCCCTCAGGGTCTCATGATGGTAGGCGATGACAGGGGAGTCACTCAACACTGTGCGGTTTCGTGGCTGTGTCTCTAGAAGCTACATGCAAGGACAAATGTAATCTCTCCGGCTAGAGAGGCGAGTAGAACCTTTGTCTGCAGATAGCTTTATGTGTTTTTAAAAGCTCTGTTGGAACATGTTATTTTTTCTGTAAAAAATCTGGACAACCTTTGCATATTTATCAAGGGTACAAATTATGCTGGAGCATTTAGTGTGAGTATAGTTCCTCCAGTAGAATCCTGCAACTCCCAAAGCCAGGAATCTGGGAATGCTTCTTACAGACACCTGCTGGCTAGATCTTCCTTTGTTTAGGAAGGGTACAGACATTATCAAATGCGTAAGGAGAGCTACGCTGTGAATGAGCCAGCACAGGACACAGGACACAGTTCTGTGTCCACCCTGTCACTTCCACCCTCTCCACAGAGCGGACACTTGTTTTCCCAGCTGTCACGAGGGCTGCATTTATCCACATTTGTCATCAGCCGCGGTCGTCTCTGCGGTGGTGAGCTGAGGTTCAGCACACCAGTCCAGGGCCGTAGCACAGAGCAGAGTAATGTGCCCAGAGAGGAATGAAATGGTCATCGGGGTATCAGAGCACCATGCTCCGGACAGCTGGGTTAACAGGCCAGCTTCCACTGCAAGTGACAGCAAGTGATGGGAAAAACAGCTGTTCTGCAACATGAGGCCGAGCAGCTGTCTACTGTCTATTTCTACGTGTTCCTTTTCTGCTTTGAGTCATTTCAGTTGCAAAGACAAGGACTATATCAGAACTTGATGGGATGCCATACCCTGCACTGCGGAAGGGTGGAACCAGTTCTATGCCTGTTCTCTAGGAAGAAAGCAGAATGCTGTCTACCTTGGCATGTGGAAGGTGAAGGCAGGCAGGGGGCTAATTATAGGACCAGTCTCAGCTCCTCACCCCATGAACAGCAAGTGCTGCACACACAGGGAACAAACAGCTTATCTCACCAAGGAGTCGGTTTCAGCTGGCTGGTTAGACTGTTTGTGTGCCAAGAGGATGTTCAGCACTGCCTTCCAGCCTGGCTCTGCCGGGGTGCTGGCATCTACCTCTGTGCCCCCATTCTCTCTGGTTTCCTTGCCAACTGCGATGTTCACCCAGGGGCACCAGTCTCTATGCTGAGAGGTAGGATCAAAGAAGCTTCGGGAAGATGTGTCCTGAGGGAGGAAGAGAAAAATGTGAATGAAGAGCAGCTGTTAGGGAACCTCAGGGAGGTGCTGCTCCTTGTGGCCAGGTCCAGAATCTCCTAACAGTTCCCCTTTAAACCTGAAGTATTTTTTTCGGGGGCCCTCCCTGGTGGCGCATTGGGTTAAAGCAGAGCACTATGAAGCTAGCCACAGTCGCTTCAGCATGAGTTCGATCCTGGCCCCGAAGGTGACCCACATGGTGCAGCAGATCACTCCTGTCTCACCTGCTGCTTCCTTCAGCAGTGTACATTGTCCATCTGTCTGTTCTGCTCCTCACTCTGCACTCTCACCACCCCTGCACCTCTGGCCTCTACCCCACTTCTGTATGCATAAATAAATAAACCTTAAAAAATAAATAAATAAACCCTATGAATTTTCCCCCTCTCATTTCTAAAATCCTCTCCCTTCCTTCCCGATAAATCTCATCAGGTCTATTCCCCATCCATCGCTGTCCCATGGGCCTATTTAGTACCATTCTAAGAAACAATGGTAAATTCCATAAACTTTCCTTCTTTGGTCACCCAATTGCCCCTTCCTTCAACTTGTCCACAGACTGACTTATCACCCAAGGCTGGGAAGGCCAGGGACCAGCATGCTGTCCAAGATGCACGCAAGGGCTGTCTGTGCTCTGACTTCTGCATGTGCAGGGGGGCTCACCGAGCTGCTGGAAGAGCAGAGGCGAGCTCTCTTGGCCCTCCGGAGAGGGCTAGACGGCACTTCCATGCCAGCAGCGTCTCCTGTCCCCATGCTGCGGGTCACTGGGCGGCTTCTAGCAGTGGGGCTAGCAGCCTCAGGGTCAGGGCGCTCAACAGGACTGGAAGAGTCCCAGCTCCGAGTTCGGGAGATGATGGCACCTGGGCTCCTTTCAGCCTGAAGGAAAGGTGAGAGGATGGAGGTACAGTGTGGTATTAAGGACCGCGGTCAGGGGAAACATTTCTAGAAGCAAGTGAAAGCTAAGCACTTTATAGTTCAACTGTAAGAATTCAGTTTCTGAACTGTCTACATAACTAAAGTCTTCAAGGCATATTATATTTCTACAGAAAGTAATGAATTTTACTTCTTTATAGTAACTGGTGAATAAAAGTCCTAGTGGGATGCGATCACTGTGCTTAGAAGTGGAGCTTATCCACTCATGCCAACTTCCAACTTTTCTGCCAGGAACACTTGTAGCAAGAATGCTGCTTTAAGCCAATGAAATCCATACCTGCTCTGAGCATGGGGGAAACGTGGCATCCTGGCTCCGAGTCATCATCCTCCGAGGAGACTCGGGTACCAGTGGGAGTCGCTCTGGCCGCCCCTCAGGGCCAATGGGCGAGCTGGTCAGGCCAAAGGAGGCATCCAGGTCAGTCATGGACGACTCAATCTGCTGGAAGCCCCAGAGCCCCACCTTCCTCATGCACTGTGAACATGTTATCAGGGAGAGCTGCATGGGCTCCAGGAAGGAACTAGGTAGGAAGATAAAAGAAAGTGAGTTTGCTCCCTCGCTGGTGGCTCAGCGGGTTAAGGCGCAGCACTGCAAGCCAGCTACAGGCACTTCAGTGCGAGTTCAATCCCCAGCCCGGAGGAGACCCAAGTGGCCTGGAAGACCTCTCCTGACCCTCCCGATGCTCCCTTCAGCAGTATGATTCAGTCAATCTGTCAGTTCTGCTCCCAACTCTGTCTCTGGTGAAGCCTCTCACCACCCCGGCACCTCTGGCCTGTACCCCAGTTCTGCATGCATAAATAAATCAATCTTTGGGGAAAAAAAGAGAGTCCTCTCAAAGGGTAATATTTCAAAAGGGACTAAGTGTAGTGACCTTAGAATATGCTTTTTATCTTATCAAATACATCCTTTGGGCTTGGGAACAATGAGCTCTCAGGACCCCAACTTCATCATTTCTCACTATTTCCCACAGAAAGATCTAGGTATCATGGTGTACTCTCCATGGCAAGACTATTTTAAAGATATGTTTTATAAGTTTCTCCTGTTCCTCTTAAAAGCTTCTACCTTTTAATTAAAAAAATTCCTTAATCTACCAAAGGAAGCATTTTTTTAACATAATACAAGAGTTTATTTTTACATCATTTTGTGCATTTTTCCATCTCAGTTGTAATCCCTTTGGGCTTCTCATCACCAGATCACCCATGTGCCATCACCATAGTCCAGTGCATTTCCCTCCCCCCACTGTTTTTGATCCCATTCCCCACTCCACCCCCATAAAATATCTCTGGTCTATAGCTGTTCATTATTATATTCATTATATTCTTGCTTGGTCTGTTTATACTGCTGCTATGAGTGAAGAAACCATCTGTTATTTTTTCTTTTCTTTCTAGCTTATTTCACTAAGCATGATCTTTTCCTGCTCCATCCATGTTGCTGCAAAAGGCATGCGTTTACTTTTTTTTGGTTGCTGAGTAATATTCCATTGTGTGTATGTACCACATCTTTTTAATCCAGCCATCTACTTTTGGGCATTTGAGCTGTTTCCATGTCTTTCCAATTGTAAATAAAGCAGCAATAAACATGGGGGTGCAGGAATCTTTTTGAATCAGTGTTTTTGTGTCTTTTGGGTAGATACCTAGGAGTGGGATTGCTGGGTCATAGGGAAGCTCCATGTTTAGCAGTTTGAGGAACCTCCAAACAGTTTTCCATAGTGGTTATACTAGTTTACATTCCCACCAGCAGTGCAGGAGAGTTCCAAAGGAAGCATTTTTAAAGTAAATCAAGGTGGGTTGAGTCTTCTCTAAATAGGGGAGCTTATGCCAAACTAAGCAACTGGAATGGAAACACCAACATCAGGCCTCCAGCTGGGGTTTCCACTGATAGTTTTTATCAATTAAATCCATCTTTCTTTCTTTATAAGAACAGAAAGGAGCTTCAATAGTTATAGGAATACAAATTCTCTCTTGGGAAGTGACAAGTAAAGGAAAATTCAGCTGTGTTCAAGAGTTTCTGAGTTCTAATTCTATGTTTGTTACTGATTTTTTTTTAAGATTTTATTTAAATGCACAAAATGATGTAGAAACAAACTATTACATAAAAAAAATTTAAAAAGAAAAAAAAAGGGACCTCCTGGGTGGCACAATGGGTTAGGACACAGCACTGCAAGGTGGCCGCAGCTGCTTCAGTGTGAGTTCTACTCCCAGCCCCAGGTGATCCAAATGGCATAGCGGACTTCTCCTGTCTTGTCGGCTATTCCCCTCAGCAGTGTACTTTGCTGATCTGCCTGCTCTGCTCCCCACTCTTGACTTTGATTAATCCTCTCACCACCCCTGTACCTCAGGCTTATAGCCCAGTTCTATATGCATAAATAAATCTTTAAAAAAAGTAAAGAAAAAAAAGATTCTATTTATTGGGCCCTCCCTGGTGGCATAGCAGGTTAAAGCACAGCACTAAGAAGTTAAAGCTGCTTTAGTATGAGTTCGATTCCTGCCCCGAGGATGTGGCAGACCTCTCCTGACCCGCCAGTTGCTCCCCTCAGCGGTGTACCCCATCAGTCGGCCTGTTCTGCTCCCCACTGTCTCTGGTGAATCCTCTCACTGCCCCTGTATCTCTGGTCTGTACCCCAGTTCTGTATGCATAAATAAATAAATCTTTGGAAAAAAAAAGGTTTTATTTATTTATGCATACAGAACTGGGGTACAAGCCAGAAGTACAGGGGCAGTGAGAGGATTCGCCAGCGACACAGTAGGGAGCACAACAGGCAGATGGACAAAGCACACTGCTGAGAGGAGCAGTGGGCAGGTCAGGAGAGGTCTGCCGCGCCATGTGGTTACCTCCCTGGCTGGGACTGAACTCGCAGTGAAGCAGCTGTGGCCAGCTTCATGGTGCTGTCTGTGCTTTAACCAGTGTGCCAGCAGGGAGGATCCTCATTACTGATGCTTAAAGCTCTTTCTACCCCCTCAGTTTCTTTGTCTCTGTTTTTTGAACAGGAAACACCATGTGATACGTTAGTGACTCATGTATATGGGTGTGAAAGGTTGCCACAGTTCACTCCCCAGACAAGTTACGGGCTCACCTACACGCCCAGCCACACAGCGAGAGAATACAGGCAGTGATGTGGACTTGGATGTCTGAGCCTAATTTGGTTACAGTTTTTTTCTCATCAGTTCGGTGATCAAGTTCATCTTCAAGCAAGTGTAGAAGAAGACTGATCCTGTCTTCTGTCAAGCACTGCAAAGAAGCCAAAATAAAATACTTAAAGCTTTATCCACCATGAAAAGAAAAGTAATGACAATGGTACAACAGAGGAGGTACAAGGCAAAATTCCTGAGAGAAATGACAAACATGAAACATCTCCCTATCAGAGAAAACTGACTTCCCAGGTAGTACTTAGCTACCACGCAGCTTTCTGATGTGCTGATGGAGAAAAGCAGCTCTTTTCCTAGAACTACTAAATCTTTCCTTAGCGCTAACTTGTTTTCAATTACCAACTGCGGATTTTCCCATGAACCTGTAAACTTCAAACACAAGTAAGGGAAACAGACCCCTCCCCTTTTTTTGGGTAAGATTTATTTATTTATGCACACAAGAACTGGGGTTCAGGCCAAAGGTGCAGGGGATGAGAGGATTCACCAGAGACAGAAAGGGGAACAGAACAGGCAGATCTACTGAAATACACTGCTGAGGTGGGCATTAGGCGAGACAGGAGAGGTCTGTTGCACCATGTGGGTCAGCTCCCAGGCAGGGGATCGAACTCATGCTGCAGTGGCTACAGATAGTTTCAGAGCACTGCGCTTTGACCCCTTGCACCACCACGGATGGCCCAGATTTGTTTATCACTTGGACTTACATTGAATTTACTTCTTGAAAGAACAACAAAGCTTATTGTTCATAATCTTTATTTTTGTTCTAATAGAGAATTATGATAGATATAAAAATATGCCTTGGCTAGAGACAGAGTGATATTTATAAAGGGCATCAAAGGTTATTAGCTTGGTCCTAAAATGTCTAGCAGCTTCTTAAACTGAAGAAGCAAAATAGCAGCTTCTAGTAGTAAAGATGGCACAAAGTACCCATATGGTGGTGGAATGGGATAGTAACTATTCAGTTTCTAAGTAGAGATGGGGGCCTGCCTGGTGGCTTAGGGGTTAAGTCTCAGTGCTATCACTGCTAAGGCCTGAGTTACTTCCCCAGTCAAGGAGCTGACTCATATAGGTTGGCATACAGACCTCGCCTGTCTCCCCTTAGCAGTGTATTTCAGCAAACCCGCCTATTCTGCTCCCCCCACTCTGTCTCTGGTGAATCCTCTCACCCCCTGCATGTCTGGCCTACACTCCAGAGTTCTATGAATAAATAAATCTTTAAAAACAACAACAACAACAAAAACAGTATAGAAGGGTCAGAGCACTTCAAAAGTCCTATTTATAAGGGAGAAGTAAGTTTACAAGTTCTCCTCTGATACTTTCTCTGGAAGATGATATGCAATAAACCCTAGGGAGTCATGTTCCAGTATCTTCTGTCATACAGTTTAGGTAATAAATCAAGATAAAACTGAATCTATGCCATTTAAAGAATACCTGCCTTTCTGACAGAGAACAGCCCACTGAACAATAGTTTTCTTCATACCAGTCTGCCTCCTCTTGTCATTAAAGAGAGGCTTCACGTACAAATGCTGGTGACAAATGAAGTCTACTATAGACTAGCCAAGAAAGACTCACCATGGTTTTCAAGTCCTCAGGCCTCAGGGAAGGAAGTTGGAGCTCTAAGTGACAAAGGCTTTGAAAACGATCTAGGAATTCACTAACAAGCACAGAAGGCTCATCCAGCGGCAACATTCCAAATCGATCTGTGGAAAAAGTGAACTACAAGATCATATTGGCACAAATTATTAAAAAAAAAAAAAAAAGTAAAGAATAACAGAGGAGGTCCTCCCTGGTGGCACAGGGATTCAAGAAACGCTATCAAGCTACATGCAAACACTATAGCATGAATTCGATCCCCAGCCACCAGGGAGGTGACTCACAGGGCACAGCAGAACTCTCCTGTTTCCCCACTGCTCCCCTCAGCAGTGTATTTCAAAAGATCTGCCTGTTCTATTCCCCACTCTGTCTCTGATGAATCCTTTCACCTCCCCATACTTTTCACCTACACCCCAGTTCTGTATGCATAAATAAATCTTAAAAGAAAAAAGGATCCGGTTCTTTGGAAAGTTACTGATTGGGGCAGGGAACATAAATCAAGTTGGATCTAGAATATTCTATTGTTGCTAGAAAATAGAAATGCTTTTAGGAACGCCAGAGTTTAGAATAGTGAACTTAATGAAGATCCATTACCTGAATAGTGAGTATCTGTCACTCAGGTAAGAGAATAAACACTGTAATTAATTACAATGGTCATGAGTTCTTACTGATACGCAAAGAAAAAGCACCAAAGAATAAGAAAAACAATTCTTAAAATTAATCTGAATAAGTAGAACAGCTATGTGTATATAAATATATTTTAATTATTTATTTATTTATGTATACAAGTACTGGGGTGTAGGCCAGAGGTGCAGGGGCAGTGAGAGGATTCACCAGAGACAGAGTGGGGAGCAGAACAGGCAGACTGACTGAAACACACTGCTGAGGTGAGCAGCAGGTGAGACAGGAGAGGTCTGCTGCGCCATGTGGGTCACCTCGCTGGCCAGGGGGTTGAACTCGTGCTGCAGTGGTTGTGGACGGCCTTATGGTGTGGTGCTTGAAGCCCTTGTACCATCAAGGAGGGCTCAGAATATTTCTAAATATTTCGTTTCTTCTATTAAGTGCATGCCTACTATTTTAATTTGGGAACTCCTTCGGCAGGAATGTCAGCATAAATACCACCGACTGATAATCTGAAACTCTATAAAAGCAATGAGAACATTAGCAAAAAATGACAAAATCTCTGGGAACTTTAGAAATTAACCAAAGGTTTGTAATAATCTGGGAAGCACTTATTCAAGAAAAATGGATGAACCTTCGTAAGAACAGTGAGCTACAGTGAGCTACATGGCATTTTAAATTGCCCTATTGCCATTATTCTTTTCCCAGCTCAGCCAACAGGAGCCTTGAAAAGCAACAGCCTCACCACAATGATGAAAAGCAACAGTTTAACGGTCACCGGAGGAATTGCAGGGGTTGGAGCACCTCCAAGGCCCCGTGCGGTGACTGTCATCATTCCATCAATCTGGCAGTTGCCTGGAAAATCCCACTGGCCCAGTGTTAGCAGCTTTTTCCTAAGGGAAAATAATGTTTTAACATTGTGGTTGCCTTGAGGCAGCAATAAAAATTGAGGCAAACAATGTGCGAGCCAAAATCGTTACAATGAAAAGCTGGATGAAAAGCTAGACAATGAGACATCCGTTAGGGGTTGAAAAGCTCGGACACATTCCTTAGAATCTAGGTTGTGTACCTGGCCAGGAAAGACCTGAAAAGGCCTGAACCTCTCACCTTTGGCTGACTTCAAGATGCTATACAAACAGGAAGTGAAAGCTTAAGCAAAATTAGGAATTGCCTGCTGCAGCACTAAAAAAGTACCCAGCATGCTCGTGGAGCACCTGGGCAAAGACTGAGGGAATTATTGGATCTGGGCACAATTATCACTAAGAATGTGAAAGAACCAAGCCAAACAGTAGTAAAAAGGTCATATTTGAGATAACCTAGGAAGCAGGATGGACAGGACTGGGTAGTAATGATAGGAAAGGTAACTTAAGTGACCCAGGTTTCTAGCTAGGAGGGTGGAGGCAGTCAGAACCATGTACTAAGAAGAAATATAAGAAGCAAATTCAAAAAATAAGATGAAGAATTCAGTTTTGTATATGGTGAGTTCCAGGTACCTGCTATATATGAAGAGGAGATGTTTAGAAGGCAGTTGAAATTATGCATCTGGGCCCTCCCTGGTGGCACAAGGGTTTGTTAAAGCACAGCACTGTGAAGCTCACCACAGCCATGAGTTCAATTCCCAGCCAGGGAGGTAACCCACATGGCATGGCAGACCTCACTTCTCCCACTGCTCCCCTCAGCAGTGTATTTCAGTCAATCTGCTCGTTCTGTTCCCCACTCTGGTGAATGCTCTCACTCCCTCATACTCATCTGATCTATTCCCAGTTCTTGTATGTATAAACAAATCTTTAAAAAAAGAAAAGAGATGGTGAAAAAGACAGCTCTCTACCTCCCTGTGACTATGTGGGTACCTCTCTTAAAAAAAAAAATTATGCATTAAGCTCAAAAGAATTGCAGACAGGAGTTAGGGGTCTGCAAGTAGGTGGCAGCTGAATTAGGACTGGCATAGAGAAGGCAGAGTGTACTGTAGTAAGAGTGGGATTCACCAACAGATCTCTGGGCAGGCGCTAAGCACCTTGAATGAGAGCACTGGACAGAGGGGGGTCACATCTGCACAGTGCGGAGTCCTGTTGTCCTGTACAGTGAAATTGTTAGGCCACAGCCAACAGCAGGCAAACCTACTTCTGCAGGCAATTTCACTTCAAAAATCTCTATGTCTTAATAATCCCTTTCCATAGCTTCTTCATTTATCAATGGGTGGTAATCTACTGATCACTTTTGATCTATTTTTTTCTCCTCAGTGGCCACTCATGGAATGCTGGTGGGATCAGTGACCTGGGAGTTAGTCTGAACAGGCCTATTAAAATACAACAATATAACCCACATGGCACTGATTCCTGATGGAGGCATGAATTGTGCTTGAAGCTGCTCTGCAACCATGGATCTAAAGACCTTCATTGCTGATCTCAGTGTGCCCCTCAGAACACGCTGGCTGAGACATATTACTCAGCAGGATATGCTTATATGCCCAGCAAAAAACTCTTTTTTGGGTAAGATTTATTTTATTCATTTATGCATACAAAAGCTGGGTATAATAGGCCAGAGGTACGGAGTCGAGAGGGAGAAGGGGAGAGGATTCACTAGAGATGAGTAGGGAGCAGAACAGTCAGAATAACTGAAATCTATTGCTGAGGGGAGCAGCAGGGGAGACAAAAGAGGCCTGCTGCACCATGTGGTCAGCTCCCTGGCCGGGGCTCAAACTCATGCTGCAGTGGTTGGTGATAGCGTGATAGAGCTAAGTAAGACTTAGCCTTTTACACCACCAGGGAGGCCCACAAAAATTTTTTTAAATTTTACTTGAGATTATACTTTGGGCTCCCATTTTCTAAAAGAACACACATATTCCTTGTTTTGTGTACACAACAGTGATTTCTGATTAAAGACAGAATGTGTCCTGCTATGGGTCTTAAGTAGGGAGGTTAACAGGCGCTTGTCTTTGCCTCTCCAGGCCCCTTGCTAATATAGGGCAGTCTTTGGCTGTGATGATATCCTTACTTCAAGGCTGTTACTGTACTGTGTCATTTTACAGTAATAAACTGTAGATTGTAATCATTCTCATCTGGCGTCCTCTGAGTCTTAACTGGTAACAAGACCCTGCTTAACTGACACCATTCGTGCTATAGGTACACCTTCTAAAGAAAGCTTGGTTAGAACATGGGGCTGCTTGTAATGGTAGGAAAAGCAGAGAATCTGAAACTGGGTTAAACCATGGTTACCATTCCTCATTAGTTGGTTATGGGACCTCTGATTCAGTTTATCTCAAAAAATTAGGGTAGGGCCCTCCCTGGTGGCGCAGCAGGTTAAAGCACAGCACTAAGAAGCTAAAGCCACTTCTGCATGAGTTCAATCCCTGCCCTGGAGGTGACCCTCAAGGCATGGCAGACCTCTCCTGACCCACCCCCTGCTCCCCTCAGCAGCATACTTCACCAGTTGGCCTGTTCTGCTCCCCACTCTGTCTCTGGTGATTCCTCTCACCACCACCCCTGCACCTCTGGCCTGTACACCCAGTTCTGTATGCATAAATAAATAAATCTTTAAGAAAAAAATTAAGGTTGATATTATCTACCTTCCAGAGTCCCTCTGAGGACTAAATGGGGTAAAGTATGCCACTGGCTTGTCAACTGCATTACAAATGTTAAATAACAATAACTGGATGAATATAAGTTCTTGAAAGGAAACTTCAAAATGAGATTTTCACCAAGACACAGATGATATAAGAACTACAATGACAAAGAACAGCCAGCAACTAGGAGCTCTTGAAAATAAATACCTGGGGAGGGGCTATCGGGCCAGAAGCAGAACTTCTCATGGGCAGTACTCAAGGCTTTCTTCAGCTCAGCACATCGGTCCTTATCTGAAACCCACACAGGTAGCAATGTCTTAAAAAACATACAGATCCAAAATCCAGTGGCCAAGAGTCTTTAACAATACAGATATGACTGAAAATAAAGAAAACTATGAGAATTTAAAAGAATATGAAAATATCATCTGCATCATCTTAATATTTTCCACAAAACAAGTTCCAAGAAAGACCCTAAGATTCATATCAAAGAAGAGTGTTTCAAAGCTTGTGTTTTCACAAAAGTGCTGTGGCTCTGCCTAAGCATAAATTTTGGAACAATACACACTTTGCTAGAAGCTTCCCAGAATATATAAAGATGAGTTCAAGTTCACTCGTTTATTTTTTTTTAAAAAGGCAATGTCTGGAATTAATAACTAAGATAATCATCATCCAAATCCATCTTGTTACAGTTAGTGATATACATTCTTGATTAAACAAGTGACTGATCTTTTCAGAAAACCTACTACAGGGTGTTTTTGAATATGGAGAAAAATGTCATTTGTACTTTATACTTACATCTGTCAAAATCGAAAGCTGGTTGGAAGCTAGCACAGAGAAAAGCTTGACAACTGGAGCATTTGAGCATATCACATTCAACTGTGACCCAGCCATATCTGGCACAGACAAGTGGAGACAGCTCCAGGGGCTTACCTGCCCATTTCAAAGAGTATTCATGTTAAGAAAAACAACACTGTAAGTATATTAAACGAACAAGTCATAAAGGAACATCTTAACTCACTCTTCATGTACATACAAATAAACACATTAACAAAGGGAAAATGCAGTTAAAAAAAGTTTTAAAAGTATTTTTAAAGGACAGGTATAAACTTACAGGATGAAGGTCATTTGAGTAATGAGTAGAGGACAAGAAGTTAGGAACATTTTCTTGAGGAAGCCTCATGTATTTTGTATGTTTAAAGTGGTTATTATTGGTTGTGGGGTAGAATATAGAAGCCATTTGCTTTCAATTAATATGAAAAACTAGGTATTTAAAAACACTAGGAAAGCACCAGAATATGTCTAAGGAATATGAACGGTGAAGGTCCAACAAACAGAAATATTTTCTACCACTCACCAATGTTTTCCTCTTGAACCCTTCTATTTTTATATTCCAAGAATAAAGCAAGAGAACTAAATAATATTCTTCATTATTCCCCGTCCGAAATTTGATTATACCACCATAAACACACTTAATCTGTCTAAATCATTTAATGAGCTTACTATCCCACATTTCACTTTTTATAATTTGTCAATACATTTTAAAAATTCTTATTTTGTCTTTATTTTACCAGACACAGGGTAAAAAGGTAAAAGATGACAAAAGATGCAAAAATTTTGTAAGGGACATGGGAATTTGAAAATATCCCAGTATTAGTAAAAGGGCTAAATACTGGAAGACAGACTATAGATAAATGTGTTAAAGGAAACGAGATTATCTGGAACAAAAGTAGTATTATCACTTAACTGGCTTAAATTAATTGAATTAGTTGAATTGACGCCCTCAACCCAACAGCCATGAAGGAACGTATCCTGTTGCCCACATGAGTGACCACGAAGTGGGTCCTTTCCTAGAAAAGCCTGGAGATGACTACAGTCCTGGATAATACCTCAAGTGAGGCTGGGCCTGGATTCCTGATCCACAGAAACAGTAATAAGTTCTGTTTTAAGCCACTAAGTTTTAGGGTATTTTGTAATGCTAGTAGCTGGTAACTATTATAACAAGCAACTACTATACAGAGGAAAATCTAGCAAGAGACAGGAAATGTATTAATACCCCCAAAAAACAATAGGTCTGGGTCGAGCATTAGGCTATGAAATCTTGGCTCTGCCATTTGCTATCAGGTTGACACTTTTCCTACCTGAATATGTATCCTCTTTGTAAAATAAACACAATAATGATAATTAATACCCATTTCACAGGTTTAAGGTAAAGATCAAATGTGCTAATATATGTAAAAACACACTATATAAAAGTGTTAGTTATAATTCCACCTCCTCTCAGGTCTTTAGATTTTTCTTCTGTAAAAATAAATGGTTAGACCCTCCCTGGTGGTGCAACAGATTAGGACACCGCACTGCAAGGTAGCCGCAGCTGCCTCAGTCAAGTTTGATGCCCCGCCCTGGAGGTGATCTACATGACTCGGCAGACCCCTCCTGACCCACCCACTGCTCCCCTCAGCAGGGTACTTCGTTGATCTGCCTGTTCTGCTCCCCACTCTGTCTCTGGTAAATCCTCTTACAGCCCCTGCACCTCTGGCCTATACCCCAGTTCTGTATGCATACATAAACAAATCTTTTAAAAAATGGTTAAACAATCTCAATGTCATGCCAAATTTGTTACCACATTTAATTCTGAAATTAAAAACATCAAAGTGATATAATACCAAAAGGAATTAGAATTTCTGGGGCAGGTAGAAATGAAACTCGCATCAGCTACAAAAGGATATAGAAAATGTTTCCACTCTGCTAAAGAAGGCTTCTTTCTTTGTAGATTCCAAAGGAGGTTGTTCTGCTTGGGGTGACCCATTAACTGACTGGAATGTGGCAGATGTGTCCTTCCTAAAATAAAGAGGCAAAACTGTTGATAATCCTTTCCTGGTATCACTTTGCCTAAATCTTTTCTATGTAGCTTCTCTGTATGTCATATCATCAAATACACCACAGTGAATTTTAATTCATCTAACAGTCATTTCAATCAGGCCATGTCTCTGTTCAACATCTTCTTCTTTTTTAATAGGTATAGCCAAGCATGCTGATTCATTTTTATTTTTATTTTATTAACTTTTAATGTTATCTATTGGCTGTTATGCTAGATGAATACTTAACCCTCTTATACTACCTCAATTGGTTTCCCTTATTTTTCCTTTTTAGTTTCCTTTTTCTTCCTAAATTAGTCAGTCATTATTTCTCCACTGGTCACCACTACAATTTCAAGTGACACTTTTAAGTTTCGATTCTTCCATTAACCATAGGCAGTGCCTCTTGACTATTATTTCTTCGGAGATCTATTCAGCCTTCTTTCCATCTTTTATGCTTCTTGCTAGATAGGTCAAGATTTATCCAGATCTATCTTTGCTTGCCAATAAGCAGGCTACTTAGCATTAATATTTTGTATTGTAATTACTGCCTAAGGGTTAACTATAGAAGAATATCCAGTACACTTAATACTCTTAATTTCTACTGCCCTATTAAGACCTAGTCTTTTTATACTATTATCCTCCCAACTTCATATATTCCTCATAGCCATGTTTCTTACTAATCTGCTTAATATTTTTAAAAGTTTCACAATACTTACTAAGTAGAATTCACAGTCTTCGGTCTGGCATCCAAATATCTTTATTTGACCACACTGAACTTTTGAGCAACTTCTATCTTTACAGTGCTCTACTAATACTATGCAGCAAAATATTCTAACCCACTCATTATTCTCCAACACTATTTTGTATAACTTTAGTAAACACAAAATAAGACTTAAAGCTCCTATGTATTATACAATTCGAACTACCTTAAAACTTAACATTTTTAACAGTAGAAAAACTAACTTTGATTTTTAATGGTATGTTCAATTTATCCACCTAGATCAACTCTTGATACTCTTTCCCAAAATGAACCAATTAGAAAATTCAAATCAAAGTAAAGCGCTTTGGCAGACTTCATAAAAAACATACAGGGAGTAAAAACAAAAACAAAAACAAAAAAACCCAGCAAACAAATTATCTCAGTGCCTAGGAATGGGAAGTGGGAGAGGTTGCTGAAGAGTCGTTTTAACAACAGAATTACACTACATAAGCTAATAGGAATTAAGTCTCTTTTTCAGAAAGTCAAGAGTCTCAGAAAGATGTGATTCTTTAGAAAATGCAGCGGAACCATAAACTTAAATGGGAAAAAAATGACATTTATTTTACTAACCACTAACTGAAATTTAGCATTTCCTTCAATTGTGAATGAAGGTAATTAAATTTAATTAAAAAAAAAAAACACCAAAAAACTCATGGTAGAGTCAGCTGTACCTGTGAACCTGTCACCAATGGAAACCAGATATTTTGTCACCACATTTTGGTTGCTGTCCATGTTCTGATATAACAGATATGCCCATCACTGCCTCAAAATTATGGTAAATAGACTCACTATTATATTTGATATTAAACTCTTTAAAAGGGAGCATGTTATTGCATCACTTTCCTTTACTATCTTGATAACTGCATTC
The DNA here is from genome assembly GCF_000260355.1 of Condylura cristata. Taxonomy (NCBI): domain Eukaryota; kingdom Metazoa; phylum Chordata; class Mammalia; order Eulipotyphla; family Talpidae; genus Condylura; species Condylura cristata. The sequence goes on from NW_004567106.1 coordinate 59,985,639, forward strand.
CAACATAATTAGTTTCCTTTATAACTCTTTATAATGTCCTTTTAAGTTCACTTTAGGCATTTAAAGATATTCTGAGGAGGGCATGAGCTTTCCAGGATGCCGAGGGTGTCTAAGCCTCAATAAGGTTAGGAAGTCCAGCTAAGACAGGAGCGCACACTCAGTGAGCCCCCCCGCCCACCCCTTTTTCCACAGTGATGAAGCCTCCAGTGTTACATTCCCAAAAGATTAAAACCATCAAAGAGTGGCAACCCCAGCCTCTTTCAGCCCCCAGGAAGAAGCCTTCCCCACCGCCCCCGTGGCCGATTTAGGAGACGCCCCCAGGCCTGAGTTCTCAGGGTCGGACCCAGAGAGAACTCGCGAACTCACGCTTCTGCTCCTCCCTCCTCCGGGGCAATCCCCTCATCTATCAGCTGCCGAATTTTCTGGGGAGTCCCTTCTGGGGAGCGAACAAGTGCGCCCCAATTCTTTTCAACAACCCCGGCGAACGGTGGTCCCTCAGTGGGCGCCGCCATCTTGGTCCGTTGCCGAGTTGCTTCCCCGCGGGTTTGACGATTCGGGAACTTCCGTTCTGGGCGGTTGAGATCGTCCTCTGGAGATTTTAGCCAAGCGACCCGCATAGTCCTCCTGAGGGGTCCACCTCCTCTTGGCCATCATAGAACGAAATGAACTCCTGTCAAAGAATGAGGCAGGCCACCGCAGAAGAGCTGTGCTGTTTAGGATAATGCCTGGATGAGTCTTTTTTTTTAATGTATGAGAGAGTGTTTGGGGGTTGGTGAGAGGTTTTGGTGTGTTGTCCTCCATATTCAGCAGTGATGAAGGACCCGCCTTAGTCTTAGAGTAATTATTCGTATGACTCTCCTAAGTTTTATCTTTTTAAAAGAGAAGACATGGCGACCGTCACTCTAGAGGACATAATTTAGAATTCTACCTAGAAGCTCAGTTAATGGGTGGTTTGGAAATTTGTGGCATTTGACATTATTGAACACTCCCCTATATGTCCCACAAATACATGAATGTATTCTAATAGACGCTCTCTGAGGCACTGACAGTGACAGCCGTTAGACATCGAACAAGTTACCTTTCTGTTTATTTAGTTCTGAAATTGTGATTATAATCCCCCCAAAGAAGCCCCCATGGCCTAAAAGAAGGCTCTAATTTATTCTGCAGATTTTTTTTGAGAATAAAAGAGATCTGCACAGAATCTTCCAACACCCCAAAATGAAAGGAATTTTTCTCATAGAATCAACTGAAAAAGAAGACTGATGTGACTGAGCAATGGGCAAGATTAAAGTGAGATCATCCCAGACCCCTCCAGCCCTTGTTGGAACTATTTGCCTATCCTCCTTTCCTGTTCCTATTGGTCTCCTTTTCCTGTCCTTAACTTCTTTGGCCTCCTTATTTCTTATTTATTTATTATTTATGTATGCATGTATGTATGTGTGTGTGTGTGTGTGTGTGTGTGTATGCATATAGAGCTGGGATACAAGCCAGAGGCTCAGGGGCAGTGAGAGGACTCACCAGAGACAGAGTGGGGGACAGAACAGGCAGATTGATGAATTACACTGCTGAGGGGAGCAGCAGGCCGGTCAGGAGAGGTCTGCATGCCATGTGGGTCACCTCCAGGGGCAAGACTCAAACTTGCACTGAAGCAGCTGCGCTTCTAGTCCTAACCCGTTGTTCCACCAGGGAGGGCCCAGCCTCCTTATTTCTTTTCTAACTTCAGTTCTTTACCGTTAATCATCATTCCTTTGCAGAATTTGAATATGGATTAGGAATTAGACAATATTAAAAAAGTAGTATTAGCTTTGCTATTTGTGATAATGATGTGATTGTAGTTTTTAGAGGTCCTTACTTCTTAGAGATACATCTTGAAGTATTATCATGTGAACTGGTGTGGTGTCTGGATTTGATTTGCTTTAACATTCATCAGGAAAAGAAAATGTGTGGAAGAAAAAATGAAGGAAGATTGCAAAGTGTATATAACTATTGGATTTGGTGATAGACTTTTGGTTTTGATATCATCTTCCTACAATATACTGTGTTTAACAGTGGCATAATAAAAACAAAATAAATAAGCTAAAATAATACATTCTCTTGACTGTCCTCTCAATTTTCTCTTTAATAACACACACTGGGCAGAACCTCAGTAACAGTTAAATTCAAGTCTCCACCACTATTCTTGTATCAGTCAGGTTGAAGAAAAATAATTCAGCTTGCTGAGTTGCCTCACTTAATATTACTGACCTCAAATGAGCCTTTAATTCTGCCCAGTAATCATACTGCATTTCCTTCATCAACTTCCTCTCCCACTTTCATAGATAACTATTTTATATCTCTCTCCTTAGATTTCTATTACCTCTACCTACCCGCTCTTTCTATCTGTTGATGACTTGTTTCCAATTCCACTTAGAAAATTAAATCAATCAGAAGAGAACTCTCACAGATTTCAACCACCACTTCTACACAATAGCATATAGAGTACAAGGAATATTTTTAAGTTCCCATATTCCCAAGATAACAGCCAGAAATCAGAGCCAGTTTTAAGTTCAATCAATCAGTGATTACCACTGCAGTGAGCATAGGCTCAATCAGTGACAACCTTTTGATTCTGAAAATCAGACAATCTCAAAGAAACAAATCTTTCTCTGATTGCTATCCATCAACAATATTCACACCAAATTATCACTCGTACAACTGATGTCAACACACTTAGATCTCTGAAAGATCTCCAACCCCCAAATTCCCCCCTTTTCAAAATCCAATATAGGATTAGCAATCTGATCTACTTGAAGCTTGGATGTGACCAGTGTGCTTTTTGCTGTCTGTATCAAGCAATACATTCAGCTTGTGTTTTCATTTCATTGAGTGGTTGTTTTCTTCTCTGATAGTCCTTTACTAGCAGTTCTTTTCAAATGGGAATGATTTTGCCTTTCAGGGGACATTTGACAATTTCTGGAGATATTTTTGGTTGCTATAGCTGGCATGATAGGTTTTACATAGTAGGTGAGGGAGGAGGTTAATAGGAGGCCTCCAAGACTTTGGCATGAACAGCCATGTATGACTACATTTCTACATCCATGCATGTATATTTCCATATATGTACACATACATTTATACATATATATATATATTTGTGTGTCTGTGTATGATAGACATTGGGCCTTTTGTAATCCTGTGTTTATCATTTTATATGTTTAAATTATTGTTCTGAAAAAGTGACAATAGACTCTTCTGTCTTTCACCAGGTTGAAAGAGTTTTAGAAGTGAAATTTTATTTTATTTTAAAAGATTTTATTTATTTATTTATGCATAAAAGAACTGTGGTGTGGGCCAGAGGTGTGGGGGAGGTAGGTGTGAGAGGATTCCCCAGAGACGGAGTAGGGAGCATAATAGGCAGATTTACTGAAATACACTGCAAAGCGGACCAATGGACAAGACAGGAGAGGTATGCTGTGTCATGTGGGTCACCTCCCTGGCCAGGATCTAGCTCTTGCATCAATTGCTGGCTTAGTAGTACTGAGACTTTAATCCCTGTGCCACTAGGGAGGCTTCAAGCAGTGAAATTTTCATGGAGAACCCAGAACAGTGTGTCTTGAACAAATTCTTCAGGGAAAATGAAAGACAGTGGGGAGTTTTTCAACTTGTATACAGTGTGGTCAACAAGGGTATTTCCAGATCCACTCAAGACCTTCACAAATTATGTTTCCCATTTAGAGAAATTGCCCTTTCCAACCCGCCCTTTCTTCCTTTTTGAAGTGAAAGATTTTTCAGGAGCTGAAGGTAACTGCAACTTTCCTTGTATTCATCTGCAGTCCTTAACTTTTTTCTTTTTTTTTTCTTTTTCCTAAAGATTTACTTATTAATACATACAGAACTGGAGTGCAGGCCAGAGATGCAGGAGTGGTGAGAGGATTCACCAGAGATAGAGTGGGGAGCAGAACTGATGAAGTACGCTGCTGAGGGGAGCAGAGGGCAGGTCAGGAGAGTTCTGCCAGCCCATGTGGATCACCTCCGGGTCAGGGATAGAACTCATGCTGAAGTGGCTTTAATTTCTTAGTGCTGTGCTTTAACCAGTTGTGCCACCAGGGAGGGCCCGAAATTTTTTCTTTTTTCTTTTTTTTAAATATTTATTTATTTATTTGTATAGAACTGGGGTACAGGCCAGAGATGCGGAGGGTGAGAGGATTCACCAGAGACAGAGTGGGGAGCAGAACAGGCAGATCGACGAAGCACACTGCTGAGGGGAGCAGCGGGTGGGTCAGGAGAGGTCTGCCACACCATGTGGTCACCTCCGGGGCAGGCGGGAATCGAACTCATGCGGAAGTGGCTTTAGCTTCTCAATGCAGTGCTTTAACCCGCTGCGCCACCTGGGAGGGCCTTTTTCTTTTTTTTAATTGAGTTAATGTTGATTGATGCTGTTGGTGTTTGAGAAGTACAGGATCTCGCCTTCCAGTGTATTTACGATAGCACAGTCACCACCAAAGCACTCTTAGTCTATCACCATAGTCCATTGTACTCCATTTTGTTCTTGTCCTTCCCGTTCTGGCCCTGGATGCCTCAATCCTGTAGTTGACTTACAAGGGTTAGTTTTTAAATTTGTCTGTATTTAATTTCTTTAACACCTGTTAAGTTTAGCTGCATTTGTAAACTTACATTCTAAAAGACAATATACTGGCCCTCCCTGGTGGCCCAATGGTTTAATAAAGTGCAGCACTACAAAGCTAGCCGCAGCCATTTCAGGACCAGTTCCACCCTGGGTCAGGGTGGTGACCCACATGGCGCAGCAGACCTCTCCTGACCCGCCCGCTGCTCCCCTCAACTGTGTACTTTGTCAGTCTGCTCCCCACTCTGTCTCTGACGAATCTTCTCACTGCCCCTGTACCTCAGTTCTATATTCGTAAATAAACCAATCTTAAAAAAAGTCATCAAAAAGTCATCTGAAGAATACATTCTGAAGATCAGTTTATGTTACAAACTGAAACAGATAGCTGTATATATGCATGTGAATACAGCCAAAAAGATCAGAAGGAATAAGCACCAATCTGTTAACTGTCTTTTTTTTTTCTTAAAGATTTATTTATCCATACAGAGCTGGGGTACAGGCCAGAGGTGCAGGGGCGATGAGAGGCTTCACCAGAGACAGAGTGGGGAGCAAAACAGGCAGATCGATTAAGTACACTGCTGAGGGGAGCAGCAGAGAGGTCTGTCACACCATGTGGTTACCTCCGGGGCAGGCGGGAATCAAACTCATGCAGAAGTGGCTTTAGCTTCTCAGTGCTGTGCTTTAACCTGCTGCGCCACAAGGGAGGGCCTGTTAACTGTCTAAGTGAGAAGTAGGATTGATTGGAGGGTGAAGGGGAATTTCATTTTGTTCCTTTTGAAGCTGCAATGAGGATACATTCATTATTTTTTAAAATTAAAATTTATGCTACTTTAGAGCCCCTAGTGGCACAACAGGTTAAAGCACAGCTCTATGAAGCTATTGCAGCCACTTCAGCATGAGTTCAGTCCCGGCCAAGGGGTGTCCCACATGATGTGGCAGACCTCTCCTGACCTGCCTGCTGCTCCCTCAGCAGTATGTTTCAGTCAGTCTGCTTATTCTGCTCCCTATTCTGTCTCTGGTGAATCCTCTCACCCCACCGCAGCTGTACCTCTGGCCTGTACCCCACTTCTGTATGTATAAATGAATAAGTCTTTTAAAAAATTATTTTAAAGATGTTATAGTTACCCACATAACTATTTGGGCCAATTTTAGGACTATTCTGACTTTATGTATTATTTTACTTCACCTCTCAGTTAACTAATTAAAAAGTATTTTTTAGGAAACTACTTTGTCTTGTAAATACCTCACCTTTGTATTGTTCTTTATGGTTTGCATCTATTTCTCACAACTCTGGAGGGAGTATATTAATTAGGATTTTATTGGCTTCTTGTTAACAAACTCAATTTAACTTTAGCAAGGAGAATTTGGTAGAACAGCATTTCTTAAAATTGAGTAATGTTTATTCCATGGCTTAATTTTGTTCATCCTGTTTTAAACAGAAAAATGGCCCTCTTCAATGTTGATAAATTATTTTTTTCAAAATGTTTTTAAATGCATAAATTATTTATAAGCTCCTTATGCTTATAGTACTTATAAACTCAAAATAAATTTATAAATTAAATAAACATTAACTTGAAACAATTCACATTTACTCTGATGAATAATTTGCTCCACTGAACTACAGTCACTAGTGTGGGAGAAAAGTAGAAAAATATGGCTCAGTTTATTTTCTCTACTTAATTTGCTATTGTAATTTAGATTCAGTAGTATTAACACATTCAGAGAGTGACTGTTCATGAAAGCTTGTCAAACTAAAGATACAAAATGATATAAATAATTCCAAGGCTTTGTTTACTTGTTTGGGGTAATCTGACTTAATAGTTCACAAATCTTTGTCAGAGAGCATTCTTCTAATGCCTATTTAATGAGATGTCACTTGCTATCTTCATAAAACCGTCTCGTTCCCTTGTTGTTAAATTAGTGTTACTTAAATCTGCATTAAATGAGCATATAAACCAACTGTTGCTGAAATTTCAGGAAATGATATCAGGACTTCGTGTTAAATATTGCAGATACTTGTTTCAAAATTAAAAGTTAAACCAGATTTTAAACACTTTCTTGTTTGTGCCTGAGATTTTGATATATATACACCAGAAGTATTTTTTTTTTCTTTTCACATGTACTGATGGACTATTTTTCAGTAATGACCATCATACTGAGTATTCATGGACAATGCTGGTGACTGCTGCTGCTTTTGCATATGCTGGAAACCTTAAGAAGACTGTCTTTTAGGGCTGCACCCTAAAATCTGTGCCACCATAGATAAGGTGGAGTAAAAAAATCAAAAGGGATTGGACCTGTGTGGTCCCTAGAAAAAAGGTTAGTTTCAGGTTCCTTGCCCCACCCAAAGGAGGGTGGAGCTAGGAGAGAAGAGAAGAATCTGGAGAGACTGAAGAGGAAGGGAGCAGGATGGGGAGCCAGAAGGAGACCTGAGAGAGGTACATGTTGCAGAGAGACACGTGAAGAAGCTTTGCCTTGTTTCTTGGTCCTGGACTGGTTGAAAGAGATGTGTTTATCTTGACTTTGATTTTGTTCTTTTCCTCCCAGACTTGTCTAGCCATTTCTGACACCCCCCCTTTTTTTTATATGAAAGATTTATTTACTTATTCATTCATATAGAACTGGGGTGCAGGCCAGAGATGCGAAGGGTGAGAGGCTTCACCAGAGACAGAGCGGGGAGCAGAACAGGCAGATAGATGAAGTACACTGCTGAGGAGAGCAGGGGGTGGGTCAGGAGAGGTCTGCCCCGCCACGTGGATCTCCTCGGGGCAGGCGGGATCGAACTCATGCGGAAGTGGCTTAAGCTTCTTAGTGCTGTGCTTTAACCCGCTGCACCACCAGGGAGGGCCCCTTTCTGACCTTTTTTTATGAGTCTCTCCCAGAAGGTGCTTTAGACTTGTGGTGGGCTTTCAGGCCTTTCTTTGGGCCAATCCCTTTTGGGTAGACTTTTACCCATGAGGGGGTGGGTGATTTAAAAACTATATTCTTTATGTTTGCTGTTTTGCACACTGTATTAAAGTTCCTTTCCATTAAAGGTCTTATATGTTTTGTTGCAGCAGATCGCAGAACCTATTTAGAACAGGCAGGTTTGGGGGTTCAGGGGTGTTCCTCTCCCTGCCCTGTGACAAAATGAGTCATTCACACAACTCCTAAAATGAATAACTATTATTCAGTTTTCTTTACTAGCTTCCAGTTTTATTAAACTTGGGACTTGCTTTTGAACTGCCTGCTGTGACATCATGTGGTCTTTATTTGGTGTGAATGCATATTTGCATATTATATGGCAGTCTTTGTCCTGCAACAGCTAAAGTAATATATCATTGCATCACATTGTGTCATTTTCTTGGTGTAAAAAACTAAAGGTATTATTCTGTAACAAAATAATAGAGTTTCATTGTTTCAGTCTTTTAGTTACTAAACACTAGGAGAGCACTGTCTTTATAATTGATGGTGATAAGACTCCAAGTGACTTAGTGCTAGAACAGTACTGCATTTAAATTAGCCTAAGCAAGAATTCCAATCTTGAGTTATATTGCTCTCAAACACACATAATGTGACATGACAAATCTTTGGTGTGGGAGGTAGGAGATATTTGGGAGCAGAGGTTTTTTTTCCCCTGGGATTGCTGCCCGTAGGCAGATTCACCCAGCATCCAGTATAAAGCCTTATCCCAGTCACAGTAGCTGGAGTGGCCTTTGAAAACATAAATCTGGGGCCTTCGCTGGTGGCGCGACTGTTTTAAGCACAGCACTGTGAAGCTAGCCGCAGCTACTTCAGCATGAATTCAATCCTCAGTCAAGGAGGTGACCCACAAGGCGGCAGACCTCTCCTGACCAGCTTGCGGCTCCCCTCAGCAGTGTACTTCGTCAGTTGGCCTGGTCTGCTCCCCACTCTGTCACTGGTGAATCTCCTTACTGCCCCTGCTTCTCTGGCCTGTACCCCAGTTCTGTATGCATAAATAAATCTTTTTTAAAAAGCATAAATCTGATCATGTCACGTCTGATTAAAGCTTTCAGTGGCTGTGCACTCCGTTATAATTCAGTCTAAACTTCTTGATGAAACTTACCTCTTCAGTGTTATGTCAAGCAACATCATTTAACTACTTCCCCACTTCATAATGAAAACTTAGTTTACCTATGCAAAACCCAAGGTTCTTTCCCATATACTTTCATATAGCCTGTACTATCTCATTGATTTCTCACAACTCTCAGATGCTGCCACAACCAAAGACATTATACTCCTTTTGCATGTAATAAAATCAATACAGAGAATTACACTTGTGTTCATAACCTAGCTGTAGATTTATAATATCTCAGAGAACTTTTAAAATATGGCCAAAGCTTGTGCTCCACAAATTCTGATCCCAATGGTCTGATGGAGACTCAACATCATTATCTTCCAAAATAGCCTCAGATTAGTTCAAGTACAGTCAGAGTTGAGAATCATTAGGTTACACAGAACTAAGCTTAAGACACAAATAGGTTAAGTAAAAGTAGGTATCATGACCTGCTGAATATTTTTCACCATTTCCCTATCCTCTATGCCATCATACCAAATGCTGTAATTATAGAATCTTTACTCAGAGACAATTTTTGCAATTTGTTTAATTATTGTACATTTCCAACAATTACAAAACAATTTCTTGGAAAATATTCTCAATATAGACTTCTTGCCTATTTCGACTGACTTGTTTCCTGAGTTCATACGAACTTGAGTTCCAAGCGCTTGTCATGCTATCTTCATGAAACTGCTGTCTCAGGCTACTAAAAATGGCAACTTATATTAAATACTCCCTCCGTTTTGTCCCCATCACTTTTTGGGTCATACCTCTGCTATCACACCCTGCAGATTGTATTGTCCTTAATCTGTTTTCAGGATTCCTTCACTCGCAGGCTGTGAGCCTTTCAGCACATATATTGGCTATTTCAGTCAATTTTGTGAAATGAATAGATGAACAACTTCGGTGCTCAGAACAGGTCTATGGCTCTGGGCTGAAGGGGGCAGACACTTGCCCTCCCATTTCTGCTTTCTGTGTCTTCTACCTCTCAGCTCTTTTGCTGAAGAGAAGAGTTTTCTCTATGAAGTCAAAGAGCAGTTAAGGTTTGATATCTTTTGATTTTAACTAAGCGTGGTATTGCCAGATTCTACGTTATTTTGAAGCAAATAACTGACATAATTTATCCATACATAATTCAATGTGTTCTTAAAAGATAAGAAGTCTTTTGATAATTTTTAAGAAGATTATTTATGCAGAACTGGTGTGCAGGCTAGAGGTGCAGAGGAGGTGAGAGGATTCACCAGAAACAGTAGGGAGAAGAACAGGCAGATAGACAGAGCACACTGCTGAGGGGAGCAGAAGGGGAGGTCAGGAGAGGTCTGCCATGCCACGTGGATCACCTCTGGGGTTGGGGTTCTAACTTGCACTGAAGTGACCACTGCTGGCTTGCAGTGCTGTGCTTTCACCCGTTGCACCATGAGGGAACGCCCCCAATTTTAGTTTAAATAGCTACAATAATTAATATACTTCTTTAATATCATAAAATATTCATTGTTCAAATTTCCAGTGGTCTCCTTATGTTTGCCCCCCTTAGGATTCACACAAATCTATTTCAATTGATTGGTGTCTTTCAAGTTTCTATCTCTTAACTACTTTCTTGAGATATCATTCACTGATTTAAAGTAAAGTCAATGTTATTTCATCTATTTCCTCATTTACTTCTTCATCCTTATATTTAAAAAATTAATTTAGATATAGTTTAATACCATAAAATACACCATTTTCAAGTATACTTTTCAGTAGTCTTTGGCATTGGCAAAATTGTGCAACCACTTCTACTCAATGATTTATACTTACAAAGTTATATAACCATCGCGAGTCTCTCTAATATATAGATTTCCCCCTCCAAACCTGTCTATTTCTCCAAACCTGTAATTGTTGAAGAAACTTGTTTACCCTATACAATTTCCATAGTCCAGTCTTGCTGTTTACATCTCTGTAATATATTTTTTCCCTGTCCTCTGCATGTCTTACAAGTTTATCATCAGATAAAGATGTCTGATGAAGTCCAGGTTCATCCCCCCCCCCCAACAAGACTACTTCTTAACATAGTCAATTTTATGTTCTAGAGGCACATATGTCTCATCTTCTATTTTGTGAAGCTGGTAATGGCTGATTCTCAAGAATAGATCTCTAAATTCATTAGGAGTTGCAAAAGGGACATATTCTATCATCCTTTATTACTCAGAACAATCCTATAAGAAGAAAATTTCCTCATTTATTTGGTTATTCAGTGAGGCAGCTTCTTTAGAAAAATAAACATTTATTTTGATTTTCATATTTTAGAGTGAAGGCTTTATTCCATTTACCAGACATTTTCAGAGGCAGTGGGTTATAGTAGTTAATGGCTAAAACACCTGCCTACAGGGATTGAAAGTAGGAAAATAGGAGGCAGAATCCGTGGTGATCTGAAATTTTCATAGCATGACTTAGAGGATATGCTTTCTCAGCTCCTGCACATTTCTCTATTTTCTCTGCTTCATGTAAGACCTCCCATATGAGGGTCAGGAAAAAAGAGAAAAAACCTCCAGATTTAAGAATCCTGAAAACTTGTTTCTCCTGAGGAATTTATGTGCTTTCCCTTATCATTAATAAACACTAGTGACTAATCTACATTTCCCCACTTTACACTGCGCCCAGCAAATTCAAAGGCAAATTTTTTGTTTAATTTTGGAACAATAGACATTTCTGATCTGCACATCTACGTTTTTCTTGTCCCTATCTTCTGTACTTGTTCCTGTCTTTATGTTGATTCCAGTTTTCTACAAGTCAAAAGGAGTTTGAATAAAAACATTTAGGTAGCCATCGGTCGGTCATCTGTAAGAGTACATTTTCCTTCGCATTCTCACTGCCGGGTGTTATTTTAAAAATACATATTAATGGCATATGCCAGAAATGGTTTCTTATTGGAGGTCTTAATTTGTGTTTTGAAGATTACTGGAGAGCTGGAATATTTTCCCATGTTTGTTCGCTGGTTTAAAATTGTGTGTTTGCTGGCGACGTGGCTTCCACCGAGGAAAGGAGGAGTTCAGTCGGTGGAACTGAAAGACAAGACAAATGAAACCCGGGAATATCTTTTCTTAAATTTAAGCTGACTCCGCCCAGGGTTTCTTCCTCCTCTGAGAGTCCTTTGTGTGTCAACGGTCTGAGAAAAGGAATCTCAGTCAGTAAAACTCGAGGAACACTGTAGTGTTCCCAAATATATATATACATTATGTGAAAATATCATTTCTCATTTTAGTGTTTAAGATTAAAGGTTCCTAAATCCCGGCTGTCGTTGGTCTCCAGTCGCTGGGACTCCTGCAGGCGTGGCCTCTCTCACTCGGTCTTCGATTGGCCCGCCTGATCCTGCAAGTCTCCCAGACGCGGGCTCGCTCAGCGCGGTGGATGCGAGTGTTGAGTGGCTGCTTTTGCCTTTCTCTGCCCCCCCCCAACAAGTTTTTTTTTTTTTTAGCCATAGCTATGGTTACCACGTCTCTCCCCGCCTCCTTCCACCTACCAAGAAAACGATTAGCTATTGGCTATCTGTCACCAAGGAAGTCAGCCATTGGTCACCGGGGAAGACCGGGCGCTCCCCCTTCCCCTGTCTCCCGGGTCTCTTGAGGAGCCCAGGAAGGAGGCTCCGCTAGTGCCGCCGGGCCAGGGGCTGCCGGGACCGGGCTGCGGCAATTGTTAACCGGTCATGTCGGCCGCCCAGGGCTGGGACAGGAACCGCCGGAGGGGAGGAGGCGCTGCCGGCGGGGGCGGCGGAGGTAGCGGGGGCAGCGGGGGTCGGGGTACTGGCCAGCTCAACCGCTTCGTGCAACTCTCCGGGAGGCCGCACCTGCCAGGTGAGTCCTGGGACCGGGTCCTGACAGCTTGCGGGCGCGGCGGGGAGGTGACTACTGCCCTTTCTTTTCTCCCTGGCTTTCTTTCCCTTGGGAGGAGGAAAGTCAGGCCCCACGTATAGCAGAGGGGCTGGGGATTAGAGAAAAGGAAAGGTGTTTTTGAGGTCAGGGAGGGATGAGGAACACAGCGGAAAAAGTATTTTTGCTCTGTTGAAAGCTCTGTGTTAAGAGTTGTGTTTTCTTTTCAAAGGAGAGACCGCGGTTACATTGACATTACCAAATGTTTCGCTTAATCGGTTCCCAGTCTCTGCTTCCGCAGTTTGATCTTGTAAAAGAAAGACATTGGCGTCCAGCAGTGGGAAATAGGGTGCTAAATTAAGGAGAGAAGAAGGAGAGAGCATTCCAAAGAGTGATTTTGTAAAAAGCACCTCAAGTTCGGTATTCTGAAACAAGGAAGGAGGAGGAAGTGTGTGTGTGGAGTGGGAAATGGCTGGGAAACAGGACCTAGAAATTAGGAACACCGAGTTGAATTATTATTTTGGAATATCCAGAGACATAGTGTGATATAGTGTTTGGATATTAAAGAGGAGTAAACGAACGCCAAGAATATACTTAGTGGCAAAATTAACGCTCTGTCTGCAATATGAAAACGACTGACAATTGGAAAAATATATCCAATGCCTTTGTTTTATGTTTTGGCCTGCAATTTTCTATGCTTGAATTTAGGTGTCTTATAAAATAAAGATAAATCAAATCCACATGAGTGTGCAGACAATTTTAAAGGGATGCATTTTTTAAGTGACTATTCAGTATGGTGGAAGGTAGGGAAGTAAATACTGCACACAATGTAAAGTATCATATTGGGCAAGCTTATTTTGACGGTGAATAGGAGAACTGTCAGGAATGATGTGTTAATAATTCACCTTGTTTTTTATGTGAATAATGTTGAAGTTGATTTTTATCAGTGATATTTGTTTAACTGATATACTTTGAGAACATGATTGGTTTTGAATTGTGTCTACTACCGTGTCTTGCACTTTTAAGTAATTAAAATTGTTTGATTAATTTGAAGATTCAGAAAAATTTACATATTTAATGAGACAATTGCTTATGCTTGTGATAAGGTTATTTATATGTTGGGAGCACACATTGACTAATTATATGCATCATTAAAGTTAATATCAAGACATTTAAATGGTCATATATATATAAGGTATACTGCCACAATTTGGGTTTGAGATGATGGTCACACTGGTTATTCTAAAATTGCTAAATATGTCATCTTTAAAATGAAAAAAGGGGGAATCTTCTTATCCCAAATTAATAACAAAATCCTATATTTTGTGTATTGACAGATTAGAAGATAAATCTCTTACCAAACATTATCACTCTTTTGCCTTCTGCTACTACAGTCTTTAGGTCTTTGATCTTAGATTGATTGCTATGGGCTTCATATTGGCATACCCAGGCTCCAAGAACCTAGTTGGTGCACTTCCTCGTAGCTACCACCTGATGGCAGTGGAAGCCATGGTTTCTAATAAGGTGTGGGGCTGTTTCTGCATTCCCTAAGCACACAAGGCCAGGAGCATCAGTTTCACCAGAGGTAAAGATAATAGGCCTCAAAAACTGTGAAGATTCAAGCAATAGGGTCATCAACCTGTTCTGTTTTCTTTTCCCTTTCACTGGCGCTTCACTCTTTCTTTCCCAAGGAGGCAGCTGCTTTTCCTCACTCTTGGAATTGGGAACATCTGCTATCTCAACATATACTTTACAATTCTTTCATACCAATTCTTTATTCTTCCAAGTATCACCTTTTAGGCACCCACTCCCTCCATTGTTTGAAAGACTTTATTTTGAAATGTTTAAAATGATTTTAGGTGATGAGGAGGATGAGAAATGGCTAGGCCTGCTTTATGGTTGACTCGAGGTAAAAATAATTTTATTTTTAGTAGAAGAAGCTAACTTTCTCTGTCCTTTGAAATCTGATTCCATTTTTGAGCCTTCTGTACCAAGACTTTCAGATACTGAGCACCCAGAACGCTTTCTTTTTGTGTCTCCACCCTCTATTTAGTCCCAGTGAATCAGAAACAATCGGGTCTTCCTGGAGTATTCACTCTTTTTTTCAGTAATATCTTCATAAATACAGTCACACAAACCAAACTTGGGCATCCTCCTTAACGTTTTCTTCTCCTTAAAGTTCAGGTGTCAATCCACCACCAAGCCCTATTTACTTGATTTCTGCCGTCACTGCAGTTCTTGCTGTGCTCATTCCTCACTAGGTCTCCTGCAGTAGCTTCCAAAGCCTTCTTCCTGCTTCTCTTGCCCTCCAGTTCACACAATGCGCTAATCTTTTGTACGCACTATCTATTCTCATATCTGCTTACAACCCTTTACTAGAGTTTTGTTCCTAGAATAGGCAAAAATCCTTACTGTGGCATTAAAGATACTGGATAGTCTGCCACCTTTCAATCTCCAGTTAATTTTGCATCATGTTTTCTCCCTCCAAAGGACACCTTTTACCACTTCTTTAGACATACCACCTCCAGCCATTGCACATGCCACCCCGGCATGTAGGAGCCCTCTCGCGCCTCATTCTATCCTTATTTTAACTTCTCTTCCATTGGTTCTCAGCTTGATCCCACTCTGTTTTTCAGGGGAGCCTCTCTAATGTTTCTGGCTCATTTGCTTCTCCCTGTACACACTCACAGCCCCATGTGGTTCTCCCTGGGCTTACATGTATTTGTATGATCCCTTGATATGTATGATTTGATACTCTTAATATACACACACAAGTATATATGTATATACAGATGTGTGCACATACTCATACGTATTTATTCTTTAATTTAAACTAATACTTTGACATTACATATAAGTAAGTTCCTTTTGCACTTGATCTTTTTATGGCTGATTCTGGAGGTAAAAATTTATCCCCTTAAAAGCCCCTTTGACCCTGGACAAATGGATGAAATAAAATTCTTAAATATATAAAATAGTGAACTAAACTTTGTGTCCATAGTGACAGCTCAGGTGATGATTTGTGAAACCTGGTTTGAGCAACTGCTTCCCTTTTGTTGTCTCTGAAAATATAATAATGAATATAATAGAGACTGTGTCTTGGCCCCAGAGGTCAAGACATCCATACTTTATCCATACCTTCTTAGTCCTGGATTTCTACCAACTCATAATCTCTATACACCTAGTAAAGAATAGGGAGCAGTGCTTTGTAGAATAGATAAATAGAAGTAGAGCTCAGGGCCAAGGAGACCATGGGAATAGGGAATTCAAGTTATAATTGTGATATAACTGAGTGAGTTTCATCAAATACTTGTATTATTAGCTGGGAAAGTTCAACATTGTTGCTGATATGAGCAGGAAAACTGACACAGAGGCAAAAAACTAACAAAACGGGATAAAGATAACATAGAAATCAATTTACAAAATAATGTGATTTATGTTTATGGATAAAGTCCAAATGGTACAAAAGAGCATATGACAAAAGCCGGGTTTTCCTTCTACTTTTGACCCCCCAGCTAATTTGTTTCCTTTTCTAGAAATAATCAAGGATACATTTCTTATGTATCTTTTCCTGAAGTGTGTGTGGGGCGGTGTGTGTGTGTGTCCTTGTGTGTGTGTGTGTGTGTTAAGTGGGTGGGGAAAGCCTTGTGTATATATAATTTTGCACACTGGTGCATCTGTCTTTAGAATACATTCCTAGAAGTACTATTGTTGGGTCAGAGGCTGTGTACTATTTAATTTTTGATAGATGTTAACAAATTGCCCTCCTTGGAGGTTGTACCATTTTATGCCCACTGTTCGCACGCTGGTGTTCTATTCCTATATTATCAGAATGGGTAATCAAACTCTTTATTGTCCATTTAGTAGGTATATTTTTCTTTATCATTTCAGTAGGCATAGGAGCCATATTCGTTTCCTTTATTTAACACATCTTTTAATTGTTAGTTATTGGGATTTTTTTCTATCACTTACAGGAACTTCATATTTTAAGGAAATTAGCCCCTCATCCTTGATACGTGTTGCAAATATTTTCCGTAATTTGTCATTGGGTTTTTGACCTGGCTTATGGGATATTTTTCTGCAAAATTTAGCAATTTTTTTAATAGTTGTAATTATCAATCTCTTGGATTTTAGGTTTTGTCATAAGAAACACCTCTTTCAACATTATTTCTAATGGAATAATTTCACTAAAATGAAATTCTTCCCTCCCCCCCATAAACATATAAATTATATTTAGTATTGAGGTAGGAATCCAAGTTTATTTTTCTTCCAGGTGGCTATCTAGTTATTGTAGTATTGAAATGTTATATATAGATTTCCTTAGTTCCTACATAGAATTTGGGTTATTATTCGATTAACAACCCAATATTTTATTTTTTTCTGTTTTATTCATCAGTTTACCCATTTGTATCTGATGATCCCAATTTTAATTATAATCCTCTCTCATTCTACTTTCCAGAGTTTTCTTGCTTGTTTGTTTTCCCCAAAACCTCAGAATTAGCTGTCCATGCTTCCCCCACCCCGTGCTCATTGGAACTGCAGTATATGTGTAGATGTGGAGGTAATTGTCATCTTTCTGGGGTTCAGGCTTCTGTTTAAGAACAAGGGCAGTTCATTTCTTGTTCCAATCATCTTTTGCATCCTTAAATAATATTTTAAGGTTCTTTTCATGTAGCCTTTCCACATATCTTACTCTGTATTCCTTGATATTTTGTCAGGGGTTTTTTGCTGTTATAAATGGTTTCTATTTATGTTATAGCTGTTATCTTGTTGTTTGAATAGAAGACAACTATTCATTTCTGAGCATTAGTTAAGTACCTACCCTCCTTTGGAAGGCTGATACTATCTGTAATTGTTTTTTAGTTGTTTTTCTAGGGTTTTGCAGTTAAATATTATTATTGTTACCAAATAAAGATAGTTTTGTCCCTCCCTTTCCAATTTTTTTGTATTTATTTTGCCAAATTGTTTGAGCTGATATTTTCCAATAATTTACGAAATTAGGTACTAGTGGATCTTTGTCTGATTTCCAACTACAATGGTATGTTTAAATGCTTTCCTATTAAAGTTAGAGCTGTCTTTTAGCTTGAAGGGTACATGTTTTATAATGTTAAAGTAGTCAGTTGTCTTTTTATTCAGTATTTAAGAATGGAAGTAAATTTTGTCAGTTCAGTAATTTTTGCCTGTTCAGGACCTAGGGGAATTAAGTAATCTCCCTGCTTTGACCTTGTATGGTGGTGTATTGTACTAACAGACTTATTGTTAATGGACCACCCCTGCTTTCCTGATCAGCTTACTTTGTCATGGTGTGTTACAATTTTAAATGTACTGTTGGGTTGAATTTTACATAGAAATTTTGCAATACTACTCATAAACTAAATTATTTCATAGTTTTCTGTGATTTATCTTTATTAGATTATGCCATTTCATAAAAATAATTTCAAAATTTTATTTTCCTGTACTTCTCCTTCCTTTTTCCCTCTCTGGCCAACTGACATTGATGTTAACGGTTTGGTTGAATTTACCATGAGGCCACTGGATCTCCCACCCTGGGTGTGTGGGTAGTTCCTTTCAAAGTTATCTATGAAAAGTTGACTCTTTACAGGTTATATCTTGAGGGTGGGAAAGCTTTGGTAATTTATGTATTATGAAAATAATCCATTTCATCTAATTTTTCAAAATTAATTTGTGTGAAGTGAAAGATTTTTTATAATTTAAAATAAATTTCCACTACTTTGACAGACTACATTATCAGTTATCACTTTTTGTTCTGTGTATGTGAACCTTTGCCCTTTTTTCCTGTTAGAACCAACTCTTGAATTTTTTTAAAAAATCAGCTTTACTCTTTCTTTTTTCCCATTATTATTTATTTTTAATTGTTTTAAGTCTTTAGCCTTCTCTACATACTTGTTTTTGGGATTATTTTCCTACCTTTATATGATGGACGCTTATAATATTCTTTTTCATTCATCCCAACTGTTTTAATTATAAGGTTTTTCTGAACACTGCTTTATTTGTATTTAGTGGATTGTAGGCTTTTGAGAGATTTTCAAAATATCATGCAATTCCATTTTTTATTTATTTTCTTTAGCACAAGAGTAGTTAATTCTTTCAAAACTTTTTCTCAGCATTTCTACTTATGTTCTTAATAGCTTTATTGAGATCTAATTCACATGCTATGTAGTTCACCCATTTAAAATATGCAATTCATTTGTCTTTTGTATATTCAGATATGTACAGTCATTGTCACAGTCAATTTTACATTTTCATTACCTTACGGAAAAAAAAAAACTTCAGATCCTTTAGCTGTTTACAAAGTTTTCTTCCTGCTCCCCTCACACCTATATCAGCACCATGCAGCCACTAATCTACTTTGTCTCTATAGAGTTCCCTACTAAGGTCTTTCTCACATGAATGAAGTCATATATCATGTGGCCCTTTGTGACAGGCTTCTTTTACTCTGCATAATATTTTCAAAGTTCATCTATATTGTAACAGGTATTAGTTCTATATTCATGTTTATGGCTAAGTAGTATTCCTTTGTATGGTTATATCACATTTTGTTTATTTATCCATTGATGACCATTTAGATTATTTCTACTTTTTGGCTGTTATGAATAATGTTGCTCCAAACATTTGTGTACAGATTTCTTTGTAGACATGTGTTTTCATTTTTCTTAGGTATTTACCTAGGAGTAGTGTTTTTAGAACATATGGTAACCCTATGTCTATATTTAATCATTTCAGGAACTGACAAAATGTTTTCCCAGAAGGCTGGAATTTTACATTCCTACCAACAGTGTATGAGGGCTTCAGTTTCTCAATATCTTGCCAAAACGCGTTATTATCTGACTTTTGACTCTAACCATCCTAGTGGGTTTGAAGTGACACTTCATTGTGGTTTTTGATTTGCATTTCCCTGATGACTAATGATGTTTGGCATCTTTTTTTTTAATTTGTTTACTTTCCTATAGCTTTTCTCTTTTGTATAATTTATCTTTTGATATCAAGCACGTTTCATGTTCTTATTTTGAAATTAGAACAAGCGCAATTTTTAACTGGATGATTTTTTTTGTTGAGTTTTGAGTGCTCTTTATATGTTCCAGATACAGGTCCCTTATCAGACATATGATTTGTAAATATTTTTCCTATTCAATGATTTTCATTTTACTTTCTTAATTGTGTCATTTGAAGCACAATTTTGATGAAATCCAGTTTTTCTTTTGTTGCTCTTACTTGTGAAGTCATATCTAAGAATCCTTTACTAAATCCAAGGTCATGAAGAATTACTATGGTTTTGCTTTACACTTATGTTTTTTACTCACTTTTGAGTGACTTTTGTATTTGGTGTTAGGTAAGGATTATCTCAGCTGGCTGTCAGTTGTCCTAGCACCATTTGTTGAAAAGACTATTTTTTGCCCATTGAATGATCCTAGAACTGTTATTGAAAATCAACTGATCATGAGAATATAGATTTATTTTCAGACTCTTGACTCCATCTTATTGTTAATTTATGTTATGTCTGTATATGAGCCCATCCTGTACTGCTTCACCTACCATTGCTTTATAGGAAGTTTTGAAATTGGAACAGATGAGTCCTCTGACTATATTTCAGAATTGTTTTGAGTGACATCCAACTGCATAAAACTGAGAATCAATTTGAGAGTCTTAGTTTATGCAAAGAACTCAGCTGGCATTCTCATAGAGATTACATTGAATCTGTATATTGTTTTAGAGAGTATTACCATCTTAATAACATTTTCTTCCATGTACAAAAAGTTCCATGTAAAACAGGATGCTTTTTTATTTACTTAGATCCTCCTTAATTCTTTCAACAATGTTTTATCAATTTCAGTCTTCATTTATGTCTTGTTTCCTTTCTCAATCCTTTCTCTGTCCCTTACTACATCTCAGCACTGTTTATAGTCCTTTGTGCTACTTACAATGAAGGCTTCATTTTTATGCAGATTTTATTTTTTTTCCTTCTGTTTCTTTTCTGCTCTCTGCTTGTTTATATTTCATCTCTTTCTGTTATCTGTCTTCCTTGGGTTAGAATTTCTTAAGTTTTTTCCTCCTTTTTAATCATCATTGTCTTTGGTAAAACTTCCTGTCTCATACCTCCTACCACCACTATAAAAGGAATATAAATTCATTGTTAAAATTTGGAAAATACTGACAATTTGAAACAACGTGAAAATCATCTATAGTAATTTCGTTTATAACAATATTTGGATATATTACTTTTAGTTCCTTATCAATAAATTGTTGTATTTAATATAAATAACTATCATATTACTAGTAACAACTTGGGATTCTCTTTAAATGGTTATGTATTTAAATGTTTTACTCATTTCTTTACATTTTCTGTTAATTTACCAGGCAGAATTGTGATTTCTCCCCAATTTATTATATAAATAACCTTTTAGGGTTTTTTCCCTAGTTGATGTCATATTTTACTTCTATCCTTTACAGACAAGCTTTTAGAAAGAACAGACTCTGTTTATTTTAATTTATTTTTTTTTTCCTGTTGAATCTATTGCAGTCTCACTTCTGCCTTCACTGTTCTACTCAAGTGCTTTGCCTAAGGTAATAACTTTCTAATTGATAAGTTCATTAGATAGCTTTAGTTTTCATGCTTCCCAACTTCTCTAGATTTTGACTTTTGCTACTTCCTGTAGTAGAGCCTAGGAATACACAGTAATTAGACAATGTCTGTATTCCTAAAGAGCACTTAGTTATTCTTTTATCTCTTGAACTCCTTAGTTTTCCTTTATTTCTCCCTTAGTTGTTATCCAAGATTATATCTTGATTATATATTTGTTTTCCCTTTTTACTCTGTATGTTTTCCTGATAATGCCCAAATCTGTCTTTAGCCCAGACCTCTTTTGCTAATGGATACCATGCATTGCTACCTAGTTGATTGATGAGTACCTTTAATTCAACATGTCCAAACCCAGTTTCATCCTCTTTCCTGCCAGACCTGTTCTTACTGTGTTCCTTATCCTCATTAATTGAATAGCTACATCATCAGTTTAGTGACTAAAGCCAGAAACCTGGGGATCACATTAGATTTCTTCTTTGTTCACCTTCACCCCTAATTCATTGGCCACAGTCTTGCCTACCTTTCTTCCTTGCCCTATTTTTTTTTTTTTGACCCTTCCTATGTGACTATTCTTTCTTTCCTGTTGCATATATACACTTACAAAAAAGATTAATCTTCCTAAAGTGTTAACTATGATTCTGTTGCTCACAGATCAAAATCTTTCCATCACTTCCCACTACATTTAGAATCCAGCCTGGTATCATGTTTTTGTATTTGCTCTATATCCATAAATGTGCTCCAAGTTTTATCTAAGATGAAAACATTGAGTTGTTTATGGGTCTAGATGGAGAAATTAAAGATATAGTCCTTGAGATGAATAGTCTTTGGAAGTTGAATGTACTTTCTTTGAGTTATTTCCCTTTTTACCCATGGTAGCTCCTGCCATATGGTTTCATCAACAAAATATCAGCTCAGTTTGAATCAGATGTATAATTGATCAAACACTAGCCACAGTTATCTTGATGTCACATAAAACAGACTTCTTAAAACAGACAAATATACAGAACCGATACAGGCATATGAAATTTCTAATATATTCTCCAGCATTGGCACTTTAGAAGAGTAAATATAAAGTTAGCTTTATATACATGTGCATATATAACGCAATACATTGAGAAAATCATCAGGGAGAGAAATTACTTCTTAAAACTTAATCAAAATATTTTTCTGCTTGGTTATGATTTTAAGGCTAAAATTTACCTTTATTAATAGAAAAAACTGCTTTAAGGCAAGTTTTTTTAATGAAATGTTATCTTTTGAAATACTTATTTCTGAATAATAGTTGCTATTTCTGAATGTAATGTTACACACAAATATGTCTTTGGCAGTTCTTATTTGATATTACTTAGTTTATATTGGGCTCTGCTTGTTGCATAGTTTTTCAAAATAGCTCTTTTTAATATACTAGGCTTTTAAAAAGTTTTTAAAATATCAGATTGGCATTTATTACTTAGTTAATATTTGTTGCTTTTTGCCAGATTTAGTAAAACATAAGATTTTATCACCTTTGATGAAGTCTAGGTATGTTCTTGAGAGACACTGCATTTACCAACAGGAAATGGTAACCTAAGAAAAGAGAAAATGAATACAAGAATGGTTTCCTCTTATGTTCAAAATTATTTTTCTAGACGAGTAGCAAAATAAATAACATTTCTGGATACAGTCATTTAACATTAGAATTTGCAAATTTCTTTCTCCTTTGTTCTTCAGTTTCACCTGTAGAAATAGGGAAGAGCCGGTATTTCTAAAGAATGTTTTCACCTTTGCTGAGGAATTTGGACAGCTAGATATGAAATAATAAATTTGGATCACTTACTAACTGCAAACACAAAAATAAATCTCAAATGGAATAAAACATATAGAAGAAAACATGTGATATGTTCCATGATATCAGTGATAAGAGATGTTTTGACCCCTATGGCAAAGGATATAAAAGTGAAACTGAACAATTGGGATTACCTCAAGTTAAAAGTTTTCATACAGGGTCTTCCTGGTGGTGCAAGGGTTTAAAGCACAGCACTGTGAAGTTGTCCACAGCCACTGCAACATGAGTTTGATCACCGACCAGGGAGCTGACCCACATGGCGCAGCAGACCTCTCCTGTCTCAACGGCTGTTCCCTTCAACAGTGTACTTCCTGATCTGCCTGTTCTGCTCCCTATTCTGTCTTTGGTGAATCCTCTTACTGCCCCTGCCCCTCTGGCCTGTACCTCACTTCTGTAACCATAAATAAATAAATCTTTAAGAAAAGAAAATACAATGAGACACTGACTCAAACCTGTGAGAATGGTATATATTGCAAACACTTTCAAAAGTGTTAGAGAGCATGCAGAGAAAGGGGAACGCTGTCTTTTGGTGGGACTATAGAAAGCAATCTAGATTTACCTTAAGTATCTAAAAATGGAAATGCTAAATGACCCAGTAAAGTCCACTCTTGCATATATCTCAAAGGAATGTGAAACCATCAACACAATAAACTATTTGTTCTACAGTGTTAGAGAGCATTGTATATAATAACTAGGACATGGAAGCAGTCTAAAAGCAATCTAGATGATCCTCTTTGGGTGTTTAGGTCAAGAGGATGTGGTATATCCAACCTACACCGTACTCTTCAGCCACAAAAAGAATAAAATGTAGCCATTTTCAATAAAAATGGAGGGAGTTTGAAAGAATTAAGCATAGTAAAGCAAGTCTGATAAAAACAAATACTGGACATTTACATAGCAGACAATTTGATAATGTAGGACAGGTTCAGCAGACACCGTGAGGACTATCAGATTAAGAGGGAGAGGTTGGGAAAGGGACAAGGGGAGCTAAAGGATGGCGATAGGCGAGAAATATAGAAGCCCCCTAGAGAGGAAAAAAGTGAACTTATTTTTGGTGTTCCTTAGAGGGAGGTTGCAAAATTTATGTTCATTAGGAGTAGTTTGATTTGAAAACCTGCTTTTCACATTTTGTCTCCTCTCCCCTGCCTTCATTTTCTCTCTTGGGCACATTTTGTCTCCCTTTTTCTCTCTTAATGATTTTGGGGACAGATGTTACTCTAGATACTCAAATAAGAGTACAAGAAATTCAGAAGCAAGAAAAGGCCAAATAATATAGTGTGACTTTTGAGTGTATTACTGCTATAAAATTTTATCTCCATATAATTAGGATTTGCATATTTTGTCTCTCTTAAAGAAACTAATTTGGTTGATTTTCGAGTTATAGGATGCTTTCTTATGTTACTGTTTTTTTAAAAATAAAACTTTGCTGGAGATAGAAAGGAAGCAATGTTAACAGACTCACTGGCTGTAGTTTGCATTGGCAGATACACTATAGAGTACAAATGTAGGCACTTGGGTTTTTTATTATTGTTATTATTTTAAACACTGAAAACAGCCTTATAAGAGGTTTTAAAAAATGGGGCTTTTTTGTAAGCTTCAATATGAATTTTTACCTGGGTCCCTTTTTTCCTCTGTATGGCTAAAGATAAAGGAAAAGAAAAAAAAGTGAGAGAGGCTAATTTTGAAAGGAATATCCTTAAATGAGAAAAACTAATTCAGTGTATCTTAGAATTTCATCTTATTAGCTGTGTAATCCTAAAGTGGCTGGCAATACATACAGAATATGTTCAGCTGTGGACTTTCCTCTCTCTTTTTTACCTCCACCAAACTACCTATGTCCTTACCCCATCTGCTAATGATATTTTAAAATTAACTTTTTATCATATTCCTTTTTCATTTTCCCTTCTAAGACTTCTAAAAATCGTAAAATGTTACAATTGGAAAGTTATTAGGCACTACCTTCTACCTTCAAATGTGGGAATCCTTTAGATGTTAGTCTTTTTAACCTCTTATCTTAAAGAGGTCTACTTAATTTCAACCTCTTAGATTAATGGGCTGCCCACTACTCTGTGAAGAGAGCTGTGAGATGATTTATTGTCTCTTATTATTAGAAAGAGTTCCTTAAATTCAGCTGCAACTTCTATGAGTTCCTCATGGTTGTTTCTTTTGACAGAATATGGAATAAATCTATTCCTTTTTCCACTTAGCTACCCTTTTGAAAACAATTAAAACATTCTGGCTCTAAATTCTTTTTTATGTTTTTAATTTGGGGTCCATCAATTTATGAGCCTGTGAATAGTCTTTCAGGGGATTATATCATATATAACATTGTGACTGGAAGTGCATTTTTCTGGGAAGAAAACCAATATATATTTTTTTAATTTCCTACCAAAGTTAATATGTCAGACCTACTGGGATGGCCTGGTAATCTGGTTTTTTGTTTTATAATCATTATTTTTAACAAGCTTACAGCAAATGGGCTAGCCTAGCATCTCAGGAACTGCTGCACTAGGTACGTTCTAAAATTCTTGGGGTATTTCTGATTCCATTGAGAATTGCAAAATTACAAGTTTTGGAGACCAGTTAGTATACACATAGCTTATAGTGTAATTATAATTAATTCTTCCTATCATAGTATTAAACTAGCCCCCAAAGCAGGGACATTATTATAAAATTCATTTCAGTCTTGGTAGCCATTTATAAACGTTAAGAGTATATTTACCTAAAGAATGTGCAAGTACAAGTACAAAGTACAAAAATATAAAAAGATGTGTGTACTCCTGTGTTCACAGCAGCCCTTTCCTCCGCTGCCAAGCAATGAAACAGCCGAAGTGCTCTGATAGATGACCTGGTGAAGAAATTGTGGGGTATATACTCAGTGGAATACTACTCAGCCATCTGAAAAGATGAAATAAGACCTTTTGAGACAAAATGGATGGTCCTTGGGGTGATTATGCTAAGTGAAATAAGTCAGAAAGAAGTGTAACAGATGCCAGATGGTTTCACTTATCTGTGGAATATAAATAACTAAGAAACATATACTAGCAAGGCACAACAAAAAACTTCTATACCCAGTGAAAAATACACTAGTTACCTACAGAGTAAGGAGGGGGTGGGAGAAGGAACAGATAGGACATCCACACAGGAAGTTTGGTGGGGCATGAGTGAAGCATGTGCACGCATGGAGGGGTAAAAACGTTGCCCCAAAATTACATAGGTGTGGGAACAACTCATAGATTAATTTTAAAAACTTAATGCAAAATAACCTGATGAGGCAGTTTTAAATCAGGAGAGTTCCTAAGATAATTGTTAGAGTCCGATTTAATTTTTTAATCTAACATAGGTTCATTAATTATAATACTTTTTGATTCTATCAAAAAAACGTTCAATTTTTAACCTTTCTAAGGAAGAGGAAGGAGTATAGCTGAGGCTTCAGCTGGTGAACGCTGGTGTCAGGGTCACATATGCCTTTTGGAACAGCATGAGCCCAACATGATTCCTCCTCCCTGCCTTCTCTCCTGCAGAGACAACTCCTCAACCAACTTTACTATGAAGTAATGCTTTACTTTCAAATACAGTATTTGAAGAATGACATCGCAATGTGCTGTGATTACCTTAACTTTTATAGAAGGGTAGAAGTCTATCATAGCCCTACTTTTTTCTGCCAGTGTCAGAGAGGTAGTCTCAGAAAAGAGGAGACTGAAGTGAAAGAAAACAGAAAAATGAAGCATGGTAGGGAATTTTTAATGAACAACACTAATGGCAAGCAACAGCGAAGGGGTAAGAAGCAGCAATTTTCATTTGCCATTTATCTTAATGCATTTTCAATTGTAAAAAATAATACAGCAGTACACCTTTCATCCACTTCTTCTGAATAATAACATCTAGTAACTATTGTATAATAAATAATAGAACCAGAAAATCAATACTGATACCATCCACCACCTTTATTCAGCTTTCCATACACTCATTTGTGTGTCTGTATGTGTACTGAGTTCTATACAGTTTCATCACATGCAGACTTGTGTGACAACCTAGGCAAGAGACAGAACAGATCCGTCACAAAGGCTTCCTAATACCACCTTTTATAGTCACAGTCACCTCTCCTGTAAACTGCCGGCAACCTTTAATCTGTTCTCTGTCTCTATTTCAAGAATAGGCAAGTAGAATTGTACAGTAAATGCAATCATACAATATTTAGTCTTTTGACATTGACTTTTTTCATTTAGCATAGCTCCTTGAAGAACATTCAGGTTGTGACACACATCCATAGTTCATTGATACTTAGTAGTATGCATGGTATAGGATATACCATAGTCAGTTTAACTATTCACTTGCATATTATGAATAAAGCTATTATGAACATCTATTTATAGGTTTTTGTATCAATATAAGTTGTCATTTCTCTGGTATAAATTACCCAACACTGTAGTTGCCGGGTTGTATGGTAATAACAGATTTAGTTTTGTAAGAAATTGCTGCATTCTTTTCCAGAGTGGCTATACTATTTTCTATTCCCACCACTAGTGTGCGAGCAACCCACTTTCTCTGCATTTCTGCCAACATTAACTACTATCATTTTTTTATTTTTCTCATTTTGACTGGTGTGTAGTGATAATCCATTTTGATAAAAACTGAACCAGGTATTCCTTTATTTATTTGCAATAAATGTGACTATCTTCCTGATTTTAAGAAAAGCAGAATGGACTGACTTTCTAACATATCTTTAGGTTTTTAGAATGAGACTTTCTATTGTTATCATCCCGACTTAATAGGCTCCAAAGCAGTTTTAGCATTTTTTAATATTAATACCAGCACCATCCACAAGCCAGAGCCATCTTCCCACTGTATTTCCAAAGCCTCTGCTACTTTGCATATTGCAGGTATTCTGTATATCTTTGTAGAATAAGTGTATATTGAGGAGTAGATCATTTCATCTGTGAAGTAGATAGCACTTGCTATAAAAGTTAAATCAGTTTAACTGTATGAAGGGTAGTTGTAAAGCCAAATAATTACAGAATTTAAAAGACTGAGAGAATAGGTCTTTTCCTTTTTTCTGGGGAAGGTACCATTTATTTGGGCCTTCAATTTTGATAAATAAGATTTTATATTTTTTAATGTAGAGATCTTACTCAATGTTACATTTATTTCTAGGTACTATAGGATACTTTTTAAAACTGTTCAGTGACATTTGATGCTATTATAAATGGTATTAAAATTTTTCACTTTGGGGCCCTGTGGTGGTACAAGGGGTTAAGTCTCAGCACTGTGAAGCTATCACCAGCCACTAGAGTATGAGTTCGATCCCTGGACAGGGAGCTGACCCACATGGCACAGCAGACCTCTCCTATCTCTGCCACTGCACCCCTCAGGAGTGTATTTCAGTAGATCTGCCTGTTCTGCTCCCCTAACTGTCTCTGGTGAATCTTCCCACCCTACATTCTGGCTTACACCCTTGTTTTTATATGCATAAATAAAATAAATCTTCAAAAATTTCATTTTATGATTATTTATTACTGGTTTAGAGATTTTTTTGGGGGGGGGTATATTGACCGTGTGTACAAAACCTTGCTAAATTTACTTCTGAGGTTTGTTTGTGGATTCTTCTGTTCCAATCTTTGGTCCTTTTTTTTCTTTTTCTTTTTCTTTTCTTGTTATTACACTATTTAGATCTTCCAATATAGTTTTAGAGAGAAGTGGAAATAGCCAACATCCCTCATAATTATTCCTGTTGATATCACCTGTAATGGTAGTGTTCAGTGTTAGAAAGATTTTTTTCCCCACTCCAACTAGTGCTTATTTAAATCTAAAGCCTTTATTGGTTCCTCTGTGCACCATTAAATTGCACTTTATTATTCTTGAGTTAGGATTTTTTTTATTCTGAATGTATGTTTTTGAGTAATTATTTCACCAGATGCTTGAGAGAAACAAAACTTTTATGTGAATTTAGTAGGTATAAAATTCTAGGTTTCAAAGAATATCCAGTTGTCCTAGGACCATCTGTTGAAAGACTATTCATTCCCCATTGTTATTGTTAAAGTCAGTCTTGTTACCCTTATAAAGTCAATTGACTATAGATATATGGGTTTACTTGTGAACTTTCAATTCTACTCCCTTCTTATGGCAGGACTACACTGTTTTGAATACTGTATAGTAAGTTTTGAAATCAAGAAGTGTGTCTTGAGTCTTTCAACTTAGTTCTTCAAGGTTCAGGGTTGTTGGTGCTGTGGATTTCTTGCATTTTCACCTGAAGGTTAGCATTAGCATGTCCATTCCTGCAGAAAAAGCTAGCTGAAGTTTTAATAGATTACTCAATTATCTTTATATCTTTACTTTAAAAACTACTCTTTACTTTTTCCTTCTATACATTATTCTGGTAAATTTCTTGACTCCCTCTTTCAGATTACTGATTTAATTTGCTCATAAGCTAGTTATATTTTTCGGTCTTAATCTATTTAATTTTTTAGTTCAGTAATCAAAATTTGATTTCTAAGATCTCAAGTTGATTTCTTTTTAAAGCAAATGTATTATCTTACATATCTCTGAAGATGTTCTTCGTATTAAATTTAAAGTCTTAATCCTCTTCTGTTGTACTAAAGCCTCTCTTTCAAGTTTAAGTCTGTTAATTCATCTTTATTTGAGAGTCCTTATTAGCCTTCCTGTGAATCTTGCATCTATTAATGCAGCAGGCCTCCACTGATTTTGGAGAGGAATGAAATGTGCAGCAAGATGGAGTGCACTAATCTCCAGCTTTCTTTGATGTGACTGCTCTCTTGTGCTTGGAGGTTAATACCTAGGCAGGGTTCTAAACAGAGCCCTTTCTAATTCAAGAGCTTATACTCACTGTTCCTACCTGGGAGTGATGTTTTTTTTTTTTTTGCTTGATGCAACTGATCCCAGTTGGGAGAAGATATTTCTATTCTATAAAGCTTGACCCAAAGATGAAAAGGGCTGACAAAGATTCAGCTACTTTATAAATTTTATGCTGCCCCATCAGCATAAACAAGCTGTAACTTGTTTCAATTCTTCCTGCTTTCTTCCACCCCTGGGCTTGGTTTTCTCTGAGGACCACTTGCAATAGTCTCTACTCTTGAATATATAGGACTGTAGTTTTCTCCTTTAAGCTGATTCTGTCAGCTTTTTGTCTTTCAGTTAATTCTCATAGTCTTAACCCACTACGGTAATTTTTTTCTTTTGATTATGGATCTCTTAAAAGTGATCTTAAGTAGTTGCCAGACTTTCAGGGAAGGGAAACTTGCCCACAGTATGCCCAGCCTACTATCTGGATTCATTCAGTGACTATGTCATACTAATAGCGAAATAAACTTAATAAGAAGGATGATATTTATAATTTACCAAAAAATGGAATATTGATAAAATCATTGAAGTTGTTTTGTTTGTTTTGTTTTGGAGAGTAGAAGCAATTGCAAATAAAGATGGGCTGCTTTGTATATGTAAAAATTAAAGCATCAGTAAACAAAATATCAGAATAGATTTATATGAAATTAAGAAGGCATATATTGACTGTATTACTGGTCTCACTTTTTTCTGCTTTTTGGGTGAAGGCAGAAAATATGGATTCTGAAATCAGTGCCTACATTATATGAATAACAATTCATAGTCAGCATTAGCCTATGACTGTAAAAGACTTATGTTGTTTGTTGTGAGACAATCAGGCTAAACATGTTTGACAGAGCTCTGAGAAAAAATGATTTTTAAATCAACTTTGGTTCAGTAATTTCCATTGTTATTACCTTAGTGTTACTCTAAATTTGTTTATATTTTTCCACTATAAAATGTCATGGAATTTTTTGATAATAAAAATGGAGTGATAACCTCCAATCCCAATTATAAGCACTGTTGATACGTTGGTATTTTTCTTTACAGTATTTTTCATCATAATTTAAAAAACTTTATAGTAATTTGGTATTGTTTTTCTTCCAGTCCAAAAGTAATGCCTACTCAGTGAAAGCTTGGAAAATAAAGACCAGCACTAAGGAGAAAAAACAAAATCAATCATAAAAATCAATCAGAGATAACCACAATTAAAATTTGATGTCTGTCCTTCTGGTATTTTTTTGTGAATATATACAAACATGTTTTTCTTGACTAAAATGGTATATTTAGTACTATTTTGTACCTTCTTTTTTTCATTTGCAATATATTGTGAATATTTTCTCATATTAGTAATTATTCTTATATATACTTTTTATTGGTATGTAGGATATATATATGTTTATTTGGCATACTTATTTAACCATCTCCCTATCACTGGACATTGAAAGTGTTTCTAATTTTTTGCCGTTATAAATAATATCATAGTATCTTTGTCTATACATCTTTCCATGCATCTATGATTGTTTCTTTAGGAATAAGTTCCTAGAAGTGGAATAGCTGGGTCAAAGGGTATGTACATTTTAATGCTTTTGATACATAAAAATGTCAAATTTTAAGCTAATCACCTGTTATATTCTGTCTTGTATTGCTATCTAATTGTTTATGTGTCTGTCTTGTCTCCCTAATTAGAATATAAGCTTCTTGAGGGCAAGGGAAGTTTCTTATATATTTTATGTATCCTTTGACAGTGTGGTTTACAGTGTTGGACTTATAGTCATCAACAAATATTGTATTGACTTAAAACTGTGATTCTCCAGATTTAGCTGTCATAAATCTCTATTAAATATATATATGTATATGAATATATATGTATACGTGCATATGTATATATGTATATGTATATATATGGGATACACATAGGCTTGCAAATTTTCTGTTTCCAAGAAAAGAGGCCCAACTACTGTTTCCTATCACTTTATCTCATTAAATAAAAAATATTTAATAACAGAAAA
Organism: Condylura cristata; assembly: GCF_000260355.1. Classification (NCBI taxonomy): domain Eukaryota; kingdom Metazoa; phylum Chordata; class Mammalia; order Eulipotyphla; family Talpidae; genus Condylura; species Condylura cristata. The sequence goes on from NW_004567106.1 coordinate 60,017,417, forward strand.
TTTCAGATCTCTGAAGAAAGGTCAGGCCTTTAAATGGAGTACATTTAAACTCATTGCCATGTCCATATTTTTCTCTTTTGTGTTGGACTGGTGAGCCTTCATTTTAGCCTAAGCAGAGGCCTGTAGATCATCATTTGCGAACTACTGATTTAAAAGGTTTAAAGGTTTAAAAGATAAGTCCTTTTGTAAGATAAATAATTCTACCCCTTTCCTACAAGTCTCTTTTCTCCACAAAGTACATATGCCCAGGTAATGCCATTTAATTTTACAGAATTTGAGTATCTCTGTGTGCAAGTACTACAGTAAGCAGGCCTTGCTGACGAACATCAGTGTATTTGCAATTACCAAAAGCAAAACCCACTTACTTTCTAAGGAATTTGTGATAAGCATGGTACAGTGGGGAGGTGGCAGGCTTCAGATTCACAAGGTCCAGGCTTGGGTACCCTGGCTTTGCCATTAAGTCATGTAATTTTCCTTTAACTTCTTAAGCTTCCTTGTAAAATTAAGAGGATAATATCTTCCTCAGGGTGTTCTTACAGGCATTTATTTAACTGTAATACAATTATTTATTAGACATCTGCCTTTCTCAAAGGACCATGAGCTCTTAAGGGCAGCAGCTTTACCACTTTACAACCCTAGAACCTGGCCTAGGGCTCATGGCAAAAACATGTGCTTAATGAAATGACAGTTGAATCCACACAGGATTGTGGTGAGAACCAAATGAGGTAATACGTGTGGAAGCTCTTTGTAAACTTTAACTACTATACAAATGTTAATTGTTTTTATTGTCAATAAGAGCTATCTTTGGGAGCTATCAAAACTTAAGAGACAAAATTGTCCCACTTAACAGTTCTATAATGCTTTGCATTTTTCATATGTTTTATGAGAAAATAAGTATGCATTGGGGTCAGTGAGGAGCTAATTTGCTTTTTGGCAAATTAAAAGGCAGGTGAATCCTCATCCTACCCCCAACTTGCATGGAAGTGCCAAGATATTAAATGTTTGTTTTATTTGGTTGCTACCAGCTACCATAAAATTTTAATTGTAGCAAGATAGATCAGATTATTTCATATATAAAGAATGGTGCCTGGTGCTAACCATATCACTGATAAAAGAATGATACCCAAATTTGGATGAGAACAGGAGCCTATGTTATGCCAAATTAATTTTAGTCTGAGCTCCTTTTTTGACATCCACTGACTTTTAAAAATGTCATAATTTCTGTTTGAAATACTCCTGGTGAATTTTTGCCACAAGATGGCATTGGTGATTATTGAATGCTTGTGCTATTGAACCAAAATTTCAACAATGGTGCACACAATTGTTCGTATTCTTTTGAGGATTATTGTTGAAAACCTTCATCACTGCTTATATACTAATTTAATTTTGTTTTGACTTCCAAAACAGGCTTAAATGCTACTTTGCATCACTTCTTTCTGTATTCAAGTATTGTTTTGTTTCCTGTTTTTCTGTCTTTATAACTACAGTAACTGTATTATTTGCCATGTGTTGTATGTGTCTGACTTATTGCTGATAATTGTGGTAACAGGTAAGAAGAAAATACGATGGGACCCTGTTAGGAGGCGCTTCATTCAGTCCTGTCCCATCATAAGGATCCCTAACAGGTTTTTGAGAGGTGGGTGATAACTAGCAAGAGATCTGTACTTCATATGGGTTAAAGGGAACTTTGAATGAATTTTCTAAACTCAAAGTTTGGTTTTTAAAAACTGTCTAAACAGCTAAAATTGGAATAAGAAAGGTCTAGGACAAAATTTTAAATCTATATTTCATATTGACCAGTTTTGGAACAGTAATTATAAGCTTTAGGAAATTAAAGTCAGTTTATGTGTATTCGATGGTAAAATAAAGTTCACTGTTATGCATATTATTCCTCTGTCACCATGTTAGAGAGAACTTAGGGTGAATAATTTGTAAGAGATAGATGTGGGGAAGAGTTTCTAAAATATGATTCTAAGAAAGAAATAGAAATTAGTTTATGTGACTATCAAATAAAAAACTACATGTAAAACACCATAAATAAAAAGATAAGGGAGGGAGGCTAAGCAGAGAAATATTTGCAGCAAATGATTAACATCATAACATCATAACTATATAAAGAGTTATTATAATAGTCTAAAAGTGAATGCCCACTAGAAAAATAAGTCAAAGAACATGCATGAGCAGTTCATAAAAGTGAAAGTTCAATAAATGAACAAATATTTATTTTCACTCTTGTTGCAAACATAACCATTAAGATAATAGTATTATTTTCACCTGTTGGGTTGATAGAGACTTGAAAGAACACCCAGTGTTGGTAAGAGTATGGGGGAAATGAAGCTCAGATATTGAAGGAAGTAGAAATTTTCTGGATTCAATTTGGCAGTATGTATCAAAAGCCTTAAAAATGTTAACATCCTTTGACCTACTAATTCTTATTTTTAGAAATGTTGAATTCCTTCTAAATCATAGTCCATACTGAAAAAACGAAATCTCAGAAGAGAATTGAAAACTCTGGTTCACACAAGTTTTCTAGATAAAGCAAATTATCAGATGAGCATGCTTAATGTTGTAATTTAAACTTTATTAAATAATTTATAAGCTAGGGTATTTAATTTTGACTAAGGAAATTATTTTTAAAAAGGAAAAATATCCCACAGCTCCTAAGCACTGTCTATACCTAGAGCATAGCCTATTTTAGGAACTCCAGTTGTTGAAAAGAATAAGATCAAACCTAAATGAGTCAAGACAAGATGCTTAGGATGGCTACCTTTTTGAATAAATAATTTTGTTGTTATAAATTTAGAGGCAATTTTAGTATTATGTGACAGGAAAATGCCAACATATTGTCATATAGGCACATCTAATTCTTTAACAGTTTTTTCCTGTTTATAAATTAGGATGCCTATTTATTGATTTACAGTGAGAAAACTAACTTGTGTTGACCAAATAATCAGGAAATTATTTAATTAGGTCATGAAATTTAATATCAGTTATATACAGATATAAACATAAAAGTCACAGGAAGTAGTGAAATAACATAATACTTAAGTGGTGGGATTTTATTTTCTTTTGTATGTTTTCTGTTTCTCAATTTCCAATGTGGAAAAAAGAAATTAGCACAGGTAAGTTTCCTACTACTGGTTAATTTATAGACCCTAAATTTCCTCATCAGTGGCTGAGAGAGATGGTCCCTGAGGCAGCTGAGTGTAAACTAAGCCAGGGCCTATCCAGATCCCGTGACCACCTCTTTCAGCGACCTGCTCTTAGTCCTCACCTTCGACTTGTTTGTAGTGTTTGGTACTGTTGGTCATCTGCACCTTCTTAAATTTTTCTCTTCTTTTGGATTACTTTACTGTACAATTCTGGTTGTTTTCTTCCTGACTCTTTAATTGTTCATTCTGTTTCCTCCACTAGCATCTTTCTCCCCACCTACTGAAAGTGGGTATTGCTCCAGTGTTCTTTCTGTCCTCTCCATTATCTCCTTTGGTTACCTCATGAGCTTTCAGACTTAATTATCTTCTTTCTTTAGTTGGTTAGTTCATTCTTTTGTGCTTTCAATATTCTTGACTGTCTGTAATGTCAGGCACCAAGCTAGCTCAGTGATCTAGAGAATAAAGAACTAGGTAAACAGGCAATTATAGAATATTTCAAATTTAATTGTTTATGGTGAGTGTCCTGATGAGGCCGTATGGCCTGGGCACACAGAGAAGAGGTAGCTGCCCTAGCTTGTAGGTAGGAGGGAGAGAGAGAAGAATCGCCATCAAGATGACTTTGCAGAAGTGATGTGCTGCAAGGCTGAATAAGTATTAGCAAGTGAGGAATAGAGAATCACAAGCCATGAAGACCAAGCAGCTTGAGTAAAGGCCATTAAGCAGAACAGCATGGTGTAGGAACTTCCACACAGTGGGAACGCGTGAAGGGAGGCCAGATCTAGTGGCACACCATGCTAAGGGAGTTTTCTGGATCCGTTTGCTTTTTTTAAAATTAGTGCTTTTTTTAAAATTAAGGTTATTACCATGATCAAAGTGAGCAATGGTGGAGGCAGAAACTAATTTAAGTTCCTCTCTAGTAGGACTAGAGGGCTAGGAGTTGATTTGACAGATGAGGAAGTAGCATTCAGTGAGACTTGTTGACTAATTGAAGAGGAGGCGGTAAAAGTGAAGAGGCTCCTAGTTTTCTGTGTGGCCTGGGCGCTCTTTACCAGGTGGTATATAGGTGACTGAGGGGCCTATTTGAGGGAGTAGATGATAAATGCAGGTCAACATCCCCCAAACAATAGTATATCCATGAATATTTCATCTAAGAGTTATTTCCTGAGTAACTTCCTGAGTGCACCTGTCTCCTTGTTCTGACAGTATCCTCGCTCTGCCCACCTGTGCCAGTACTTAGCACATTGAGTCGTAGTTATTTGTTTACTGGCCCCTGTCTTCCACTAGACTGTAAGCTCTGTAAGGGCAGGGATGGTGGGAGAGTGTCTTTCCTTTCTTTATCTTCAGTTTGTAGTACAGTGCACATAATAGGTATATTGTATGTATTTGAATGGAATCAAATTGTTTAAAAAGATGCTGTTAGGGAATAGGATGGGACTAAAATTTTTCTCTGATGGTAGTGACACTAATGAGTTGCTGAGAATATGAAAATGCTTTTCTTAGTTTAAAAGTAAACTTCTCTGTACTTTTGAAATTGCCACTTCAACCTTCTTACTTTGGGAATCCTTTATATTACTTCTGTTAATTCTGTACATTTAAAAAGTACAGCTTTAGTCCTTCCCTGGTGGCACAGGGTTTTAAAGAGCAGCACTGTGTGAAGCTATCCATAGCCACTCTGTGAGTTTGACTCTGGCCAGGGAGCTGACCCACATGGCACAGCAGATCTCTCCTGTCTCACCTGCTGTCCCCCTCAGCAGTGCATTTCAGTCAATCTGCCTGTTCTACTCCCTACTTTGTCTCTGGTGAACCCTCTCATCCCCACATCTCTGTCTCTACCCCAGTTCTTATATGCATAAATACATCTTTTTTAAAAAAAAGTACAGCTTTACTAGAAAAAGGAGAAAAATAAAGAGGCACCTGCACAGTCACTGGTGTGTAGGGGAGTTACTTCTGCTGCTTTGTGAAGGAAAAAAGATTTGAAAAGAAACACCTGTGTAGTCACAGGTGTCAAGAGAGCTGCCTCACTAGATTTTAACTGATTGTCTAATTGATCGTTTTAATTGATCGTAATGATGTGCATACAATCCAGATGTTTGGAAAACAAAGCATATACATTACAGAAGGATGAACCAATCACGCCCTTTGCTTTCCCCTACTTCTCAGGTCTAGTTGAAAATGACAGACATAAGAGATAATCGTAATTGTATTAACAAACAGGAAAAGGGAATCTTTGAAGTCAGATTACCTGCATCTGAATCCAGTCTCCACCATTTACCTAATGTGTGACTGAGGGCAACTTTCTTTTTTTGCTCCAGTTTCCTCTCCCATGAAATTAGGATGATAATAGTATTACCTTGTAGGGATCAAGAGAGAAAACATATGTAAAGCATTTAGAAGTGTGCTTGTATTTAGTCAATGTCAAACTAATGTTAGCTGTTATCATTACTGTTAAAATACTAAAAAAGGGCCCTCCCTGGTGGCGCAGCGGGTTAAAGCACTGCACTAAGAAGCTAAAGCCACTTCCGCATGAGTTCGATCCCCGCCTGCCCCGGAGTTGACCACATGGCGTGGCAGACCTCTCCTGACCCGCCCGCTGCTCCCCTCAGCAGTGTACTTTGTCGATCTGCCTGTTCTGCTCTCCTTTCTGTCTCTGGTGAATCCTGTCACCCCCCGCATCTCTGGCCTGTACCCCAGTTCTGTATGAATAAATACATAAATCTTTAAAAAAAAAATACTAAAAAAGCTGAGGATTTCCAGGGTAATAGAAAGTGGTTGAAATATCTTGATTGTGAAACCAGAACAGGATAAAATCTGACATAGAAGCTCTGCTACATGCTAAAAATCAGAGAATATTTTAGGAGGGCTCTTTCCTGAACCTCCAAGAGTCAGCAAGTAGAGAGGAGAGAGCAGGTTGGGGGGGGGGGGAGAAGGAATACAGAGCAAATAATTAAGGTATTTCAAAGGGTTGTTTCTCCTGCTCCCTCCCTCCCTTCATGTAAAATGCTCTGGGGTCCCTGCAGTGGCTCAGCTGGCAGAGTGGAGGACTGCACGTATGAAGAGCTCTGGTAATGGCATTCGTTCCCTGGATAAAGCTATGAGAGCAGCTTTTTAAGCAAAGTAGTAGTTTTGGTTTGGGAAGGGTTGAGTGGTATTGGAAAGTGGGCTTGAGTGGTACTGGAATGGGAGCTTGAGCACAAAGCTGAACTTTAGGTAATGGTCCTTCACAATAGATCCGGAGAGGAGAAGAGGGTGGGGGAGGGGAAGAAAGGAACTCCATCAAAGATTGATGGACATTAAAGGACCCTCCTGTGCCTTATTTTGGCAAAACAAAGCAAAATGACATCCTTTTTCTCCACTTATTAGGGAAGCTTGTTTGTTAGCATGCTTCTTACCTGCAGATACCCACAGTTAGTCCATGAGGAGGTTTGGAGCAAACGTAGTACAGATGTTGAGGAAATCCATACCTCTGATAATTTTTAATCAATGTAAACCTTCTTTTATGAAGAATATGAATAGATTGTCAAGGTCCACCAGCCATTTGAGGAAAACTAGATTTGAGAGAGGACCACTAAGTTGAACAAATTAACAACTAGTCAGGGTAGAAACTGATAATGAAAAAGCAGAGTGAATTATAGGAGGTTCTGATTACAGGAGGTTTCCTTACAGTCAAGAATGAGTTGGATCCGTAAATAAAAAGTAAACTACAGTATAGAAAAATAAATGATAAGGAATTCTATATGAAAACTTGCTTGCTGAAATAAGAACACAGTTAGAAATGTTAAATACTAAATGCACTTAAGACCAATTTTTGTGAGGATGAAGTAGAGGAAATATACAGACCATAAAGTAAGAAGACCAAAAGAGTAAGTACATGAGAAAAATTCATACTTTAAAGGTAGAAAAATTCATACTTTAAAGGTGAACCAGTATCTGTTTTTTAATAAAAGTCACAGAAATTATCCATTTTAAATAATAGACTTTCTCTGTCTCAAGGTAGACTTAAGTTTTCAAGTATAATGGGCCCACCAAAGCAGGAAAAATGCAGAAACAAAAGCATCGATCTGTACATTTCTGAATTGATTATGAATCCAGAGGTAGGAAATAGGTTACATGGGAAGACTTAAGATGAAAAACCAGATGAGGGCCCTCCCTAGTGGCCCAGCGGGTAAGGATGCAGCACTGCAAGCTGGCCGCAGCCAACTCAGTGTGAGTTTGATCTCTGACCCCGGAGGTGATCCACATGGCGCAGCAGACTGCTTCTGACCCACCCGCTACTCCCCTCAGCAGTGTACTTCGTCCATCTGCCTGTTCTGCTCTCCACTCTGTCTTTGGTGAATCCTCTCACCGCCCCTGCACCTCTTGCCTGTACCCCAGTTCTGTATACATAAATAAATAAAATCTTTTTTTTTTTAAAAAGAAAGACCAGATGAGATATATCTGTAACATAGTTTGCTCTAAGTAAGAACCTTCTGAGGGAACACTTATTTGAACACAACTCTGTGCCCAGCCTCACTAATGTCTAAGTAGAGGTCAGAATAAATCAGAACTTTGAAAATTTATGACACCCAGTGTTTCGCCTATTTTGGAAAATTACTTGAAGAGATAGACCCACTAAAATGAAAACAAATTAAATAAAGCAAGGTTTGAATATAAGAGCAATTGATACAAAGAAATGAATAAAACTTAAGAGCTGTGCAGCACTTCCTAGGACAAAGGAAAAAAGTGATTATTTCAGGTAAGTCAAAAATGAGGAAAAATGATATAAAAGTGGTAAATAAAAGATGTAAAATGTCAGCAAGGTATCTTAACAAAAAAGAAAACGAATCAAGATCAAATTGCGTTTACCTGTTAAACATATCTAACCTATTACATAAGTTAAAGGAAAATTATTTTCTTGATATCAAAAAAGCATTTATTAAAACATGGCACTCATTTACATCAAGGTTGTAGTCTTAGATGTATGCACTTTTCTATATATTACATTTCAACAAAATTTTTTTTTGAAGAAACTGGCAAGGAAAAATATTCACAGGAATCCAGGAATTAAAGAAAATTGATAGATTCCAAGGAACCAATAGATGCATACATAAGTGTGTATAATAGTGAAACATCCCCAGTCTACTCACCAAAGTAAAAAATGAGACAGAAATACCCATTATTATCTCCTTGTTCTGGAGATTTAAGTCAACACAATAGATGATGAAGGAAAGAAATGATATGTATATTGAAAAGCAAGAGCTGAGTTTCCATTAATAACTTGATCTGATTAACATAAAATTTAAGATGATAACTAATACTAGATTTCAGGAAATTTGCTGGATAAATATAATTAGCAAAAATACAGTACTTTCTCATATATTAGCAACAACCAGTTAAAGAGATATTTATAAATTGCTTAGAAGAAATCAACAAAATTACCTATGGGCAGCAGAAAGAGATGGGGTTAAATGGCAGGAGATTATGTTCCTTCTTTAGGTTATCCCAAATAAAATTCTAAGGGACTTCTTAAAACTTTTTTTTTTTTTTGGTTTTGATACTGTTTTGGACACAGAGATGTTATAAGATAGGTTAAAAAAATTATCCTGTAGGGCCCTCCCTGGTGGCACAGCGGGTTAAAGCACAGCACTGAGAATCTAAAGCCACTTCCGCATGAGTTCAATTCCCGCCTGCCCCGGAGGCGACCACATGGCTACCACATGGCGTGCCCTGGCCCACCCGCTGCTCCCCTCAGCAGTGTACCTCGTAGATCTGCCTGTTCTGCTCCCCACTCTTGTCTCTGGTGAAGCCTCTTGTTGCCCCTAAGCCTCTGGCCTGTACCCCAGTTTTGTATGCACAAATAAATCTTAAAGAAAAAAAAATTATCCTGTAACCTTCTCCCTAGATCCCCAAGGGTTAGTATTTGATCACATTGTCCCCTCTCTGCTCTCTCTACTATCAACAGTCTTCTTCCCTCTCTCTGTATACATAATACATATATACATATGCCTGTACATAGTTTTTTTCTTTGAATCAGTTGAGAGCAAGCTGTAGACACAAAGCTCCTTTACTCCTAAACTTTAGTATCTGATCCTGGCAGAGAAAAGACATTCTCTTATTTAAAGGCAGAACAAATATGAAAATCAGGAAACCAATCGCATATACACATATGTATGCGTAATAGTGGAACATTCCCAGCTAACTCACTAAAGTAAAAAACAATGCAAAAATGCACAATAATATTATTAACACTATAAATAATGGATAAAAATAACAGTAGTGTATAATTTACATACCTATTTCAGATTTTGCCAGTTGTTCCAATCATGTTCTCTGTAGAAAAAGAAACTCCCTGGTCAGGCATATCTTGTTTTGTCATGCTTCACATTATCCTGCTTTGCAGATACTGCATATTTACTAATATTTTTGTGGCAGTCCAGCAAATCTGTTGGCTCCATTTTTCCAACAGTCAGATGATGGCTAAGCGTTTTTTAGCAATAAAGTATTTTAAAATTAAGGAATGTACATTAATTTTTTTAGACATAATACTTCTGACTGCATGCTTTATAGTGTAAACTTTATATACTTTTATATGCACTTGAAACTAAATAATTTGCTACTTGCTTTATTGCAGTGGGTCTGGAATGGGACTTGCAATATCTTTGAGGTGTGCATGTTTTAGTTGTCATGTATCTTTAGCCTTGATTTTTCAGCAGTACAGTTTAGTGACATTGTCCTTTGGTTTGGGTTTGTCTCATGTCTTCTCATGATTACATTCAGTGTATGCATTTTTGGGCATAAGGTGTTCATATCATTGCATGTGATGTTGATTTGTGCAATTACTGGTGATACTCACTTTAATCACCTGGAGAGAGGATGGTATCTGTCTGTGACTTTTTATAGATTTTAACAAACTGATTCTAAACTTGAAAGGAATTGAAAATAGGAACTGAACAGAGTTCAGAGGCCCATGATAACATATAAGTAGACAGAGTGTGACAAGTCTCTCAAGTAGGTTTAGCTGGGCACTTGAAAATCATTCATGGTAACACCAAAATCTGTCAAAGCAAGTTGCTAATATTATTATTTTAGACACTAGGATTTTTCTGCCTTAGTATCCTAAAACACTATATATATATACATAGTATATAGTGTTTGGAATTCCTGCTGTTGAAGATGCTCACATAACCAAGAAGTAATACGGAATGCTAGTGTGAATGGTTTGCTTTTGCCTGAACTGCTTAGACTCTGGGATTAGTGAAAAGGTCTCCCTGCTGGTGAAGGGTCAGAGCCAGCTGCTCAGTCTTCTCAGGTGAGGTAGTGGTGGGTTTTATATTTGGAAAGAAGTGACAGTTAAATAAAACTGATTTTATCCTTTAGACTATCTGATATCTGTAATTAGTTAATACTTTTAGGAATAAAGGTTTTTATTTTTTAAGTGGCTTCCCTACAATGTTTGTATATCCAGAGAGGCTACATTTTAGTAAGCAGTAAATGTTATGTGCTACTTTATTTGCAGACTTTTGCATTGAAAATGATATGATACTGTTGTATATTGATTGTGTGCACTCTTAAGGAGCAATATATTTTGGTCCAAAGTGATTAGACATGATTATTGGGATTTTCCTAATTATACGTGAGCCTTGGTGGTGCATGGTTTAAAGTTAGCATTATCAAGTTATCATCATGAGTTCGATCCCTGGCCAGGGAGGTTACCCATGTGGTGCGGCAGACCTCTCCTGTCTTGCCCACTGCTCCCGTCACCTGTATTTCTGTGGATCCACCTGTTCTGTTCTCTTCTCAATCCTCTCACCACTTAGTTCCGGCCTACACCTCAGTTCTTATATGCATAAATAAAATCTTAAAAAAAATTCTAGAATATGTCAATTTAGTATATGATGAAGTTGGCATTTTAATCCAGTGTAAAAGGGATGACTTTTCGTAAATAGTTTGGGGACAATAGCCTATCTATTTTGGGGGAGAAAAACTGGACTCCTACCACTTACAATGCACAAAAATAAGTTCTGGATGTAGTCAAGGTCCAAATAGAAAAATAAAAACTGTAAGAATACTTTCATAATTTTCTGAAGATGCAGAGATCAACAAGATGTAAAGCAGAAGAACTTTAAAGGATTGAGTCATATGACACAAAATTTCCATTTATTAAAAACTACTCTAAACAAAAGACAAATAGCCTAGAAGAAAGAAATAATGTACACAAATCTCTGAAAAGACAACTCAGTATTTAGAGATGTGGCAAAGGACATGTCCGTGTATGTTTCCAAAAAGAAATACAAACAAGCCTGTAGACATGTGAACTGATAAAAAGACAGAGAATTGAAAATTAAGTTGGCATCACCTCTGCATCCATCAAATGGGTGCAAATTAAAAAGGTTGAAGAGGGCATGAATAGGCACTTCCATACATGACTGTTGGAAGTATAAATTGTCCCAGTCTTCCAGAGAGCAGTAGGACTCTGTCAGTATTACCTCTGTAACAATTTAAAGTGTATGCCCCTTTAACCCAGAAATTCTATTTCCTGAAATAGTCCTACATTTGAATATGAGTGCGGGAAGCTTTGCTACAATATTATTCGTAAGAGTAAAATCATTTTCAACCACCTACTCATCTGTCACCTTATCTCAGATAGCTAACTTCTTTCTACATCTGAGCTAGTAGAAACTAAAGCACATTTCCCTGGTTACCTTAAACACCTCCTGGCTCCCTGGGGTAAAGAGCAAGTGTTTGTGACATGGTGAGCACGTGGAGGAGAAGATGGCTCGGACATCACAGATACACACACTCCCTTAACTTGGTGCTCCCTTCTGGGTCTTAACAGCTCACCTCTGCAATACAGGCTCAGTTTTAATTTTTGATGTCTACATTTTCTAATGGAAATTCCTAAATCAGGTAACCCAGTTCTGTGGGTGATTTTATTAGTATCAAGTAATTTTTAGGAGGGTGGGAATTTTACATGGAGAATTCAGGGGAGGAATTAAAGCTGCTTTAAGACTTTAAAACCCAATTTCATTTTGGTCAGGGTGGTTGATCCTATGCTATATCTCACATAATGAAAATTAATCCTTAATCTCCATGGTATTAGTTCTGACAAATTCCCATGATTTATTCAAGATAAAATTTGGCTTTCTAATGTGTTAGTTGCTCTTGGGCTATAAATATTTACAAAGAAATCTGTAGTTACTGCTAAAGAGAAAGAGGAATTACCTTTTTACTCCCAGCTATCAGATTCCTTGGCAAGATGTTTAATATTTATCAAACATTGATCGGATGCTCTTTACCCAACAGTTTAATTTGCATAGGTAATGAAATTATTTACAGAAGCCAACAATTGAGATAGACTGGTGCTATCTGAAGGAATATTACATGAACCGCAAAATTAAAATTAAAAGTAAGATAGCTGACATTAATTTTAATACTTTTACTGAACCCGGGTTGTAAAAGAGATTCAACACATGTCCAATATAAATGAGTAATCTTTTACATTTATTTTTGATAGTAAGTCTTTGAAACCCAAGGAGTATTTCACATCTAAAGCATATCTGAATTTGGACCAGCCTCTTTTTAAGTATTCAGTAGTCTGTGGACAAAGCAGGGCTAGACTTATAAGCTCCAGAGGACAGAGAGAGTAACGGTGTTACCATTGTCTTCCCAGCACCTAGCACAATACCTGGTAGACAGCAGGTATACAGTAATGAGTGAAATAGTGGATAAATAGAGAACCATTTCACTGATTCCTCAACCTTTAACACGTGTGTGAGTTATATTTGTCACAAAAAAAAGGTTTGGGAGTAGATTTATGGACTACCTTCTCTGTTGGCTGTAGAAAATAAAGCCACAACATTATAGAGATTCTTAGCATTCTTGTCTGTTGGCCATGCTACTCTGCCATGTTTTTAATTTGTCTTGCTAATCTTAGAAGCACTTTTGTTTTGAGAAGACCATTGCATAATCCAACCCCTGTGATTGAAATCGTGGATCTCTTAAGCATAATAATACCAGAGTCCGCTGAGAGTTGTACACTGCTTTAATCATTCCAGCCACTGTTTCCTTTGACCTAAAGCTAAAATCAACAAAACTGCCAATACCAGATCTCCAGCTATTTTAGGTGATACAGGGTAATTGTTATATGTGATCTTTACCTCTGAAGAGCTTATAATCTATTTGGAGAAGAAAAGCAAATGTTAATGAAATGAGTAGAGACAAAATGAAATTTGTAAATTTGTTTGATGTTTTCTTTGTGCTTTAGTTTTGGTGAATATAAATACATTCCTCTTTCCTCAAATAGCTCACATACTAGAAGGATTTTTGTATGTGCCATTAAGATTCTGAACATAATACAAGTCTGTAAGTTACAGTCATGATATTCCCTTATATAGATAAGGAAGGTCAGATTCAAAATCTTGGCATTTCTAAGAGCCCGCGCTCTTTCGCACCATATCGTCGGTGTTTCAAGACTTGTAGAGAGAGAAACTGAGTTCTTCACTTGAGGTAAACACAGCTCACTAGGAAGTTTTCTAACTGATTATAATTTGCTGAATATTTATATATTCACATAGTTATAGTATGATGATTTTATTAATGTGTTTACCCTAATATTTGAGTAGTATGATACTGAATTGTATGGGCCCCATGGCTTTACTGATGAGGCAGAACCACACTAGACTAGACTCGGAGGCATTTCCAAAATTAGGCATTGAAGGGTAGGTGAGCCAGGCCAAGGCTTAAGAGAAGCACTTGGCTTTCCAACCAGGCACACACTTAAACAGGCAGGAGTATGAGAAATCAAAACAGACTATGTTGTAAAAGTCTAAATTGCTGGGTTGAGGACTTCATACTTTAGCAGTAAGGAGCCATGAAAAACTCTCAAACAGGACTTATGGGTTGGACTTGCCGTGATTAGTTATTCCGTTTTTTAGATTTATGTGATTGCTTTTCAGTACTTGTTTAAAGAATACTCTTAAGAAGTGGTGTTTTGATTAGAAAGGATATATAAAGTGTATATATATATATACACAGTGTATATATATATATATGGCCTGTGTTAGGTAATAAATGTTTGTTTAACACATTCATTAGGTACCCAGGATTTCTTAAATATTAAATAACATACTAGTATTTTATTCCTAACACATCAAAGTAGATAAGTACTCAGGGGACAGACAACTATAGTAGCTTTTTATGCCACCCAATATATGTTTAAGCGTCCTTGATTCTATAGCTGTGTAAGAGTTTGTTCTGGTGTGAAAAAAAAAAAAAAGTAAGGATAATCAAGATAATATAGTCTTTTTACTCTAAAATAATCTTGAAATACTATTAGTGAACTAACTGATGTCATTTAAACTTCAGAAAGCTTTTAAGTATAAATTTATAAATTGTGGAATTAGCTTTCTTTAATAAAGCTCTTACGAGGATGAAAGATGCTCTTTGAGATAATATAAGGATATTCTTTGTTAACTGCCATAATGTCTGGAGTGGTGTTTAAATTCTAATTTTTACTACAACTCTTTGAAATCCAGTTTTCTTTTTAAGTGTATAATTATATATTGTGAAGAAATCATAGGTTTTATGTATGTGTGTTTTTATTTATACATGACTCATTCACATTTGTGATTATATTTATGTAGTTAATATTTTCAGTTTAATTTAGTTGGCCTGTGTTTCTTCCTCCTCTAAGAAAATTTGTCCTTTTAGCTTATTAAACCCCTCCTCCTCCTCCTTTTCTTGTAAATTCCAAATTACCAGCCAATTTCTTGAGTTTATAATGCTATTTGCCACCTTTGGGAAAATCTTTTTATTGCTATCAAAATCTGAAAGTAATCGTATGAACTAGAAATGGAGACTAGCTCCTTAAAATCTTAAATAACTTAAGCAAATTAAAGTAACATATGTGTTATAAATCTTCCCTGATACCCTTTTAAGGCTAAAATGATTGTTACCAAAATTTGTTTGTGGCATTTAATCTGTTGGGCCATCTATGGAAAACTGTCCTCTTCTCTCCTAGGCCACAGACCTCCACCAGCACGAAGTGGACATCGTTGTGTGGCAGATAATACCAATCTGTATGTTTTTGGAGGTTATAACCCAGATTATGATGAGTCAGGAGGGCCAGATAATGAAGACTACCCCCTCTTCAGGGAGCTTTGGAGGTATCATTTTGCTACAGGAGTATGGCACCAGATGGGCACAGATGGCTACATGCCCCGGGAACTGGCATCTATGTCACGTGAGTGAAGGCAGTTCTCAGACTTTATGAAATGTCTGAGAGATCAAGTTGAATGTCACATGCGTTTTCTTAATAATTTTTAATATTGTCATGTATTGCTTAACAATAGGGACAGGTCTGAGAAATGTGTTTTTAGGTAGCTTCACTCTGTGAACATTGTGGAGTACGCAAGTCTGATGGCATCACCTACAGCACACGTAGGCTCTGTGGGGACTGCCTTTGTGTATGTGTTCCATCACTGACCAAACGTCATGACGCAGGGCATGACCATAGTACTGTAGGATGATTAAATCCTGTTAGTGGTGTTTTTTTACTTTTACTATGGTAGTAATATAATACAGTGGTTGAGAGTCACTTGGATAGTCCTGAGTTCAAATATAGCTTTATATCATTTACTTGCCAGATAAATGGGATTAATACCTCAGAGGGTTCAGTATGAGGGACTGTATACAAAGAGTAGGCAAAATGTAGTAGTAGATCAACAAATGGGCTTTATAATGATAATAGCTGTTAAGCAGAGACCAGTTCACACATGGTATCTGTTTAATCCTCACAACTTTTGTGTGATGCAGGTACTGGAATTCTTGGCACTGTACAAATAAGGATGCTAAGGCTTTGGATAGGCCCTGAGGCTAGTAACTAAGAGACTCTCGACACTGCATTCTAGGTTGGCAAGGTTCTTTCCAGGAAGCCTTCAAGAAGTTAGTGAAACCACTTTCCACTTTTATTTCATCATCTGTAAAACAGACAAGATGGTAATAGTTTCTCCCTCATGGTTTTCTTTGAAGATTCATTTAGAGATATTAAAAAGTTCTCCGGAAGTTTACACACAAATTTAAACCCAGCATTTGATGTCTCCAGAGCCTACACTGTATCTGAAGAATTGGTTTAAAAAAAAAAATGCCTTTCACGTAATACAGTAGCACTGTTTTGAGATTTGCCATTAGAGAGAGAGATAAAAAGTACATACATGTCTGTGTGTGTTAGCAGGAACAGAAGAGATAAAGAGAACACCAAAATTACTAGCCTATTTTTATTTATTTTTATCTGCTGGAGGATTAAGATGAGAGAAATCATAATTTGAAATATAGAGCTCATTTCCCTAGCAGAAACAAAATGATCCTTTTATCCCTTCATCCTTTGTTTCACTGGTTCTTTGCCGTGGCAGAGATCACACTTCATCTTCCTCGTTTTCCTACATGCTTGACCAGCCCTACGTGATAGCTGTCCGTAGCTCCTCTCAGTCAGTACTGTGACACAGCATGTTTCATGAATTCCACAAATTCCTTGACAACAGCTCACATACCTAACAGTGAGCTGTGTGATAGATAGTTCATATAACGCGAATTCAGAACTTCAGAGTAATTAGCTGTGAATGGTTTGAGCTATTTTCTGAGAGCACGAAAGCAGTTTCTCAACTGTTCTAGGTTTACCTAGGAGTACGTTACAGATAGCCAGGAGGTCAGTGTAATTTGTGCTTCTCCTTTCCTAGTTGTGCTGCACGGAAACAACCTACTAGTGTTTGGAGGGACGGGCATCCCATTTGGCGAGAGCAACGGCAATGACGTCCACGTCTGTAACGTGAAGTACAAGAGATGGGCTTTGCTCAGCTGCCGGGGGAAGAAACCCAGTCGTATATATGGACAGGTACCAGTCTGTGGCCGGCTGTGATGGATGTATTTGTTCAGGTTTTTTCTAGGAGATGTCAGAATACTATCAATTTTTTTTTAATGAAAAGTCAGTTTGCTGTGGTTAGTATTTGATTTTTTAGTTCTGATGGAAAATTTTAATTTTGAAATCTAGCTGCTTGCATTTTCCCTTCATCTTTGCTTCTAGTCCTATTCAGGATCACAATCTAGACCTGTATGAATTTTTTTTTTAAGTATCACACTCTTCCTCCTCTCCCACCTCCAGAGATTGGGCTACTCATTTCCCAGTTCCTCTCATCTTTGGAGTGATCTGACTCTTTGAAGAGCTTCCTGGCCCTAAGTAGTAGAGTAGATGATCTTTGCAGTTGGTTTAGAGAGTGTGGTATTGACCTGAAGTAAAACAGGTAATATAGAAATTAGTTTTTAATTGGGTTCCAGTGTTAAAACCTAAGGTTTGAAAAAGTAGAACTGTTAGAGAGCAAATCACCATACACTAAAGCCCCTTTGAGAGAAATGGGCAACCAAGCTTTGGCTTCTTAAATAGCTGGCATTAAATCTTATTAGTTTTGAAAGCCTGCTGCACTATGTGGAGAGATTGGCACTCTCCCAGAACAGCCAACTCTACCCCACTCAGGAGGCATTTAAATTCCAACTGATGACCGTAACAATCGCTGATTATACGTTGAAGAATCTGGCGGAAAATGTCAAGTTTTTAGGACTTCCAGCTCTAGACTAGACTTCTTAAGGGATCCTGGCAGTCTTATTTTCTTATCTATGCCTTCTTTAGAAGGACCTGTTTCTTCAGACTACTTAGAAACAAAGTGGCTTTCAATGGAAATGCTCATGATCTGCAAGTTACTTGGTTGACTTGGAGCCAGAAGGATCCACCCTTGCCTTTTTAGCCTTACTTTTCTAAAAATAATCTGTGGGATATCTATTTTAGAAGGCTAAAAATTATAATAGAATTTGAGAAAGTCTGGTTTTGGGTACCTGGTGACTTTACAGTCTTTAACAAAGTGTTAGTGAGTAAGTGTTGTTCACCTTTCCCGGATATCCAGGCCATGGCCATCATCAACGGCTCCCTTTATGTCTTTGGAGGAACAACTGGCTATATTTACAGCACAGACCTGCACAAGCTAGATCTCAATACCAGAGAGTGGACACAACTGAAACCAAACAACCTTTCCTGTGATCTACCAGAAGAGAGGTAAGTTTCTAGGATTAAAATTTATTTGCTCTTTCTTGCTAAGATTTAATGTTTTTCAGAATATTGGTAGTAGGGTTTAAGAAAGCCTGGTGGCCTAATCAGAATAGCTAACAGGCTGTTGGAGCTCAGTTCGGATTAAAGACGGGCCTCCTGGTCAGAGAATTTTGTGAAACATAGAATGCTTTTCATGTCCCTCTTATAAGTTAACTTTTTCTGCATTAGGAAAATAATACTTTGATGGTTGAAAAGGAAACCAATGGTAGCAGTTGTAATTAAATTTCGTATTATAAGCAAAACATTACTTTTTAGTTACTTTTTGATTCTTCTTAACTTGCATATTAGCATTCTTTGGTCTGTTTGCTCTCAGATGTGTTTCCATTACAGGATGTAGCCTCATGCCCACAGTGGTACTCAATTAGTGTTAATTGGGTGGAAGGAAGGAGGGACTAGAGGTAGGGAAGGAGAGAGGAAAGGGTGAGGGCAGCGTCATTTACATCCTCCGCTTAAATATTCAGACATCACCTGGTTTTCTCTCTGAGTTACCTGCTGGCTAGTAGCAGTCTTAAACCTTCACTTTTTTTTTTTTTTTTTACTCTTCTTAGAATTAAGTTCACTGAAAGACAGACTTTTCACATCCAGTTTAAAAACTAAAAGTAAAATAGTTTTTATTTACTCTAGTTAGACTAATATCTCTTTGTTGCTGTTAAGCAAATGGTGTGTAGGTGCTAAAGAGGAATTTATCTTTGTCGTGGGATGTTAGTGGGCTGATTGCTGCAGAACTACCATGAGAGGACTTGGGTGATGGACTGTTACTGGAATAATTTTGATGTAATTTATTTTATCAGCACCAGGGCCTTCAGGGAAAGGAGGAAATAGATTAAGTTTTCAAAGTATTTTCACATGGTTGCCTTTGAATCATTTTATGGACATATTATAAATTGTTTCAGCCTCTAGCTAGACTGCTTGCATAAAAGTTCTGGTAGGTGTTTCACATTATATTCATAGTTCGATGTAGCATGATTTTTCTGATAATCTTTGTATGTGTTAAATAAGTATCTTAATTTGAAAGCCCTTAGTAGGGTTTCTAATTAAATGTAGACAGATAACTTTTTAAGGCTGTGGCAATTTCCACTCTTATGCAAAGTTATCACCCAAAAAAATTGTAGAAAATACAAATAAACAAAAGGAAAATATAAAATCTAAGCCCAAAGGTAACCATGGTTAACTTTTTAGATGTATCTTGTAGTCCTGTCTATCTCTAAAGGAGGAGAGGGGTTAGAGTCTTACCTGCTCTTACTTAGCTGGGTTTGTTTTGTTTGTTTCAGTTAACACCACATTGGTTGCATACTAACCTATCTCATGTATATTCTATAATTGTTTAACCAATAATAATTTATCATAATGGCATAATAAAAAAGCCTTGTAATTCAGTCTCCAGTAGATTGTTTTTCACTTAATTATAAGTGGATTTTATTGTATATTTTCAGATACAGACATGAAATCGCACATGATGGGCAGAGGATTTACATCTTGGGAGGTGGTACTTCCTGGACAGCTTATTCCTTAAACAAGGTAGATTTTGCAGAGGGAGAGAAAAAGCTAGAGAGGGGCTCATGTCATACCAAGCAAAATTACTCTGTTATTCTAGATTATTAAATTTTTGAGCAGGTTCTTCATCCATACTTACTTTGTATGAGATACTCTTTATAACATAAAACCAAATTCTGCACCATAATGTTTTCCAGTTGCACTAATCCTGCACTGAGACAACTTTACAAATATGATCTTCGGTGTAAGCTAGGTGAGGAAAGTGATGAGGGGGCGGGTGCAGTAGCTTGAATGGAGCAACTAACTGTGGAGTCGGGACCCAGATTCCCAGGATGTCCTATCCCTCATTGTCAGTGCCGTGTGTCTAAAAGGACAGGCATGTTTAGGGCTACATGTCATTAACTTTAGAAAGCTGAGCTCCAAGGGCTTTTATTTAACCATCCCTGTGCCATTTCTAAACCCACAGTTCTCAGGGGGATTCTAGGTGAGGCTGCAGAGGTCCTGGTTTGCTTTGGATTGTTAAGGGTGTTTTTTAAGTTTTGTCAAACCATATTCCTGCATTCACTTACCATACTCGCTTCTCTTCTATTATAGAACTGAAATATGTTCAATTGCAGGAAATGGGGAAGCTGCAGATACACAACTTTTTTACTTCATTTCTTTCTGTGACTTTTAAATTTTGAAAAAATATGTAGACTTAATTTTCAAGTGCTATTAGGATTAGGAAAGATCAAAGAAGTCTTTTCAGAAAATATACATATATATGTTTGATAAAGCTGTTATTAAAAATCCAGTTTTCGGGCACACTAAAATTCTTGGTGTATGTGTATGTGTTTTTTTTTGTTTTTTTTTTTTTAAGATCCATGCATACAACCTTGAAACCAATGCATGGGAGGAAATCGCAACAAAACCCCATGAAAAAATAGGTAAATTTAAAATATTGATTCATTCATTTATCTTTAGATGTATTTTATACTTGTTTAAGAAGGGGAAAAGTAATTGTACTCATATGATAAGTAAAGTTTCTGTTGAACTGGTATTAGAAGTTACTTGTCTCTTAGCACAGTTACTATTCTTCATCAGCAACTTAGCAGACTTTAATTGGGGGTGTTGAACTCTGTGGAAGCAGGGAAATAGGGGTGGGGTAAGAACAGACACCTAGTCAAGATTCTCATGTCTCTTTGAGGGTAAAAGGGCTTGGAAAAGCCACCAGTGACCGCTGCCCCCCACCATCCCATTTTGTTTACCTGTCACCTAACATTGTACCATTTTTGTGAAACTCAGGACTTTATTTTGGTGTGAAATAGGATCGGAAAGACTAATGTTTGTTTAAGACAACAAAGGGCCAGTCTTGATGGGGATCCTCTTACTATGCCTTTTACCATGTCATGTTGCCGTCACCCCTGGCCTTTCTGTGAATGATGGAATTTCCACGTTTGTGTGTTTGGCAGGTTTCCCTGCAGCGCGAAGATGTCACAGTTGTGTCCAAATTAAAAATGGTAAGGATTCTCAGTAATGTTCTTACCCTGTTTTTGTAATTGTACATGCTGAAAGTGTCCTATTGTATAATGATGGCTCTTTAGGTGAGGCATAACAGGGAAGAGTCTGTTTCTTGTGGTTTAGGCTTAACAGAAAATCTTTGAAGTTACAACTCTTTCATCAGTTTTCCCACAAAGGTTATCAATGAGTAAGTGAATCTTTCAGCCTCTGTCTACCTCAAGTGACATCTGTAGTTATGGTGTGTATTACTACCTGACATGCAGTAGAGACCATGGTGGGCAGTGTGTTGAAATTCCTTCCTTCCGAGTAGTAGTTCATAAAGTTCATTCTGCTCGCTGTCTGATGCCAGTTAGAACTCAACTCAAACCTTTGGTCACTTACAACAAAGGCATGTATGGCTTAAGAAGCAGGTGCGGCCACTTTAATGTGATAAATGACTCCTCTGGATAATCTGCCTCTTCATTTTCAGTGTATTTTACAGTTTGACATACCACCTTCTGTTTTTTTCCTGGAGGAAGGTGTGTGTAAATGAGTCTTAAACCCTGTATCCTTCCTGCAGCTTAGTCAGACTTAACAGGCGTGTGCTGCCATGCCAGCGCAAAGATATCTTTATTATGCTTCTGCTTTTTGCATAAAATTTATGGGTAATGGCATTGTGTAGGCTTACCTCTCTTCAGAATGGAAGTAGTACTTTGAATCCTAGCCCCCAAAAGTTTCCAAACTTTAATTAAGTTTTGGTTTAAGTTTGACCTAGACTTGAATTAAAATGTCTATTCAGTCGGCTCTTATGCGACCAGGTACCGTACAGTGGAAATCTTAGTTCCGGCCTTTCTGTTGGAAGGATCACAAAGCCTGTGTTGCATCTTGTCTAATTAATTAGGCACAACAATTTTAACTTACAAACAAAACAACAATACAAACTCTTTGATTTGGGGGAGCGTCTCCCCCTCCCCTTCCCCCCCAAAAGTACTGTACAGACTGAATGGGTCTTCAGTCTTTCCTCCTTTGGGCTGAGGAAGGACGGAAGAGCCCCCGTGCGCCCAACTGTTGCTGTTGTTTCTCTTCAGGTTAAATGGAAAGACAAGATACTTGTCTCTGTGGGCAGATAAATATCTACCCTTCCCCGTCCGTTATTTAAAAGGTTGGCAAGCCGGAGGTCTGAAGACTGTATTTTGTTTGGCTCATATGTGTGTGGAACGTTTTTGAGTTAGTGGTTACCACTTAAAAATTAAAACGTGTCACCTTTTTCAAAATCCAGATTACCAGCTTCTCTTGAAAACTTGGAAAACCTGTTGGTTGCTGCTGTCAGTCTGCATGGTGTCCCTTAGGGGGAGCAGCATTTCCGTCTCCCCCAGTAGAGCCTGTGCACCCCTGTTTTGTTCCCTGAGGTCTCCTGTTTATTCACTTTCTCCAGACCTCCTTATTTACTCACTTTCTGTGCTTGGCATATGTTGCTGTTTGAATTTGAGAACCTAGATTTGAAGCCTCTGGAGAGACTTGCCCCTGGGGACCCAGCAGGGATTCCGAGGAGAGTCTGAGGGCGCTGACGGACGAGACAGCAGCATTCAGCCCACCGCCGTGTCCTGTGTGTCCCACGGAGCTGGCCCCGCCACCCATGGCATACCGTGCTGCAGCTGTGGCTGTTTTTCTTTGTGTGACCTCGGTACTCTCCTTTCTTGATAGATGTGTTTATTTGCGGGGGCTATAATGGAGAAGTGATTCTTGGGGATATCTGGAAGCTAAATCTGCAGACTTTCCAGTGGGTGAAGCTCCCAGCCACCATGCCAGAGCCAGTTTATTTCCACTGTGCAGCTGTTACACCAGTAAGTTGTTATTTTCCTATCTTTCTGTGCACAATTGTATCTGGTATGAAAACATTGTTAGGGATGTTAGCAAGAAAAAGAGGTTCTGCAGTAGCAAAGCTTGGGTTAACAATGTGTTTTTAAAACTTTCTTTCAAAGCTACCCCTTGCTCTGAGAAAAGGGGAGAGAAACAGTTGTAGACAAGTTTAAAAGGGCAGCACAGGTGTCAGAGAATGGTGCGTGGGCCTGCTGGTGATGCGAAGCCTTGTCCTGGAGGGCAGGACAGTTTACCCCAGAATGCCGTGCTACTGGAGATTCTTCTAGTTTCTTGAAGGCAAAGATTTTCATCTTCGTATTGTCAGTATTTAGCACAGCAGACACTACATTTAGTCTTAATGTTTATTGAAAACAAGCCATTTTCCCTCTGGAACTCACTGATGTTTAAGCCCTTCTCCATCTCTGTCCTGTGGGAGACTGAGGAATGCTTGTCTGTACCTCACCTGCAGTCAGCCTGCCATGCATCTTTTCCCGGAGTCTTTAGCCCGGGAACCTGTAGCTCTCTCCCGTTTGAATTTGTCCTCTCTTCATTGCCATTTGTTCACAGGCCGGTTGCATGTACATTCATGGAGGAGTGGTGAACATCCACGAAAACAAACGGACTGGGTCATTGTTTAAGATCTGGCTGGTGGTGCCGAGCCTGCTGGAACTGGCGTGGGAGAAGCTGCTTGCGGCCTTCCCTAACCTGGCAAACCTCTCCCGAACACAGCTTCTGCACCTTGGACTCACACAGGGACTCATCGAGCGCTTGAAATGAAGATTTCTGGACTGTTCATTGATACTGGAAATGTTAATTTAAAGAGACTCCTTTATTTATGGGCAGTGTCGAGTGTGCTACAAAGAGGATTGGCTACCCTGATCAAGGCCTTACTCAGAAAATACATCAGATGCCTTTCTGTCAATTGGTTTTAAGTTTATGGAAATCTCACTTTCCCTCGTGCTCCTTTCTTTGCTTCTCTCCCTCTTGCCCCAGTGCACATACTCACTCTCCCCTCTTCCTTGATGGAGTCGAGGGAAAGTCTGAAAGTATCTTAAGAATGTTATGAATCAAGTTACGATAAAGAATTTTGTAAAGGACTCTGAATATATGACCATGTCAGCCGTTGCTCTGCAGATTAAAGCAACACCATCGACAAAAATAAAAGTAACTTTTAATCCAGAAATTTGGGGGATAGAACAAGAATGTTAACCTGAGACGCCTGCAGGTTACGTAAACCTAGATGTGTCGTGCTCACAGAGTACACCTGAGTGGCTGGACCACTGGCAGGGGTGGTGGCATCCTGCTCACAGATGCCCACCCCTGCCCCTGCCTTGGAGGGAAGCCAGTGGCTCCTGATCAGTGGTCTCCTCCCCCGTGGTGCCAGCAAGGTTAGCGTTGGCTTGTCAAAAGAAATACGTGTGTGTCGTAGTAGTGCTTTTTGTTGTTTCTCTTAGAAATTATGTCACTGAGTACACTTCAAATCAAGAAACTTTCTGGTGGTCAAAGTGTTGCATTCTGGGCAGTTTGAAAGTTCTCTTATGCTTATCGCTGGCTTCAAGCATCTCTTTGACGTCTTCGTAGGGAATCGTAGCCCCCAAATGCGTGGCGTGGCGTGGCGCACCAGCTCGTGAGGGGTGAGGGAGGAGCGGGGCAGAGAAGGCGTGTGCCCTCTGTCTGGCTTTGTTAGGTTGGCTTCTGCTCTGTGCTCTGAGCTTTGACCTGGTAGCAGCCATTTCCATTTCAGAACTTGTTTCTTTCCTAACCTGCTGTTTTCTCAGGCAACAGGTTTTATCACTAGAAAGCCAGTTGGCCCTGGATTTTCTCTTAGCTCACTGCCTCCTTTTCTGTCTGCTTTCATGTGACTGTGCCGTGGTAACTGTCTAGTAATTGAATAAAAGGTCTTGGAGAAAGAGTCACAGGCCATCTTTCCTGAAGAACTAAGTATCATTTGAAAAACCAGCCTGAGGAAGAAATAAAACTGAGTATCACCTTTTTGCTGTGAAATTTTAGTTCTAGTTAGTTAGTTTTATTCTATTTCTGAAGAAGAAACGACTGAAATGTTCACTTGCTTTGCCATCAGGCTGCCAGAGCGGTTGAGCACGTCACGAGACGCCAGCCCTTGGCAGTCCTGGGGTGCAGGGGAGGCGCTGGAGGCAGACGGGAGGGCACACTGCTGCGCGTCCTGCCGGCTGCCTCATGACAGGAGACCCAGACAGGAGATTAGGACACACTTTTCCTTTAAGTGCCTCTTTCTCACATAGCTTTTAAAGCCACTCTTCTTTTTCCTTCATCCCGGAAGGGATCTGTAGCTCATGTGTGGATTTAAAACCAACTCTGCATTGTCAATAAAAAGTCACCACCCCATGTTCAGTTCTCAGAAAGTCACACTGCAGCCTCGAGACCTGGACTCCCTAATTACCAGGCCTCATTATAACATCCCATCTGTTTGGGTTGAGTTTGGGGAGCCTAAATTGTGCAGAGCCTGTAATAACCATACATCTGTGAGTTTGGGTCTTTTTATGGGGAGGGGATATGGTAGGAAAGGAGCAGCTTCCCCAGGGGGCTGTTTGAGTTTGGGGCCCACTCGGGGCTTGCTCCAGCATTCCTCCCAGAGCATGCCGGTCAGAGCTGCTCTATTCAAAACCAGACTTTGCTGCATGACTCCAACCTGGTCTCCAGATACTCGATGGAGAGACACCCAGAACTGAAAAAGTCATGCTGGCTAGGGTGGTGAACAGATCTTTGTCATGGACTTATACGGGGACCAAAGACTGAATGCTCAGCCTGGGTGCTTACACTTCCCCGGTCCGTGAGATACGAGCAGGTCACCAGTCCTGCCACACCGAGAGCAGGAGTGTGAGTCTGGTCCAATTCACACGTGAGGCGTCCTTTTGTTTTAAGTCTTTTCTAAGCAGTCTTTCTTTAAGGTAGACTTTGGAGGCCTGACATCCAGGACTTGGTGTGTGAGGGTTTCATAGAAGTACACATCCTTGGTCTGAAGCGTCTTGTTTTAGTCTAACACTAGTGACAATGAGATAGTATGACCAGCCCGTGTGCTTTCACACCACACATGCGCACATGTTCTGAATGCCAAATGAGACTGCGTATGAGTTAAACGTGGATGACTAGACTTTTATATAGGGGGTCACCAGGCACTTAGTGTACTATAACCAGCACTCTGAATTCCGGACCCTTCCTTGATTTAGGGAAATGTTATGCCTGCTGCTTCTCTGCCTCTTTGAGGTACACCCAGCCATCCCACTGCAGTCCTATGAATTTAAGTGCAATATATAGAA
This sequence comes from Condylura cristata, assembly GCF_000260355.1. Lineage (NCBI taxonomy): Eukaryota > Metazoa > Chordata > Mammalia > Eulipotyphla > Talpidae > Condylura > Condylura cristata. The sequence goes on from NW_004567106.1 coordinate 60,043,825, forward strand.
ACACATATGGATATATACAGATTATATATAGGGTGCGACTATAAAACAGGTAGACTACTTGTTTTTGGAGCTGTCTTGGGGAAGCCAGCTCATTATGTTAGAATCAAATTATACCAAGAAATTTATGAGGTGGTTGACTGGTTTAAGCCACCTCTGGATAAGGCTGGATTTTAAGTTCTTGGAGACTTTCTGTTCCTTGGGTTTCTCAGAGTTGAGACTTTTCCCCCAGTCACCTCTGTGCTTACTCATGTTTGAGTATCTCCCGACGTTCCTTTGCCCGGGAACAAGGTTGTCTACCTGTAAGGAGTCTCCTAAGTGAAGAATTAAAAGCGAATATTTAATACTATCAATTTTCCCATGTATATACTAATTTAACTTTACTAAATGCTTCACTAAATGGTGAAAATGAGACTTTCTTCATTTAGTGAAGTGTTTTTCACAACCTGGAAAATGTATGAACAAACATAAAATAGATTGAAATTTTAGCTCTTCTTCAGGGGCCACATTAAAACCCTTCCCACCGGCAGCATCATCATTTTTTTTTTTTTTTTAGGGTCCTAGTGACATGATGTAAAGTTTTGCTCTAAACTATTCATATTGATTGCATAGCTAGTTTTTAATGTATAATAAGAAATTAACATTTCTAAGCAAAGGTATATTAACAGTGACCTTGGGTTACCCAGAATAGCAAGAGAGTAAAAGCACAGATAATTGAAATCCATAAGTAACCAATGTTTCAACTTCTCTATCAAATAATTATTAATTTATGGTTGTTTTTCCTTCCTTCCCCTTTTCCACAAGCCCCTTCTTTTCAGTGGTGTGGGATTAATAAGTAATTAAGAATGGGAGAGAAGGATCAAAGTGACCAGCAAACATACAAGCAGCCTGGTAGCTATCACTGGTCCGCTGATGACCACTGTTGAAAGCTGAAACGAGGAGCCAGTGGTTGGAGGTTACTCTACTGCTCCGCTTCAGCAATCTCCTACTCCCAGTTCTAGGCCGTCCTTCCTACCAGCACCAAAGAACTCTTGGCCTGTGGGAAGCAAAGCTGTGTATGATGCAGAGGGGAAACCCCCCCCCCCCATCCTTTCTACACATTTCTTTGGCTCTTGACAAATACTTGCTTTTCCTTCGTTCCTGTAGGAGCCTGACTTTTCCCCCTGGAAACACCTTTTTCTAGCCACCTAGCTTGGCATATGGGAGAGGTTGTGTTGTCCTCTGAGACTTTGTTGGTCTTCGTTCTATAAAGCCCCAGTGTGTTTCTCTGTGGTCCTACGGGTGTTTAGAGAGTGGCACAGGTACTGACTGCCTGCCTGCCAGCATCCTGCTGTAGCACAAAGCCTGATTCTTACTTGTTCTGCCGTGAGCTCCAGGATGGAGGGGGATTTATGGTCCCGTGAGCATTAACCGCCCCCCCCCCCAGACTGGTTACCTTAGCTTCAAATCCTTTGGCTCCCCAACCCCCAAGACTCTAGGAGTGCTGGCAAGACCTGCGGTGGAGTCCTGTGGTCTCCCTGCACGTGACCCAGAGCAGGCCAGCGTACAGCGCTCCCCTTCCCCGGCTGTTAGATTCCGCAGAAAGCAACTTCTTCTTTAGTCTGGTGTTAGGAAAAGCAATTCTTAAGTTGTGCTTCAAAAGCGGTACCTTCTTTTTGGTATCATTTTTATGGTGGCATTTTTTTCTTCTTCACATTTTAGAAGTTTTTTAAAGGTCCTGCTTTGTCCGTGTACAGGGTGAGTCAGAGGCAGTTTCACCAAGCTGTAGTAATTGCTGTTTTACTAGTTGCACATTTAGAATACAAAGGAGGCATCCGAGACAAACTGTCTTTCTCAGAAGCCACTTCCTTGTACACAGAGTCTGAGCAGGGGCCACAACAGGCATCTGCCGGTAAAGACACCTGCCAGTGTGGATTTTGCAGGAAGAACCTAGCAAGAAAGGGAACCTCTCACACGCAGTCTGGGGGGCGAGTGTGGGCTGGGCTCTTGGTACAGGGTATGTGGAGGCCACACACGATGCTTGCCTTACTTTAAAGCTATTTGCCACAGTCCTGTTAATAGTGTGGACGTCCTTTTGCAGTCGGTGTGCATGCCATATGGTGAGGACAGCTACTCCACCACGCCTGGTTTCCTACCAGCAAGTAGGAGATATAGTGAATACCCTAAAATGTCCAATCTGTATTTATGTACCTTGTCAGTGTTTTGCTGTCAGTTTTCTAAAACAATCTGATCAATAAATCTTATCCAAATCGATTCGTTCAAGACCACCTTGACCGTGTGATTTGCTTGTCTGTGAGCGCAACTGTACGACTTGCGTCCGCCTTTAAGTCATCGCCTTCCACCCCCCCGCGTGTGGGCTCCTCTCTGCTCACCACCTAGACCCACGGTAGCCCCCTCAGTAGGGCCCAGTTCTGTCCTATTGCTCCCCTAAACCGCCACTAGAAAAGGTGTGTGGCCAGAGCTTTGAAATGAACTCTTCTTTCTGTCTGATTGGGTTCTTAGATAAGGCCCATCTCCGCCTGGGGGAGGGGTTACAGTGGCTTAGTTGGTTTGGGGGTGTTATTCTTTCAGTTATATGAACAAAATTCTAGTTTGTCCAAGAGCACCCAACCCAGTGCAGTAGTTTTCTGGGGTGATGGAGATGTTCTGTGTCTGCATGGTCCAGTGTGTGGTGGCCACTAGCCACAATTAGCTACTACGCACTTCCAGTTGGCCAGCATGACTAAGGAACTGACTTTTTAATTTGACTTAAGGCTAATATGAACAGACGTATAAGATGCATAGCTCAAAGCCACACACTTCAGAAGTTTCTGTCATTGCTCTTTATAGTTGAGACAAAAAATAAGCCACCATCTCTCAGGCTTTACATGTCTTTTTTTTTTTTTTTATAAAGATTTATTTATGCATCAGAGCTGGGGTACAGGCCAGAGGTGCAGGGGCAGTGAGAGGATTCACCAGGGCCAGAGTGGGGAGCAGAACAGGCTGGCTGACGTCGGAGAGGTCTGCCATGCCATGTGGGTCAGCTCTAGGGCGGGGATCAAACTCATGCTGAAGTGGCTTTAGCTTCTCAGTGCTGTGCTTTAACCCGCTGCGCCAGCAGGGAGGGCCCTACATGTGGTTTCTATCCTGTTGCCCAACATCAGTTTTTCACCATCCTGTCCCTTCATGAAATCCGTAAGACCATGATTCCGGGGCAGAGACTTATTCCTTCATACACTTCACAGGTGAGGTAAAAGGTTTCCAAGCAAGGCAGCCTGGCAAATCGCCCTCTGTGGCCCACGTCCAGGGCTTCCCACGCCTCTACACGAGGGCGGTGCTTTTCCCGATTCTCAAATACAAAAGCGTGTCCGAGCTCCTTCCATCAGGCAGCTCAACAGGAGCATGGCGGGTCACACAGAAAGGAGGGTGCGCAGCATGGCTGTAAGACAGGAAGCAGACCAGTTAGAGCCAGGCAGCAGGAGAGAAGGCCAGAGACAGATGGGGACTCTGGCCATTTACTATTTCGGGACCCCGCAGCAGACCTAGATCTCTTGAGCAGTATTGCAAATGGCAACTGTGAAAAGAAAGCAATCCGGCACCTTGGAGAGAACAGACCTTCCTTCTTGAAACTTCCACTGAGGGCCCTCCCTGGTGGCACAGCGGGTCAAAGCACAGCACTATAAAGCTATCGCAGCCACTGCAGCACGAGCCACCATCCCCTGCCCCGGAGCTGACCCACATGGCGCAGTAGACCTCTCCTGACCCACCCTGCTCCTCTCAGCAGTGTGTTTCAGTCTCTGGTGAAGCCTCTCAGCCCACAACATCTCTGGCCTGTACCCCAGTTCTGTATGCATAAATAAATAAATCTTTAAGAAACTTCCACCTAAAGCGAAGCCACTCACACTCCTTTTGTCAAGGCGTTGACAAAATCTCCCCAGCTCAGTATCACGGGGCAAAACTACCCGCCCTGCCGGCTGCCAAGGTAAGGGCGGCCATGCCCTCAGCACCCAGAGCATGGTCCTCTGGCTCCCGGTGGAGGGTGGTTAAGCAGACGCTACCTTACCTGCCATCGCGCTCATCCGGGTCCTCACCTCCCAGGCTGGGCAGACTCCTGGCTGTACCCCAGGCATCATGGGGCTGCAGCCACAGAGGGGCTGAGTCCGCCCAGAGTGAGGGCCCTGGGCCTGGATGCCTGGTGCACAGCACTGGGCCACAGAGGGTGTCCCCCACTGCACAGGACGGCCTGGTGCTGGCATTCAGGGTTGGAGAACCTTCTGAGGTCCCCTTAGTGTGGAGGGGAGGGCTCCAACTTCCTGGCCCCTGGAGAGGCAGGTGACCAGCTGGGGCGCAGGGAGGCCAGGGTGCTATGCATCGCCAGTGAGCTTCCATCCGGTGATGAGCTGGGGGAGAACTCGGGGAGGCAAGAGGCTTACGTGAGACTTCCTGATCCTTCCCATTGAAGAGCTTGGGAAAGACTCTCTGAAGACTCAGTGAATGTGCAGGGGAAGCTACTCCCCAAAGTGTGTGCGCATGAGGAGGAGGAACGGTATTTCACCAGGGATTTGGCATTCATTCTGGACAGGAACAAAACCAAGTTCCTTTGTCTTCTGGAAGCAGAAGAAGCCAGTGGCAGGAGCAAGAGGAACCTCAAGGGGAAGAGAGCTGCGAGGAAGGAGAAAGGAGGAAGGGAGACAAGCCACGAAGGTCAGAGAGAGCTGAGAGAGCTGAGTGGACAGTTTGACTTTTATTCTAAGAGCAGTGGGAAGCTTGAAACCAGAGAACAAGCAGACACACCCCTGTGCTGTGGAGTGGGGAGCAGGGAGCAGGGCCCTTGGAGGAATGGTGCTTCAGGCGCAGGGAGGGTGGTGGGCCTCGGACCAGGGCCCAGGCATAGGGCATGGCAGGCCGTGAGCTCCCACCACTCCCACGGGCAGCCAGGTGGCAGTCCCTTCCCTGAGCAGAGGCCTCGACTTCTGGCCCATATGAGAAAGGCTTTGCTAGCACCCGGCCCAGCAGGTAGGCCGGGGCAGGAGTGGCTGACCTGAGTAGCTTCCAGGACAGGGGGTCCCAGCAATGCTGCCCTGGACCCCAGAGCCCGGCTCTGCAGCCCACCACGCCTAGCTGGAGAGAGGCTCAGGAGAGGAGGGGGAGCCTCCCTGAACCGGAATGATCTGGTTTGGAGCAGCTGGCTGCCCCTCCTCCCTCTCTCCTTCAGAGACTGGCTGGTTTTTGCCGCAGCCCCCTGACCAAGGTAAACAGCTAGGAGGGAGGCAGGAAGAACGCTCTGTTGCCATGGCAACGCAGAGGCCAGTTGCCTGAGCGCTCTGGGATGGGTGACTTCAGGGGGAAGAAAGGACTCTCTAGAAAAGCACCAGGGAGGAAGCCCCTCTGCTCCCAGGTGGGGAACACGAGGTGGGCAGAGGCACCCGTGGTGGCGTGGCAGGTGAACGGGAGGGGGAACACGCAGAAAACTGTTGTGACAGCTGTCTTCCCAGGGCTCAGTCCTCACACTCCAGAGCAGGAAACCCTCACAGCTCCCCAGCCCTGCACTCGGCCAGCCCCTTCCAGAAGCCCTCAGGGGGCACTTCACCCTGGGGCAGCCACAGGTTCCAGAGAGAGGTTCCAGAGCCCCAGGCCCAGAGAGAGGTTTTGTCCAAATTGCCAACTTTGGGTGACTGGGGGGTACCGCTGCCCACCACATGCTCACCGTGGCCTTCCTCCCCAGACCCCCGGAAGGCCTGGAGGCTGACCCCTCCATGTGGGATCGTGATGGGGCAGTGGGAAGTCAAGTGTGTAACAGGATGACCCTGCCCATGGGTGTAGAGATCACTCAGGGAGCCCCCCGTTCCCTGGGGTCTCCTCTCAGGAGCAACCAGAGGGCATCTGGAACATCTTGTGGTTTCAAGTCCTTATATTGGGTTCCTCAGAAGCTCCCAGGAGAGGCCTTTCCTTGTCTGACCTTCATCTGTGGTGCCGACAGGGGACAAGGGCCGTGGTGTGATAAGCTTCCTGTCCTTGAAAAACAGAAAGATGGACAGCTCAGCCCAGAAAGCAGTGGGGTAGCTGCCCTGGTGAAAGCTACAGGGAGGTGGCCCCTGACCTCAGTGACCCCAGTCCTGTGGGGAACCCAGGTGATGGGACTTCAGGATCCCGGGTTTCCCAGCTCTGGGCTCACCCATGTGCTCAGCCCACACCCTCCATCTGTCCATGCTGTTGTCTACTGGAAGAGGCCTCAGGAAAGGTCCCAGGGGCGGGGGGCAAGGTCAGGAACAGTGCAGAGACATGCTTTCCCTTTGCAAAACATCCAGAAATGCCACGTTTTCCTGATTCTTTCCGTGGCCTGTGGGTCCCAAAGTCCTCAGACCTTCACTGCTGCCACTGCTCCCGCACACTCTGTTCCAGCCGCTGCACCTCCTTGCTGCCCACCCACGCTGCCATCTCTGGCCCTGGCCCTGAAAGGCTCAGCGTGCACATGGCCTCATTCCCACCTTCTTTTATTGGGCTCACATGTCACCTTCTCCTTGAGGGAGAGTCAGAGCAAGGGCGGATGAGCGAGGCACTGGGCCCCACTCTTTCACCAGTACCGACTGCATGATTGGAGGGACTGAAGCTACCTGAGGGCCAAGAGCCTGCCGGCTGGGCAAAGTGGGGTGCAGGCAGCAGATCAGCTGTGCTCCCTGCTCCTGCCCCATGGAGGGTGTTGGCGGGTTGTTGTGGGGGGATGGGAATGAGGCTGTGCTCTGTGGGCTTCAAACCTGCAGGGGACCTGCTGGGACAGACTCAGCTGGTGCATAGGAAAGAGGGGAGGTGCAGGGCTTGTGTTGGGGGGTGGGCAGGACCCCGCTCGCTCGTAGAGCCACACCGGCCTGCAGTTGGGGCTCACTGACATCAACAGCCCTCTCTGCTTCATGGGGCCTCACGAAGCTCCTCTCAACCAGGCAAAGTCCCTGTAGCCAACTGGCTGCTGCAGCAGAGGGTCTAACACTCCGTCAGTCAAAGCCCCACTTGAGCGTGAGTCACCTTCAATTTCCTGCCTGCCTGCCTCTTTCCTGATTGACCTGATCAATTCAGGACAGCTTTTATTGCTCTTGGCGGAAAAACTGCCTCGAAGATTTACAGAGCCAAAAGCTGCTACAATATAATCTTCAGAGTAATTTACACAGTGAGTTTCAAAGATGAAAAGTTAGCATTTCAGAGGTAATTTCATAAAAAGGATTATCAGATTAATCACGGTGTCAAGTTAATAGTGGTGTCTCAAATAATTAATTAGCTTTCTTGGCGTCAGCAATGCAAAGAGGGACCCGACACGGTATAAAAATGGCTGTGCCAGTCAGTCAGTCTGTTTGGGGCGACAGATCTGCGGAGAGCTCTTGCTGGACTTCCTCCCGCCCAGCGTCTGGTGCCCGGTGCGCTGCACAGAGACAAAAGAAGAAAGTAGGAAGTGGGGGGGATGCTCCAGCGACCCCGAGATCGCTGGGGTGGGGCTGCCCGCCCGCCGAGGAAGGCTGACCCGCACGGTTGACTGGTCCGGCCACACCTGGCGAAAGCGTGACCAGGCTGCGCTGACAGGCGGCCCCGGGGGCGAGCCAGGTGTGAGCTGCCGCCTGCGTGTGAAATTACCTGCGAGGGCCCGGACAGACGGAAGGAAATCAGCTCGGCGGGCTAGTCACAAACACGTCTGGCCGCTCTGTGGCCACGACGCACTCCCTCAGCCGCCCTGATGGTCCTCGGCGGGTGTCGCGGGATCTGTCGGGCCCCTTCCAAAAAGAGTCTGCCGTCCTAATCCCAGTGCATCAGACATCTTACCGGGGGGAATTGTTTTGGCAGGAGTAATCAAATCAAAGTGGTTAGGACGGGCCCTAGTCCAATAGACGGTGTCTGTGTGAGAGTGGAGATGTGAACGCAGGGACACGCCGGCGAGCGCTGGCGGGTAACGGGTAACGCCGCCAAACGGCAGACACTGCCCAGGGCTGGCACAGGCCGGTCCTCCCCCAGTCGGAGAGGGCGCCCCCACCCATCCTCCAACTAGGACTTCTGGGCCTCCAGAACGGCGTGGAGTATCCTATATCATTTCTTCCTTCCCTTCCTCCCTCCCTTCCTTCCTTATCTATCTGTCTGTCTGTCTGTCTATCTTTTATCATCTATCATTTATCTGTCTGTCTGCCTATCTATCTATATCATCTATCTCTCTATTATCTGTCTATCATCTATCATCTATCATCTATTTATCTATTATCTATTTATCTGTCTATCTATCTATTATCTATCAATCTGTCTGTCATCTATCTATCATCTATCTATTATCTATCTACCTATCTGTCTGTCTGTCTATCATCTATCATCTACCATCTATCTATCATCCATCTATCTATCTATCTATCTATCTATCTATCTATCTATCTATCTATCTATCTATCTATCTATCTATCTACTTACACAACTGGGGTACAGTCCAGAGCTGCAGGGGCGGTGAGAGGATTCACCAGAGACAGAGTGGGGAGCAGCAAGGGCTGATCAACAAAGTGCACTGCTGAGGGGAGCAGCCGAAGGGTCAGGAGAGGTCTGCTGCCTATGTGGGTCACCTCCCCCACTGGGGATGGAACTCGAAAGGGCTGTGGCTACCTTGCAGTGCTGTGCCCTCACCCATTGTGCCACCAGGGAGGGTCTTGTTTTGTTTCTTTAAAGACTTATTTAAAAAGAGCAGTTGAAGGTCCAAGTTTAGGCCGTTTAAATGGGATTGAGAAGAGGGTCTGGCGATTTCCCGGGTATCCCTTGGCCTCCCTCCCCGCTCCCCCCGCCTTTCCCCACTGTCACCATCCTGAGCCATAGTGGCTCTGATGAACCCACAGACATCCTCACTACCCAGAGCCCACACTTTACAGGGGAGTCCACTCTTGGTGTTGTATGTTCTGTGCGTTGGGACAGATCTACAAGGAATGTGTCTACCCCCATGGTGTCACGCACCGCAGCATCGCTGCCCTGAAAATTCTCCGAGACCTTGCCGTGTGCTGCTCCTCCCACCACTCCTGGCAGCCCTGATGGTTTTGTCTCCATAGTTTTGCCTTTTCCAGAATGTTCCAGGAAGCCTGCCACAGGTAGTCTTTTCAGATTGGCCTCTTTCATTTAGTGATGCACATTTGAGTTTTTTCTATGACTTAATAGTGCCTTTTTATGAGCAGAATAACAGCCTTAGTCTGAATGTGCCACAGCGCGTCCATTTCTGTATTTTTTTCCTCTAAAAAGGAAAACTTTTTTAACACCCAACCAGGGTAGAATGTAAAAATGTCACAAATCTGAGTGGCAGGTGCAAGAGAGTATTCTCTGTACTTTCTTTTAAAGCATTAAAATGAGGGGAAAAAGTGGGGAGCTACCTGCCGAGGTAGCTGCCCTGGAGCTCTGAGCCCTGCAGCCCCAATCTGAGCCTGCTGGGAGAAAGAGCCAGCCTCCCAGCTGGCACTTGGCTGGGCGCCCTGGTCTGTGCCACGTGGGCTTTAGGCTCGGAGAGTCGACTTCGAATGTCATCTTCTGGACCCTGCTGTCTTTGCTAAAATAAGAAAACACAACCGGGCCCTCCCCGGTGGCTTAATGCGTGAAAGCCTGGCGCTACAACGTTAAAGCCACTTCAGCATGAGTTTGATTCCCAGTCAGGGAAGTGGCCCACATGGCGCGGCAGACCTCTCCTGACCTGCCCTCTGCTCCCCTCAGTAGCTTACTTAGTTGGTCTGCCTATTCAGCTCCCCACTTTGTTTCTGGTGAATCCTCTCACTGCCCCTGCACCTCTGACCTGTACCCCAGTCTGTATGCATAAATAAGTAAATATTAGAAAAAAAAAAACAAAAAAACGGGGAGGCCGGCATGAACCACCAACACTCTTGTTTCCTCTTCTCTGTGGTCTTCGGCCTCTGCTGGGCAGTTTGCCTGTGAGCCCATCTTTGTCTCACAGATTTAGGCTCTGGCTTTCCCCATGAGAACAAGATGGCTCCGGGAAGGGGACTGGAGACTCTGAGGCTTGGAGGAAGAATTTGACCACTTTTCTGGTGTTTTCCACTGGTGTAATTCATTTCCTGCTTTTAGCCATTTCTACCTCTCCTCTCTGGGAGCCCCTGCGGTACCTTGAACTGTCAAGCTTCCTGCAGATGCCATGTTGGCTCTTTGGGCCCAGCGTGGGGAACAGAGGAGGGCTGGTTTGGGGTGAGGACAATTGAATGCAGGAAGCAGATGATGTTTTAGATATAAGCTGTTTCGGGGCACAACTGTTCTTAATTTGGGAAGTAAAATTTTTGTAAACTTGGATCCTAAAATGGTGTAATTGCTCACGCTTCCCCGGGAGGGAAGTCAAAGCCAGATGGTGCGATCCATTTCCCATGCACTCTGGCAAGGTCACTGGAAGGGCCAGCTGGCGGCTCTCTTGTTATTGTAGAGTTATTTAATTCTTTAACGTCCTACTGATTAAAGTCCTTAAGTCTCCAGAGACCGGATGCAAGCCAAATAATCTAGCCTGGTTGGTTTCCTCTTAATGAGATGGGGCCTGAAGAGGACTGGGCTGGACGGTCAGGGACGCCGTCTGCCCAGCGCTCCCTGGGACCCGTGGCCCACTCAGTGCACTGTGAATTGTGTTCATCCTCTTTCCTGCAGGGATTCTTGTCAGCCCCTATTTTCCAGAAGACTCTTGTAATGTTTTCTGTAGGACTTTGTGCTTCACAGACTTCAATTAAAATTCGACTCAACTTGGGGGGCGGCGGGTGGGAGGCTAAGAGTATGTTACAATATTTGATTCTAGAAGCCCACATTCTCCTGCTCCCTCAGGGCTGCTTGGTCCAGGACATGGAAGGAGCAACGGAGATGTGCCGCCCCCAGGTCCCGCTGTCTGGGGACCAAGGAGGTACATTTTCAAGTCCTGCTCCCTGCAGAAAGGCTTGGAGCAGGGGCCGGCAGGGTACCCCCAGGTTCGCTGGGCTCTCCCTTCTGCTGGGCACCCACTTAACCTTGCTCACAACTAAGCAGGTGCCAGGCCACAAGCCAGCCACCTGCAGCACTGCCTCTGCTGTGACCGTCTGCCTCCCCTCGCATACACGTGGTGGAGGGGCTGGAGGGTCACCCCAGCCTGGGAAACCCCTGCAACTCCAGCAACAGGGATCCCATCTGTTATTTTTTATTCCAGCAACCACTTTAGCATCAGCTGGGTGCAGAGCCCATACTAGCCCCTGGGGAGCAAAAAGGGAAAAAAAGAAACAGAAGACTGTCAAGGATGCAAGAATCTACTGGTCAAGAAGCAAGAATCTACCTGCCGAACAGCCTGACAGTAGCACCCTCAGGGTCTGTGCGTGGTTATAGTGTAAGTCTCGAGCCTTCACTGGACGGGGTTCTTTTTTTAAAAGATTTATTTATCTATGCATACAAGTGCTGGGGTACAAGCCTGAGATATGGGAGGTGAAAGGCTTCACCAGAGACAGAGCGGGGAGCAGAACAGGCAGATCAATGAAGTACACTGCTGAGGGGAGTAGTGGGCGGGCCAGGAGAGGTCTGCCACGCCATGTGGGTCACCGCCCTGGTGGCGGGTGGAACTCCTGCTGCAGCGGCTGCTATAGTGTCATAGTGCTTCACTTTAACCAGCTGCGCCCTCAGGGAGGCCCTCAGTGTGTCATTTGAGAGCAGGAGCATCCAGGGACAGCCATGGGCTGGGCTGCGCAGGAGCTGTGCATGAGGTGACCAGCGCAGGGTTGGAGGTCCACACGTTTCTGCCATGAGTTGCAAATGGAGCCACGGCTCGTGAGACCATGGCTATGCCGAAGGGCCAAGTCCCCAGGCTGGCATTCCTTCACAGCTCTGCCCAGAAAGAGCCTCTTACTTCAGTCCCTGAGATTTACTGATCTTGCAGACGAAGTAAATGGAAACAGGGAAGGATAGTGATCGGCAAGGTGACAGCAGCCAGGCCCTGAGCGTATTAAGTGTTGAGATAAATGCTGACCACACAGAGGGCGGGGGATGGCACTGAAGGGTGACAGTCAGATGCCTCCTTCTGAGGAGTCAGGGGCCAGGGCTAGGCTGGCCAGGGAGAGGTGTGGCCTGCAGCCTCCTGGACACTTTCTGGTGCCCCCTGATCGCACCAGTGGGCCTGGATGCTCTGCGGAGTGGGATCAATGCAAGTGAACACCACAGACGGGTAGAAAACTCCTCTGGCCTGGAACCATGGCCACTTCTGTGGAAGGCTAACACCGGCATCTAAGACACCCCAGGGCCTAGGGAGAAACTAAGAAAAGCCCTGGTCACTTGAGGAGCTACAGGGAAGGGAAGGAGGGGAGGCCATTGCTCACCTTCCTCCCTCTTCCCAGAGGGGTCCCGGTGCATGCCAGCCAGCCGCAGCCGAAGTGGGGGGCAGAGCTTAGGAGCAGACACTCCTCCCAGGCCTGGAGCTGGGTCCCTGCAGCTCTGGTGCGCCTCTGCCAGCTTCTTCTAAGTTGTGCTTCCTCGCTCAGGCAACCTCTCCCCCTGGCCTCTGCCCAAGGCCACCCCATCCTTCTGACAGTTTTACCAAGGAGCCTTGGGCACCGGTGCTGGCTGAGATGCCAATGAGGGAGGAAAGCGGGGGAGCAGTCAACTCTGAAAAGAGTCTCCTAGAGACGAGCCACAGAGAAGGTGTGTTTTGGGTGTTAGGGGACCCGGGGTGCAGGACAAGGGGACTGGCGGCCCAGTAAGCTGGCCACAGCACTCCAGCTGATAGTAGCTGGGTGTCCCTTGTCCACGACTCCCATGTCACCAGAGACAGTCATGGAGAGGCAGAGCCAAGCTGTCAGGCCAGAGCTCCTCGGGGCGCCGGGCCAGGGGCCCTTCCCTCATGGGGTGTGAACACGGCCTGTGCTATTATATGTTTCTGTCCCCGTTGGGGTGCAGGTGTGTCCTCTAAGGGCTACCTCAAGGCTGGGGCAGTGGTGGGTGGGAGACTGGGGACTTGGGAGCATCCAGGGTCGGGCCACCTGTTTTCCTCACAGCTCACTCTTTAACGTGGGAATTCTTTAGTGTGTGAAGGGGGTGGCGGGGAGGAGAGACCAGTGTGGGGCTCCGAGGGGCGAGGGACTGAGGATGGTTTGGGGTCAATGGGGATGAGCAGAGCAGAGCAGATACCTGCGGACTCTGGGTTCCAACCAGGAGCAGATGGCTATTTACCCCCGACTCCAGGCCCCCGACTCCTGAGGCCCTGCAGGAGAGCTGGCACCTCTCCCAGCGCCAGCTGCTCGCCTGGCACTGAGCTAGCACCCAGGAGGGCCCACTGTGCACGGGGCGGCCCAGGGGACTGGATGCGTGACTCACTCCCTGCTTGCTAATCACTCCTCTCTCCTCTGCCTCGCGTCTCACAGCCGCAGCCCCCTAGAGAAAAGCGTGCCCATCTGACGCCTCGCCCACCTCGATCCCCCCACAGCTCAGCTGTCCTTGCTGCTGTCCCTGCTCTGGGCATCCCTCCGCAGCCCCCCACTGCACCTGGACAGCGGTGCGTTTCTGCCCCCATCCAGTCGCTGTCACTTAGGGTCCCGGCCCCTGGCAGGCAGGCTGCCTGTGGTCCAGCAGTTTTCCATCTCCCTTGGGCCACAGACCCTCGGGCTGAGGCAGCTGTGGGGAGGGAGGAACAGCACAGTGGCCACACTCTGGGTCCTCCACCCGCCATTCACCTTTGCAGGGTCAGAGGTAACACCCCTAGAGGGAGCCAAGGAGAGAGGGGCCTCTCCTTCCACTGGAACCAGAGGCTAGACAGCTGGCAGCGGGAGGTCCTGGGCATCAGGCCTTGCCCCTGACTGGCACTGTGCCCACAGATGCCCTGCACGAGGGACAGATGACCACCTCCTGCAGCAGGGCCGGGCGCCAGTGAAGCAGCATCTGGAGGCCTCAGGAGGGCCAGTGCCAGGCAGGATCCAGGTCCTTGCAGGCCCGCTCCGAGACTCCTTGGCTATTGTAAAATGAGTCAACCAGCTGTCTGGTCCCCATGAACACTTTTTAAGTTTTTTCTGGGCCATGACAAGGAATAGCTTCGCCCCTAAAAGCCCAAGAACCACGTGTCAGGGGCTCTGCAACAGAGCAGCTTCCTGCCACAGTGCAGAGCTGGCACACAGCCCGCGGCTTGGTGGTGCTCAGGGAGACCCTGCCTTGGCTGTCTTGAAATCCCTGATCGCTTTTGAACCAGGGGCACTGCATTTTCAGTTGCTGTGTCCCCAGAATCATGCTGCCTTTGCTGGCTGAAATGGCTGACAGTGCTGGGTAAGGAGAAACTGCGTGGATGTACTTGCGATGTTTTGCTCTAGGGTTTTGTTGTCTGAATGCAGAAATGTTGAACACGTCCTCATCTTCAGTGCCTAGAGAAGAGAGAGGAGCGGGGGACAATGAAGCCCACGTACCCTGCGTTCCTGCTCCGGGGTTAGGTTTAGTCAGAGTGCTATGTCACTAAGATCTACCTGCTCCTCTTGGGTTAGAGTTATTAGCTGCGCCTGGCCATGGCGAACAACACTTCTCCCCTCTTGGACGGACGCCCATGAGTGTCCCTGTGCTCAAGCACGGTCCCCGCGCATGTGACTGGTCTCTGTGTGTGACCATGCAGGATCCAGCCTTAAGACACAGCTGGGTTTGGCCTGTCTTCTGAGCTGGATTTTTGATAGAGACGAAAAGCTTTCAACCTTGAGGCTTATATCTCAAAGAGTCAGAAAAACATGCTATTTGTTGTCATTATTCCAAAATAGAAATTTATGCAAGCGTGAATTGGCACATGGTGGTCCTTGAAAGTCCATTAGTTCAGACAGAAGATGACACTGGCGTCCTCTCTCTAAGGGGATTCTGGGGCAGGGGCAGCCGATGAGTAAAATCTCAGACATGTGCCATGAAGAGCTGCTCAGGGTGAGGGGGGGCTGTGAATTGTGGGGTGACATTTTAGAGTGGCAAGAAAAGGTTGGAGGAGGTGATATTTGAGTGAAGATGTGGATGAGGACAGGAAAGAACTGTTGCAGAGAGCTGGGGAAAGAGCATTCCAGAAAGTGGGTTATGTTCAAGTTGTTTTGCCAAAAGTGGGGATTTCTGTGCAGGATTTGGGCTTCTATTTCCAACTAGCTGTTCTCATCTCCATCTGGGTGTCCCAGTGGCAGCTCAAACTCAATGTGCTTAGCGTTTCTCTCCTGCTCCGAACCAGGCCTTCTTTCGCCAAGTGCTGTTTCTGTTATTAGTGCCACTCTAATCACTTATGTGCACTAAGTTGCCAAATTGTGACCTTTTGTGGGGTGAAGGCAGTGGTCAATTTTCTTGCACAAACGAGCCCCATCTTTTTTCCCGTGTCTGGAGGCCAGGTCAGGGGTTACTGTTCCTGACAGGCCCACTGCCTGTAGGAACTTCTGCTCTTTATAGCTTGAGGGCTGCGGTTTTGTTCCTCTAGCTCAGCTTGGACTTAATTCTCTGCTCAAAAGCACCAGTCTCCATGGATAAGCCTGCCATCCTTAGCCCAGGACTGAGGGCCTGCCCTTCCTTCCACCCCATCTTCTCAGGCTCTACAATACACCTCAGTTTGGCTCTTTGCAATTTCCCAGACAGCCCTTCCTTGCCTGTCTTTGTGTCTTGGTTCCTGCTTCTTCCTCCTACTGAAATTCAATTGCCTCCTCTCCCACAAAGTCTCTCCTCAGTTTCTCACCCAGCAGTGACCTATGAAATCTTATTTTTTGCAACTGGATCTTTTCCATCGTAAAGGCAATGTGACGCTGAGTAAGAATTGAAAACAGAAAACCACGATCAGTCTTCCCACTTCAAGGAGTGAGTTCACATCGGGATATTCTTTTCTAGTCCTTGGCGGGCTGCATACATATTTTTATAGGCCTGTAATCACAGGAGACCTACAGCTGATTTATTTTCATGTCTACCCTCCTATCTCTCTCCAGTCCTCCAAAGTTGTAGGAGTTTGAAAAAGAGGTCAAAATAAAAGTCTGTAAGCTTTTCATTACAGGGTCTCTCAGAGCTGATGCACTATAGTTTATTAAAGCATGCCTATCACTGGACATTTGGATGGGTTTTGTTTAGCTGGTAGTCTAGAAACTATTAGAGGGAAAGGGATCTTAAATCTTGGTATTCCTAGTACCTAGCAAACTATTTCAGTTGATATTTACTGGATGGATAGATAGTTGCATGCAATGAACATCTTTAGGCATAATTATTTTCTGTTGAATATTTTCCTAGGTATATTTTCCTGGGATTAGTGAGTCAGAGTACTAATCTATTAACACATGTACACACACACACACACACACACACACACACACACACACACAATTGTACAATACAGCAAATTGGTTTTTCAAAAACTGCCACCCCAATATATGTCTCCTCTCATGTGCTGTGTTGAGGGACACCTCTCCATTGGGGGGGTAGGAGGGTAAGTATTATCTTTCCTTTCTTCCCCTTGAAACTGACCAGTTCTTTGTAACTCTCTTGGTTTCCTCATGGGAGAAGGAGACCCCAGAGGAGCCCTCAGACCCTTCCTGTCCAATTAGACACACTTGGAGAAAATGCCACCATGTTTCAGGGAACAGGATAAGGGTATCCTTTGAGTGGCCTAGAGCCTTCCTCATCCGTCCTCACAGCTTGCATGCACCCAGCACAGTTCCAGCTGTAAGATGCTAACCATTTTGCATCCTACTGAGAAATCGATGGCTTCCTCTTCCCTACCCCCTCCCCTACCCATAAGCATACTTAAAAAAAAAATTAAATCAGGCCCTCCCTGGTGGTGCAGCGGGTTAAAGCACAGCACATAGAAGCTTAAGCCACTTCCGCATGAGTTCGATCCCCGCCCGCCCTGGAGGTGACCCCATGGCGCGGCAGACCTCTCCTGACCCGCCCGCTGCTCCCCTCAGCAGTGTACTTCGTCGATCTGCCTGTTCTGCTCCCCACTCTGTCTCTGGTGAATCCTCTCACCCTCTGCATCTCTGGCCTGTACCCCAGTTCTGTATGAATAAATAAATCTTTAAAAAAAAATTATATCAGTTTCAAAAGAGCCCTGTAACAAGGAATGGCAATGTAGAGGGTACCCTGGCCCTCCTACAAATTTAGATCCCACAGCCACTGGCCAGCTTCTTGCTTTTCTTCTCTGCCACACTTCTACTCGGCAGCCTGTGAGCTCCAGTCTTCTATGAAAAGCACACCACTGAAAATTTCAGAGGACTGTGTTTCAAGTGAATTCAGTTATTAATTCCTTACGTCTTTATGGAGGATCTCAGGGACCCTGCAGTTTAAGAGAAGTTCCATCATTTACAGGAGTTACAGGGGTCAGCAGTTTTTCTTGAGGCTTCTGAAGAATGCCATTTTGTTGTCAGGTTGATGAGGGGCAAAGTCAATCCTGAGGGAGAAGAGCTGTGTGGAGTCTGTACCTCACTTCTGGGGGGGTTTGTCTTGGGGACTCTGGTTTTCTCTGGCATCACCATTGTCCCAATACAACAGGGAAAGGGAAGGAGTGGACAGAAACCTGTAATGGAAGAATGCCCTGCCCATGGTTGGGTTCCACCTTACACCCTGAGCTGCCTGGATAGTCTGAACATACATGACCCTGAAAGGGAATAAGAGGGTTAGAAAATGAATACAAATGATGGCTGAGTACTGGAAGTGTTTAGGGTCTTGATTTAGAAGTTCGATGATGTTTCGTAAGAAGTTTGGTGATATTTTGCAAGTCACAGGAACTTAAATCTTATGTTATCGATTCTCCTGTGTTGAAATTGGTTTCCTTATGCATCACTGCACGGAAGAGGCAGTGCCACCAGCTCAGGGCAAGGTGGGGCTCGCTGCACTGCCCACTGCTGCACCTAGTGAGGGGGGCTCAGCAGGGCACCTACGGAGGCCAGATGCAGCTTCAGCTCCTTCCCCAAGAGCAGCTCCTGGGGTGGGCGAGTGGGAGGTGGTCTGTGAGGGGAGAGAGCTGTGAGGTGGGGAAAGGAGCAGCTTCCTCAGAGAGATGCAGCGGTTTAAGAGAAAGAGAATTCTGTGGCTACACCGCAAACCTGATGTCTTATTTAAGAGACTGTACTCTAGGCCAGGACTTCGCCTCCGAGTTCTACCCCAGGCACGCCATCTAAGTGGAGTCTAACCACTACTTTAAGGTAATTAACTCCAGGACTCTTCAAGATGAGATTAAAAAAAAAAATTCAAAAGAACTCATGCAGAATTTTCACTGGAAGCAGAACATTGTAGAGGATTTATTTTTAGGGGTAGTTAACTGCCTGGAGATGGGAGCCATCTCGTACCTTTTCAAACTGCTGGGCTGTGGGGCTGGTGGCTGTGGTTCAGGGCCAGGTCTCCCCTTCCCAGTCAGTGGGGCTGCTCTGCCCCTCGGGCCATCCAATGGATGACCCCCCTCACCGTTAGGAACACAGGTGCCTTTCTTTGGAGTTGGAGCTCAGTGAGCTGATGCCTGTATTTTTGGCCAAAACTACCACAGAGCTGCTGACTCTGGTCTCCACACCATGTGTTTGGGGAAGAATCATGCCTGGCTGCTGGTTTTGAGAAAACAAGTGTCACCCCCAACAGAGCAGATCGCCACCTTCTGACTTTCCTCCTATGGGTGCAGTTCATGAAAGCAGAGTATGATTCAGGGTTGTTATTTTTTCTTTCTATTTAGAAAATGGGAAAGGAAGGAGACGCGCTTTCCTGGTATACCAGAAAGCTCGGCCTTCAGGCTACAGTGTGGTACTGTATCCCAACCAGCCTGCCTTTGAAATGCTCATTTTGACTTAGGGGCATGAAAGGATTTACTTATTGCTTTAAATGTCATCCTCAAAGCACTGGTTTGCTGTGCATTTGCCATGAAACTTCCAGGGTGGCTGCCAGGAGGGCAGGGCCCTGGGTAGACTTGCGGTTGTTCTCTGGATGCTACCTGCAGGACTGGACTCCTCTTCCTAACCCGACTGAGGGGCCACCCTCTGCAGGATTCATCACCTGTCTCACTGAGGTCACTGCATTTCATGCAGCATGGAAATGGAATTACTAGCGAGCATCCAGGGGCAACCTGGAGTTGTGGCTCAGAGCCTCTCCATGGTGCAGACCCAGCAGAAAGCCAGTGGCATACCCAGGGTCTGAGAGGCAGGGGTCCTGACCAGGCAAACGCCTCTCACTCTAAGTGGGTGCCCGAGGCCCACACAACTTCCCTCCCAGAAACCTCCCTGACCAACAGCGCAGTGCTCTTCTTCTCTTCCTCTCGCTTTTGCCCCTGCCCACAGTCCAGGCACGAGTGGGACTGATGCCACCAGAAGACATGGATGGGCCAGCCAGCCACTCCTGGCCTCTCACAGTGCATGCTGTAGCATCCGGGACCACTTGCTGCGAAGAGAAATAGCCTCACCCCAGGTCACTGAGGGAGACCCCCAGGGTACACAGAACTGGCTGCATCATTTCCCTAACAGCCTGACTTTTCAGGCGGCCCCCCGCTCTAGCTCTCTAGTCCTGGGAATGCTTCCCTAGCCACCAGGGAAAGGCAGCTTGGCTGCTCATAAGGTGTCCCTCGAGGAGGAGAGTGAAAATCTTTCCCAAAAAGTGGCTTAAGTTTTCTTGAATAGCAGCACAGCTCAGACTAGTAAAATACTTAGTCCTTTTATGAGGATCAGACAAGAGATGAGAACCCACAGTTAAAGAGACTAACAGTCACTTCTGAGCCCATTCATTAGGCTGCTGAGTGCCAAAAAAAGGGGCAGAGATCTAATCACCCTTGGGGAGAAATGACTGCCAGCTGGAGTGGCCAGGACCAGCTCCAAAAAATAGCAGGTTTAATTAGAGGGAAGTCTCAAGGCAGAGGTAGACTGTAGAGGGGAGGGGGCACCCCCAGAGAGTGATCAGGAAGAGCAGGAGGCAGCAAGCAAAGAGCCTTGGCTGGAGCCAAGGACTGGGGTGGATACGGCTAGCCTGGGCCAGATTGTGAGGGCTTTAAATGTCAACCTAAGGAATTTATCAGGGGAACGAAATGATCAAACAGGTGTTTTAGGAAGACGAATTTGAAGAGAATGTGCAGTATGAATTGGGCAATCTGGAAGCATGGCAACAATTAGGAAGCTGTGAGATTAATTAGGCTGCTGTAGTAGTCCTGTGTGAGTTGATAAGGGTGTAAATGAGCAGAGTGGCAGCAGAAATGGAAAGGGACAGCTGCAAGAGACATTGTTAAGAAAGAATGGATGAGCTTCGCAGCCTGATTGGATTGGGGACCCAGGGAGCTCAAGAAATCAAAGATGACACCAGAGTTCTGAGCGTGGGCAACTGGCAGTACAATGCGCAGAAAAAGATGTTAGAGGGAGCTGATTTCAGCAGATGTGGATTCAGCTCCAGATGTGGAGTCTGTAGAAGGATATCCAAGTGAAAATGTCTGACTGGTCACAGGAAATGGAACACACCAGCTCAGGAGAGATGTTACATTTGGCGATAAACTTGGGAATCAAGGCAGAGGTGACAGAGGAAGTTGCAGACAAATGGGGTCTCCAAGGAAAGGCAAACACAGCAGCAGAGGACGAGGCCTGGCAGGAGGAAGGGCCGCGGTTAAGGACCCTGGGCCAGCCATGTGTCACAAGCCATCGCCATGAAGACCTTAGTTTAAAGTTTGTGAAAAGTCAAACAACACAGTAGTTTTATGTTTCATCAGAAATTAAATGATAAACACCTAAGTATACCCCTAAAATGAATTTGGTGGGAGTAAAGGCTGATATTCAGGAGGGGTAAAAAGATGATATAGTGACTGACCTAGAGGGTCCACAGAGACAATTCTACAAAGGACGAGTCAAAAGAAAAACTTGTGAGAAACATTTTGTAAGTAACAAGAGAGATTTTAATGCTAGGACCAAGTACATTGACCACATTTGCAGTGCACTGTCTTCCTGAAATGTGAATTCATCGATTTTCAATGAAAGCTGTACTGAAGTACACATGCTGGCCAATGCCAGCGAAGACAACATAGGACAGTAATCGAGGGCCCAGCAACCACTAGACTTCGCAAGCAAACAAAATGCCTTTTCTAGTGTGTTCTCTATTGGGCTGTCAGGAAAGCCATGACGCATTTTTGCTTGAAAACAAAAAATACACCACAACTTCTCTGACAACCCAATATATTTACTGTATATTGTACTTTCTAACGTTAGTTTTGAATTTTTGTACTACAGGCCACCTTAAGTTCCATAAAGAAATCATGTCTTAAAATTTTCCTTCTTCCTACTTAAAGATTATGCAACCGAGTAACTTAACAGCACAGCAGCTGTTATTCCATGACACCTTCAATAACTTATGCAAATGGAGACTTAGATTTTAACATGTTTTTATATTTAACATGCTTAGTTGACACAATCTTTTAAAATATCATAACAAACATGTTTAACATATTTAAACAAAAACAGTGGAAAGACAGGAACTTCCTTTCCTCTGAACTTCTGACTTTTTAAAAAACCAGAATTTACAAATCATATAAAATGGGCTGCATATGTAATACTGGCATGCAGTTACTCAGAAGACGCTGCTTTCAGTGGTCTGCAGATTCACAAAGGCGATGGAAGCAGCCTCTAGTAAGATGCCAGTTCAGAAAATATGTAAAATTGTCAGCTTGAGAGACCCTACACATAAAAGAATACAAAACTTGGAGAATGAAACAAAACTTACAAACTTGTTAACTTCTCACCCTCCAGATATTTCAAGCATATCTAAAAAAATCTGCACAAACATGATTTTCTCAAAGAGAACATGTAGATAATACATTACAGAGTAGAACTAAATTGTTAAAATCAAACTACTTCTTAAAACCAAAGTTTTCTTGGTGTCCTTACTTCTCAACTCAGAACCAAATAGTTGAATTCTATCAGTTAAATTTAATCCAAGTCACCAGTTTGGTCAAGCTTCTTCCAGTAATCTTTAAGAGAATATTTAGAAATTTCTCTGATTTCTCTTTTGGTCTTGGGCTGATTTGCAGAACATTAGGGGAATATAGAGATTAAAACAAACAAAACACCTAAATTAGAAATGTGCTTCTTTTTAAGTATTTGTACTAAATAATGGTATTGAAAAATCATTCCTGTGAGGAAGAATCAGAGAGGATTCTCATTTGGGGATTACAATGAACATGGACTCTTACATTTATTTAATTAAGGTAGAACTGTACTGTTTTAGGTCAACAAAAACCTGAAGGTCCACAGTTTTGTAGGTAGCTGGAAAATCTTGAAATGTGATGTAAAATTCAAGGTAGTATCTAGTGGTGTAGAAAATACTAAAAACATACAATCTCACAAGGAAATTTTCTAGAGCTAGTATTTTGTAAAATCTGAAGTTTGTAACATACATACAATTATCTTATTTCAGAAGAGGTAGTGACTCCAAGATGCTCAGACGCAGCTTCTGTGTCCAGTCACATCAAAGTCCAAATGTTTGAAATTAATTGACACATTATTCGCCAAATATCCATAAAATATTCACACCAGATAGACCAAGATTAACTCTCCTATAAAGAGAAAAAAAGTTTCAGTGAAATTGACTGCTAAGCATTTAAGCATTTCAAATAACGAAAGCAAGAGTTTTAACAAGGAATACGTGTTTAACCGATGACATTTAACACTACTCTGCAATGAGTTATGGTGCACATGGTTTAACAGGTGAATACTTCTAGCAGTAATTACTTTCTTAACTGTGCTTAAAACCCAAATTTAGAATAAGTGGTTTTATGGAGTGTTGAAAATTAATTTTTCAGTGGACCTGAAGAACTATTACACCAGATAATAGAGTTAACAGGATAATTTTAGCAAGCAGGATTAAAGTGGAAGTGTCAACTGAATTGAAAAAATGGAGGGAATAGAGCTGTTAGGCCTCTTAGAAAATGTTCTATTTGACTTGAAATAGGAATTTACTAATTATTAGAAATATTTTAGTGAATTTGCATGTACTATAGCTTATAGCTATAGTAAGAAAGAGAAAAATTTACTTCTATTTCAGAGAGAAATCTGATTGTATTCAAAGTGTAAGGGGAAAAGAGAAGGTCTTAAGATAAACCTCTTGCCTAACACAATAAGAAATCAACCTGAAATGTCCAAAACTGAAGAACTGAGAGTTACAGACCTTTGTATGCAACTATGGGCATAGTATCAGAAGAAAAAGCTGACTGCCAAGCAGTTTCCCTTGAGGAGTGGGAACTGCCTCCATGACCTATTACACCATATGACTTTTAAAACTGAGTATGTATTAATTTTGAAAACAATTACAAATGCAGATGAATTACAAAAATGCCCTTCAAAAAGGTAATTTATCCACAGTGTTTTTCCATTTCCTCACACCCTCACCAATCCTGTAAATGACCACTCTCAATTTGACAGAAAAAAAAAATTTACTTTGTACAAGACTAAATGATAGAAGAGCTGATGTTTATATTTACTTACACATTTCTATTTTTTTTTTTTTAAATCTTTGCATCTAGTATGTATGTTTAAGGGTAGGAATCTGGCTTTTTAAAAAGACATATTAGAAGTAAAATGTAATTTGAGACACAAATCTAAGCTACATACGATTTAAATTTTCCTAATGGACACCAAATAGACATTAAGGTAAAAACAAACAGGTGAAATTAACATATGTATTTTATTTCATTTTAGCCCAACATATTTCAACATGTAACCAAAATTATGGAATATTCTGTTTGTTTTGGCTAGTAGATCTAGTAAATTCTAGTCCCTTTATTCACCTTTACCAGCACCTCTCAGTTAAACAGTTGTGTTTCAAATGCTCACTGCTGTGCTGGACAGCGGCGGCCGGGCGTGCGTGAGCAGGAAGTCTACATGAGCTCAAAGCATGCGCATCTGAGCTGCAGTGAAGCCCACATGTGTTCTACTCCAAGCTCTTCTTTTTTCCTCTGCTGAGTCTCTGGCTACTTTCTGTGGGCAGAGCTGAACCTGGAGCCCAAGTTTTGACTCCCAGACTGGCATGGCCCAACTTACCCAAACTAGTTGGGTGGGATACACTTAACTTCAAATATTTTTTAATACAGTAAATTTCATATTACTAAAATGATGGTGGTTTTGAATTTATTATAACAGTATGTGAGCTTTACTACCAAAGAAAGTAACCAATTCAATATCCATTTTTTCAATATTATAAGCTTTGCTTCTGAAGTGGGATGGTTGGTGGGAAAAAAACTTTTTAAAATTTGAAGTATAAGAACCTGATAGGGATCTCAGTTGTTCCATTTGTAAAGACAATGATGTGGTTTAACTACCTTTTGCCAACAGGGAACTGAAGGTTCTGGAAAATGAATAGACTTGCCCAAGACAGCAGAGCTCCTTAGTGTTCAACAGTGTTACAAACCATACCTCTTGTTGCTCAGCCCGTAAATCTTTCCAGTCTATGATGGTGACTTCTGCAGATCTTACCACAGGAGGGAAAATAGTAAGCAGATTAAATAACTGTGTTTTTAAAGCATAAGTACCTACCCAAGCATTCCTGACTCTTTGGTCTTTATGATGTAGAGGAACATTAGTAATGTATGAAACATATTATTTCGTCCCTGGATGAAAGACAAAAAAGATGAACAATAAGCACTGTATAACTATCTTACTATAAATTTAAACCAAACCATAAAGATTCAGTCTGTTAGGGAAATGCGTATCCTATCAATGCACAGTCTGCTAATTCAGAATTTTAAGTACTTTAGATTTTTGTGTCTACTTTGTGCTAAGAAGTAGCAATATTGCAGTGAATAAGACAGAAGGTCCATGTAATCAAAGAGCTTAAAATCTAGTACAAAAGGCAGAGTCTAAACTACTAATGATAACACAGTGGGCTAACATTAGAGAGGAGGAGGAGGATCACTGCCTTGGGCACATAAATGAGTGTCTGATCTGGAATTGTGAGGCAGGGAATCCCTCCTGAAGTAAAGACGTTAAAGTTGAGGTCTGAAAGAGGAGCAGAAAGTGAACAGATTAGGATGTCCCACTGGTGGGGAATGCCATTTACGAAGTCTGAAACAGAGCTAGCCTGAGGGCTGGTGTTCCTGTGTGTTACGCACAAAAATGTTCTATCCCCAGCATTAACAGCCAGAACAAGAGTGATGGTTAGAAGTTTTTAATTACATTTCAAAATACAGTATAAGTAGTATATTAAATAACAAATTTATTTTATCTATAAGGGACTAGGAGGCAGCATTTTGTGAGCCCTAATATCAAAAACTATTATATTTATCATTTCTCATAATAGCTCCTCCTCACATTAGAGTTTCAATTTTTACCTGTTTACTTGGATTTAGTGTGCTTTTATTCAAGGACCTGAGCTGTATGATTTTTGAAAGATGGTGTTTCTTGGGCTCTCCCTGTGGCACAGTGGGTTAAAGCATAACATTATGAAGCTATCAGCAGCTGCTCCAGCACAAGTTCAAATCTTGGCCAGGGAGGTGACCCACATGGCACGACAGACCTCTCCTGACCTGCCACTGCTCCCCTCAGCAGTGTATTTCAGTCAATCTGCCTGTTCTGCTCCCCACTCTGTCTCTGGTGAATTTTCTCACTGCTCCTGCACCTCTGGCTTGTACCCCAGTTCTGTACACATAAATAAATAAATCTTAAAAAAAAAAAAAAAGACAGTGTTTCTTTAGGAGGGAAAAAAAAGGGGGTTTGCATGGGTGCTCACAGGAATGCCAGTGGCTAAAATTTACACTTACAAATTTATTAATCAACTTGAAAAAAGTGAAATGAATATACTCTGCAGGCACCTGATAAGAACACAATTTATATCAACATAAAAGTTCTTTGTGAAAAATCCAGGTAACAAAAATAACTACAGGGCTCCCTGTTGCAAGGGGTAAGTCTCAGCACTATCAATCTATCAGCGGTCAGTGCAACATGAGTTTGATCCCTGGCCAAAGAGGTGACCCACATGGCACAGCAGACCTCTCCTGTCTCACCCTCTGTGCCCCCTCAGCAGTATATTCCAGTCAGTCAGTTCTGTTCCCCACTGTGTCTCTGATGAATCTTCTCAAACCCCCCAGCACCTCTGGCCTGTACGCCAGTTCTTGTATGCATAAATAAGTAAATCTTTAAAAAAGACACAAAGACACAAAATAACTACAAAGGTCTTTAAGAAAACTTATGTTTATAATTAAGAATGAAATGTCTGGATCAGAGTGTAAACTGGTACAGTAACTTTTTAAATCAAGTGACATGGTAATATATTTTAAAAACAATGAAAAAATTCTGTGACCTACAAATTCTACTTTTGGACTTTGGAATGAATGAATTATCCAAAATGCAGATGGTTGTATGCATAAAAATGAATTATTCAGCAGTACTTTTGATAATGAAGACTTAGAAACATCCAAAGTGTCCAACAATAAGAAATGGTAGAATATGGCCCTCCCTGGTGGTGCAGTGGGTTAAAGCACAGCACTAAGAAGCTAAAGCCACTTCCACATGAGTTCGATTCCCTCCTGCCTGGGAGGTGACCCACATGGTGCCTCAGACCTCTCCTGACCCGCCCGCTGCTCCCCTCAGCTGTGTACTTCGTAGATCTGCCTGTTCTGCTCCCTACTCTGTTTCTGGTGAAGCCTCTTGCCACCCCTGAGCCGCTGGCCTGTACCCCAGTTCTGTATGCAGAAATAAATAAATCTTAAAAAAAAAAAAAAAAGAAATGGTAGAATAAATTATGTCACAATTTTATGAAAGCTGTTATAGCCATTAAAAACTATTATAAAGTTAAACTTTTAAAGGACATAAAACTACATAATGAATTCAAACCATAAGAAACACAAAGACCAAAATGGAATTTATCAAACAATACACTAAAATGTTAACAATAGCTAGCTGCCTTTAAGTGAGCCTAATGAATGACTTTTCTCCCTTTTATTTATACTTTTCCAAATTAAGTATATATTATTTTAATGGTTAAAAAAAAAAGATATACAGGAAACACATTTCCCCTAATTTTAAAAGTTTACTGAGTCCATAAACAAGAGAATACTAATTTAAAAAATATTATCAAAGCGAGCCATCCATAACATTCTGTAATTGCAGATTTTCCACAGAATCGCACCTTTGGAAGATTGTACACATGACGCTGGTAGATTAGCTCATAATGAGGAGGGTTGACAGCACTCTGATAAACGCAAAAAACGTTTTCATTGGTTACATCTGTAAAGGAAATACACTACATTAAAAAACAAACCACCAGAAGCACTTCATGTGAAAAATACCAACTCATTCTTTTAGGTAAGGATTCTACCTGGCTTATTTGGTGTCTGAACAAAGTGCTGAGAAGTAAATGTTTTTCCGTCAGGGTACTTAGGATGTGGAGGTAATCTGGAATCAAGGTAGGTGCAAAATACATGCATGATGATCTGAAGAGAAAACAGTTTTACAAAGTCAGCATGGTGTTCTAACTTGGGTTGTAACCTTTTAAAGACATCTGTGTTAAAATTTTCCCTAAACAAAGAATGAACAAAAATGCTTTCAAGTGGTTGTAAGAGGAAATCTATAGAAAGAAAATATAACAGCTAGAAATTCCCAGATTTCTGTTAAAGTTGATCAAACTCCTAACTAATTAAGAAAGAAACCAAGATAAAACACATTCAATTCTCTGAATATCAGCATTTAAAACTTCATTTTCACATTGTCACTATAACTTTTAAATGCTCAAAAGCTTTATACTCTTTGATCTCTTAAGTTTAACTCTAAGAATCTTTTTAGTGATAATCCAAATAGGAAAGCAATATATACCAAGATATTCCTTGTAAATTAACTTTAGACAGAAAAACAAAATCTCTTCTCCACCCCATTTCTCCAAGTTTTAGGTCTAAAATCAGAGACAAGTTAAATAACTGTGATAATGAAAAAAGACTTTGCACTATAACAAAAAATTGCAGAAGACAAAAATCTTACATACTGGATGATTACAACTATGATAAAAAACATCAAGGATAAAAAGTAAAGGGGAAGAAGTACACCAAAATAGTACAATTTTTGTATTAAGATGCTGACACAATTCTAATTCTCAATTCCAAAATTCCGTTTAATATTCAGTATTGTAACAGAAAAATAAAAAGACAAAATACAATAAACTGAAAAAACAAAGTAACACTTACAGCAGAATCAGTGGGCAGGTCAGTATCCCACTTGCGTCCCTTGAAATCTCCTCCTCTATTCCATCGAAATGAGCTCATACAGCCACCTTGAGAAAGTTCTGTAACAACAAAGATGAAATACAGGATACTAAGAATATGCAAAAGGAAAAAATAGGCTAAGGGATTAAATAAAAGGTGCATGTCAGCTTAAAAATCGAAAGACCAGCCATAATGGAATATAAGACATAAAAGATCAATTGTTTAAACATCACCATGAAGATCAATCCAAAATGTGAGTGAAGACTACTCTCTGGATTCTTAAAAGTCAATGTAGTAGGGAAAAAATGTGATGGAACTATTTTAGACAGAGAGATAAAATAAGAAACAAAAACACAAAAGACAACAGGGGACTCCAGAATGTATGTTGGTCAGGCCAAACAAGGATAACTGGGAAATCTGACTATGAACTGAGTATCAGAAGACATTATAAGATCATCATTAATTTGTAGCATTTGCTGACTGTATTGTGATCAGGTGAGAATATTCTTTCTTAAAAGAAATTTGCGGGCTCTCCCTGGTGGTGCAATGGGTTAAAGCACCACATTATGAAGCTCTCCAAAGCCACTGCAGCAGGAGTTCAATCCCCCTCCAGGAAGCTGACCCAAATGGCATGGCAGGCCTCTCCTGACCCGCCCGGTGCTCCCCTCAGCAGTGTATTTCAGTAGATCTGCCTGTTCTGCTCTTGGCTCTGTCTCTGGTTAATCTTCTCACCCACCACACCTCTTACCTGTTCTATACCCCAGTTCTATAAGCATAAATAAAAAAAATAAATAAAAAATAAGAGAAATTTTCATGCTAAAAAGGAATGATGTATTTTCTAATGTTAGAACAAAATTGTATGCATATATATATATGCAGAAAGAGAGAACATCAAAAATGGCAAGACCGACAGTCTTCACTGTATTCTATTAAACTTTTTTGTTTGATATACAACACTTTAGCTATACTTTATATAAACATGTACACACTTCTTCAGATCTAAAATACCTTGCCATTTTTGAAAAAATTTTGCCAAAAACCAGGAACCTGAATTTACAGTAAATACATAGGACAGAAAGATCATATAAAACTACACCATGAAGATGCATTCAGCAGAATGCAGACCAATGGAAACTTTATAGGACAAACAACATAGTTCTTTCAAGTTGCAAAGGAAAAAATAAAAGGATAGAAGGGAAATCTACAGCTTATAAAAGAAACTTAAATATATCAACTCATCATAACACAGTATTACCTGAATCCCAATGCAAACAATGTCAAAAGGCGGGGGGGCAATAAACAATACCCAAAAAGGGACACTGGCTGGAAATTTGAACATAGGTTAAATATTTCATACTACAAGCTGTTAAAAACTTTAGTAGTGATAACTGTAAGTGGTTATGTTTTTTTTTTAATAATAGTTTCTTTTTACATCATTTTGTGCCCTTTTCCACCGCAGTTGTAATCCCCGCGGGCTTCCCATCACCAAATCACCCATGTGCCATCATCATAGCCCAGTGCACTTCCTCCCCCCACCCCATTTTTGATCCCATTCCCCACTCCACCCTGTAAAATGTCTCTGGTATATAGTTGTTCATTATCATTATTATTTTCTCCCCTGATCCTTTATACTCCTGCTATGAGTGAAACCAGCTGGTATTTTTCCTTTTCTTTCTGGCTTATTTCACTAAGAATGATCCCTTTCAGCTCCATCCACGTTGTTGCAAAAGGCATGTATTTATCTTTTGATTGCTGAGTAATATTCCACTGTGTATATGTGTAAGTGGTTATGTTTTTTAAAGTCCTTATCTCTTAGAGATAATGTTTACAGATGAACTGATAACAATATACAGGAATTCTTCAAATAACATATGAAGGGAAGAGGCAGCTAGGGGTATTGTATGGGGACAATAGGGGAAGCCCAGGGATTGATGGTTATTGGTGGTAGGGTGACACAAACCAGAGGGTCGAGCACACTATTTTGCCTCCTTTTCTGTGGTGGAATTCCTCTTATATATATATAAAGTTCCAAAAAAGAAAAATCATGGCAAGTGCTTACTCTTTAACCACAGTCTTAACCTAGTGGAGAGAGGGGGCACAAAATTTAAGATTTGTGATAAATTTGAACAGTGAAATATTTCTAAAATTTGTTTTAGTGATGGCAAAATTATGCTAACTTTTCTCCAAATAATAGTAGAAAGGAGGGCCCTCCCTGGTGGCGCAGCAGGTTAAAGCACAGCACAAAGAAGCTTAAGCCACTTCTGCATGAGCTCGATCCCCGCCTGCCCGGGAGGAGATCCACATGGCGAGGCAGACCTCTCCTGACCCGCCTGCTGCTCCCCTCAGGAGTGTACTTCGTCGTTCTGCCTGTTCTGCGCCCCACTCTGTCTCTGGTGAATCCTCTCACCCTCCGCATCTCTGGCCTGTACCCCAGTTCTGTACGAATAAATAAATAAATCTTAAAAAAAAAAAAAGTAGAAAGGCATAAAGAGTGTGTTGGGAATATCAGGGATGATAAATTTCTGGATTCTCAAACTAATCTCCTTAGAAGATCACGTCCTCCAAACACTAAGAACATAACAAAAAAACAAGGAGCGACATATTAATATGAACTATAAAAATGCCAAGAAGGATCAGCACAACGAAATTATAAGGAGCAGATAATAAGTGAAACAGTCACAAGATCCTGTTCAGCTCACGGCTGTTTCACTCTATAAAATTTTTAATTAATGTATTCAAGGCTAACTACATTATTTTGACAACTATTAGCATAAAAGAATAAAAAGTTGTTCAAATAAAAGCCTTAACTCAGTTACAATTCATTATGTATTTGTTAAACACAGGACTATAGTAATACTTCTAATTTCCTAAAAACATTTTTTTCAAATGTTCAACATCACTTGTAACAAAGGAGATGCAAATTAAAACCACAATGAGACCACCTCACACCACTGAGAATGGCACACCTTAAAACAACTAGCAACAACAAATGTTGGCGAGGATGTGGAGAAAAAGGAACTCTCCTGCACTGTTGGTGAGAATGCAAACTAGTACAACCTCTTTGGAAAACTGTTTGGAGGTTTTTCAAACTGCTAAAAATGGAGCTTCCATAGGACCCAGCAATTCAAAATCAGTATTTTGAATCATGCACCCCCATGTTTACTGCTGCGCTATTTACAATAGGAAAGATGTGGAATCAACCCAAATGCCCAAAAGTAGATGACTGGGTTAAGAAGATGTGGTACATATACACAATGGAATATTACTCAGCAATCAAAAAAGATAAACACATGCCTTTTGCAGCAACATGGATGGAGCTGGAAGGGATTATGCTTATTATGCTTAGTGAAATAAGCCAGAAAGAAAAAGAAAAATACCGGATGATTTCACTCATGGCAGGAGCATAAAGGGAACAGGGCCCTCCCTGGTGGCAGCGGGTTAAAGCACAGCACTAAAGATGCTAATACCACTTTAGCATGAGTTCGATCC
>NW_004567106.1:60075597-60113831 GCF_000260355.1 Condylura cristata
GGGGGGGGTGGGGGGAGAGGAAGGGAGGAAGGGAGAAGTGCACTGGACTATGGTGATGGCACACCAGTAATTTGGTGATGGGAAGCCCAAGGGGATTACAACTGAGATGGAAAAAGGCACAAAATGATGCAAAAATAAATTTGTTATTAAAATAATAATAATTTTCCCTAATTATCTTTACATATAAAATCTCAAGGTAATGAAAAGATGCTTGGTTTTTTTCAAACTCAATAAATAGTTACCTTTGATCCTTTCAAACAAGTACTCCTGATTGGGTGTGAGGTCTAGATACTGCACGATGGTGTTTAAAGTTGGAATGAGAGGAGCTTTGACCAGAGCGGCTTGCTTCAAGCTAGTAATACTAGCCTCTGTTGTAAACAAAACACACAGAACACAGATTACTACTCTTTACGTGAGTCTCCAATAAAAGAACTTAAAATACTCCTCCTCATGTATTCCAATAGGTGGGTGCTCTCTGCCTTCACGTCTTTACACAATGGGGAAGTCTGCCCAGACCATCACTTCCCTCCAGATCAATGAGCAAGCCCTCCTGTTCTTTTTCCTCATGAGCACTAGCCACTATAATATACCTTATTCATCTTGTCTATGGCCTGGCTCACCTGTTAGCAGGAAAGCTTAATGAAGGAGAGATGTGTGGCATTCTGCTCACGGCTATGTCCACAAAACCTAGAATAGGTCCTAGCACAGAACAGGTACTCAAGAGGTACTGAAGAGTAAGTGAAAACAGTAATAGCTCATCTAACATTCTGCATTATCTAGTTTATCTAGAACCTAAAACCACACAAACACACTCCAAAAGCAGTATTCAAATCCATTTTGGCAAATCTGTAAACAGTTTTTATGGTGAGGATTTTTGTGTATGGCTCGGAAAATGTCTGCCTAGGTCTAGGGGCAGGTGGTGGTGGGAAATTGGAGACGGCTGCTAAAGGGAACTAGGTTTCTTTTTTGGACGATGAAACATTTGGAAAATGATTGTGGTGATGGTTGTAGAACTTAAAACCTTGGATTTGCAGACTTTAAGCAGATGAACTACCTGGTGTGTAAATCGTATCTTGGTAAACCATCCTACTTAAAAAACCCTATAGATATTACAAAGATTCAGATATGATATTACAAAGATTCAAATACTTTGTTCACCTCAAGATAGAAAGTGGTTAAATAGCTCATTACAAGAAAGAATTTTCCACTTGGCAGACTGTTTAAAGGTAAATCAAGTGCTCTCTTTTCACATACCTCCTATTTGTAGCTCTGGACAACCCATCCGTCTCATCTGTGTGCTGACAGACTCAATCTCTTGCACAAGTGGCACTAATATCGTCTCATTGATCCACTAGTAAGAAATTAAAGATTTTACACACATAACTCTAAGTTAGCTCGCAAAACAATTATTTTAATGAATTAACTGTTTAATATTTGAAAATTAACAAAGCATAGTGAAAGAGGATTGAAGTGGCAGTAACCTGAGGTCTAGATAATTAGGTAATAGGTTTAACTCACATATGCCTATTTTTTTCAGAAGGGAACATGAAACATTTGGCTGTAAAGTTTTTCTTAAATTTTATGATTATTATACTTAGCTAAAGGATAATCTTCAGTTTACATTTCTAGGGTAATTACACAAACATTTATTCATGTAGTGATTATACTGATTGTGGTCAGATAGTTTTTCAAGTTAACATACTTGATTAACTTCCAGCAGGCTAATCCAATTCTCTAACCACAGAAAAGTCAATTTATTATACTTGAACCTAGTGTGTGAATATTATATAACTTTAGGACTCAGGGTTTTTAAACAACATTTGCAAGGCTAATATCAAACTCATCCAAGGAAACACCATCTGGTTTGCTGGTGTGTCATGTGTTTTATGTGTGCTCACAGCAACTGTAATCACTACTTGTTTCCATGTTTCTGTTTAACTAAAAAGTGGAAGGAAACAACATTAGCCTACAATTCCTTATACAAAATTCTGAATTAAAAACCACCACCACCCCTGGTGATGCAAGGGATTAAGGCACAGCACTTATGAAGCTCTATGAAGCTGACCCGCAGCCGCTGCAGCACCAGTTCAATCCCTGGCCAGGGAGTGACCCACATGGCGCAGCAGACCTCTCCTGTCTTGCCGGCTGCTCCCCTCAGCAGTATATTTCAGCCAGTCTGCCTGCTCTGTTCCCCACTCCGTCTTTGGTGAATCCTTCAACCCCCTACATCTCTGGCCTGTATCCAGTTCTTGTATGCATAAGTAAACAAATCTTAAAAAAAAAAAAAAACAAAAAAACCAACAACAACAACAAAAAAGCCTAAAAACTTTTTTTGTAATCCACTTAGCAAGGAAATTTGCTATGTTGGCAAGATCTGCACCTGAATCCTCATAAAGCTACTTAGAGACTTTCTCCCACCTAGTGTGACTATTCACTTGCTTTATTGCAGAAACAGTAATGTGGTTGACTACTGAGTATTTAACCATTCCACTAGTGTTATTACAAAAATACAGGGTATATACATATATATGGAGTTCAGATAAGGGACTGTGCTTGTAATTCTTTTAAGTTAATATTCCCAACCAAGATTTCATATGTTACATATACTAGCATTTTACAAAACTGTAAGGAGAAACAGAAAGAACACAGTTCTGGGAGATTATTTCACCCACTCAATCTTCAATATTTATTAAATGCATCCTACCTGCCAGTCACTCTTTGGCTGCAAAGAAATGATCTAAGGAGTCCTGGCGAGACATTTGGACTTCCTGGATAGTTCTAGAGTTGGGCCCAGAAATTTACTTTTTAAAAGCCATCCAGGTTATTGGTTTCAGAAAGTAGGCTACTATTTTTTCACCACTCCCTCTTGAATCCTATTTAAGTTATAATAACAAGAATTTTAAAAAAGAAGTACAAATTTTAATATGTTTCTAGAAACTGCAGAGTGGGGCTGTGTGTGGAAGAATGAAACTGTGGAAGAAGCAAAGCAGCAGCCTGCAGTGACTATAGCCGAGGCTTGCTGTAGCGGGGCAGGGCAGCCTGCCCGCAGGGCCGGTACCACACAGATGCCACTGAGAGTGGGACACAGAGGCAGCGCTGAAATGGGGGCCTCGCTCTCCAGGCACAGCTGGCCTTCCCCACCCCCATATTTGTTTCCCTTATAATTCTGGATACATAGTAGACTGGACAGGAAAGCTTTTGAAAACTAAAATTGAGATATGGAAAAGGTGACCTTAATTTCCTTTAGCAATTCAAGATACAATGATTCGCTAAATGTGGAGGGGAAAAAGTCCCACAAAAATGAATACCTTAAGACAAATGTTATATTTTAAACCCTACAACTCTGACAGCACAATTAAGGCTACCAGAAGATAGGGAGTAGGTAGCAAAATATGGAGGGGGTCTAATGGCAGAGGATTATGGGTGCCTCGCTGATGGATGTGGAGTGGTAACAAGTATCTGAAGAGATGTTAGCCCATACATCTGAATTATATAGGGTGTTTTATACAAATATTATTACCTCAATGAAAAAACAATTATTATTTATAAAAGTCATCTTGGCCTTATAGGTGTACCACCTAAAAAACAATTTTAACAATAATTCTGATATTCCAATAATTGAACACTAATTGATATTCTAATATCACACCTTGTATATTAACAGGCACTAATGTTGCATAAGGAGTAATGTCACAACTTACATTTCTGAACTTGGCTGTCCATGAATCCATATGATCAAGAAGTTGTCTATTCATAGTCACTCTTGCCCAAACCTATTAAAAATGTTTAAAATGAACAATCACTGATTTCTTACAAATCAGTCCTTATTTCCCCCCAACTATGTGAAAGCTTTGGGGAAAAAAATCCTCATAGCATCAATATTTATGCAATGTATGATATTCTTATTACCAACTTGGTTGTTATTCATGTAGATATAACAATTCCTTATTTTAGTATGTTCAGGGAAGGGGAACATAGTTCTTACTTTTAAAAACAAAATTAACGTGTTGTATTCGGTATCAAACTGATGAAGTTATAGACTGTCAAGTGTTCTAATCCAAATGTATTTTAAAAGCAAGATTTTTGGTTCTATCAAGTACAATTAGATATGTGAGTCTTGATCATGAGAGCAGAAAAATGTTTTACACAGGACATTAATGTCAACTACGTGTCAACACAATAATACAGTTTTGGGTTTATAAGGCAGGAGCCTTTCCATTTTCTAGGCTTGTAAATCTAGAAGTAGAAGTGGAGGTGATAGGAAAAAATGCTTCCAGAGTTTCTACCAATCTGTAAATCACAAATACTAAGTCATTTTTATTCCCCACTCACCTCTTCTGCAGCTTGTTTGGAGCTGAGATCAGCTTCATCTTTATTAGCACTTGGGGCCTGAGATCTACAAGCAAGCTGATACTGAAACTTCTTTAAAGTCTGTGCATAATCCCCCATAGAACGACTATAGTTCCAAAAAGTAGGACTGGTAGAAGGTGAGGTAGAATCTGGGCTTCCTACAACAATCAATGGAAAGAGCATCAGTTTGTTACAGAAATGTTTACACCTTAAGCTGGCACATAATACTGGGTTCCCAGGTGCCTAGGTGAGTGCAATCAAGGAAGATCAAACCTTAAGGATCTTCTCTTCTCCCGGACACTGTCTCTTCCTTAGAGAACACAGGCTGCTTGTGCTAGGAACATTTTCTGAGCAGTATCAATTTAATAGTCACTACATTACTATTAAACCACAACATGTGACCGGCTGACAGTATCTGCTATCTGCTTGTTTTTGTTGTAAATTAAGCTGGTTTCATTCTGTATGACTTTCAAATGATTTAGTGACAAACAAAAGACAAATTTCTTGAAGAAATAAATAGGCTAAGAATACCTGCATTTTTAGAAGCTCTGAATGGGATAACTACAGTCTCCTATTTATAAACTACTCTTTGAACTAGCAGTTAAACTTACTATTCCATGTACTAAACTACATTGCATTCATAGCCTGAAGTAATTCCTGTATTCAAAGAGACTGACTGCACTCTAAATTTGTAAATACACTTGAGGAAATACAAATAATTATAGTCAGAGACCTAATCTCATAGAGAGCTCTACTATAGTACTTATAACACTTTGAGGTTATTTTGTCTCTTTTCTCAAATAGAATTTGAGTTCCTTAAGGGCAAAGTTGCTCTCCCTAGCATCTGGTCTACTACCTGAATTAGTAGCATGTTTTCAAAGACAATTATATGACCCTTACCAAGGACTTATTTTTCCTGAATTTAACACTTACCCAAAGCATTTACTGACACCTCAAATATACATATAAAACTCATAAAAAGCCAATTCTTTTAAAAATAATCTTATCAGGCCCTCCCTGGTGGCACAGCGGGTTAAAGCACTGCACTAAGAAGCTGAAACCACTTCCGCATGAGTTCGATTCCCACCTGCCCCAGAGGAGACCACATGGTGTGGCAGACCTCTCCTGACCCGCCCGCTGCTCCCCTTAGCAGTGTACTTCGTCGATCTGCCTGTTCTGCTCCCCACTCTGCCTCTGGTGAAGTCTTTCACCACCCTTGAGTCTCTGGCTTGTAACCTAGTTCTGTATGCACAAATAAATAAATCTTTAAAAAAAAAAAAGATACTTAAAAAAAATAATCTTATCAGAATTTCTAAAAGGGATACCTATAAAGTAATAAAACTGATTTTCTTCTGCTGTTTAAAGAAAGGATAAGAAATCATGGAAAGAGTATGTGGCAGTATTTCAATTTATAGTCTCAAAAATGAAGCCATAGCCTTTGAAAATGAGTCTTGTACAGTAGCTTAGATGACTAATAATATAATTCATTTGGGATAAAATAATCAGAGTAACAAACTACACACTAAGCATAAAGTTAAATTTCCAAGTAGGACTTCTGACTAACAGTAACAAATTAATGTCATGAAAGGAAACTTTAGAGCAATACAAATTGAATAAATAAGGAATAAAAAAAGATAGTAAGAGACATGTTCACAACAGAACAGAGGTTCTCCTTTTTGATTAATCATTTGACTATTACCTTTAAAAATGACAACCAAGCTTTCTGAAAGAAATCCTGAACCTTGAGAAAACTTTCAATAAATACCAGTTTTAGATGATGGAACAAGTTTTACAAAGCTTAAAGAATAAAGAAGTAAGATGACAGAATTGAGGTTTTAATACTTGTTAAATATTTGCCAATGTACAAGTAAAATATATAGAGAGTCACTAACAAAACAGGGCCTCCCTATAGTAACAATCACAACAAAACAGCCAGCTGGAGAACCCCACAGACTTAGGATCAAAGCATACAAGAGATTTGGAATTCTAACATAAGGAGCTGGGAACTAAAATACTTCTCACTATAAATACCTACAAGTGTTTACTAAATAAGCCACATTATTTAAACAACCAGAACTTGTAAAAACCAAGGTGGAATAGTCAGTGGTTAAAATGAAGAAAGAATTGGAAAACAGAGTGGCTACGTATGAACTGGTGTTGTGGTGGCTCCGGAGAATTTTGCAGGAATTATAGTCTTGGATTTCGGAGTCCAAGTGGAAAAGGGAAGTAAAAAAGTGGACCCAGGAGAGATAAAGAACTGGATCAGACCCTTCTTCCACCTTCACTGGCATAGGGTTAAGAATCTCAAAGGGCCACAGAAAAATTATCGCCAGTGGCACCAGCGATAACAAGGAAAATTATCTCAGGTCGTCGGGAGATTTTTTCCCCTAAATCTTTGAGATTTAAAAGGTACAGATCCGCCTTCATGTGGGTTTAGAGTCCCCACTTACACCACTTGTTGAGGTCTAGGAACCTTCATGTCTAGAAGTTTATTGTTAATTCAAGATCAATGATACGATTTAAGCACCTGCCAAGCACACACACAAAACTGCTAGGAGAGATAACTTCCCGCCCACCCAGCTGCCCAGGATAGAAAAAAAACACACTTCAAACAGTACTGAAGATCAACATACCAAAACAAACATCAAAATATGTAAATCGCAAAGAAACAAGCATGTAAGATGCACAAGAGTCAAAAAACCAAAAATATTTATATTTAACTTTCAAAAACAAAGTTGTATTTAACTTTAGCTAACTGAACTACCAGAAAGAGATTTTTACAAAGTACGTTTTCAGATGATTGAAAATTTTAAGGAATTGAAAACCTAACAAGGTACTCTAAAAAAATCAGAAATATCTGAAAGGGAACCACATTAAACTGGAAAAAAATGAGAACAAAACTGACAAGAAAGTGGAGTTAATTAACCAAACAGCTAAAGCCAGGGCTAACCATGGGTAAAGTAAGCACAATGCAAGACTGTGGGGTGAGGGGGAAAACAGAGAGCTTTTTATAGAAATATGCCAAACTATTAAATGTAGAAGAAACAAGAATATTAGAAAGTCATGATGAAGACATGAATGTGTGTGAATTTATATGTTTTTGTTTCTCTGTATGAATATATATACTTCTTAGCTGGCTGCTAAAAGAATCTACAGTAATAAAACCCATCAACAATGGCATATCCAGTACCCAGACATTCATTTCTAAATATTCACCACTGAAAGGAATTGCAACTGCTTGGAGAAACGGGTTGACACCAGAGCTAGTTAGCCAGAGGAAATACAAGGTGAGCCCAGAATGGCTATCTTGTGATGCTGCAAAGCTAAAAAAAAAAAAGGCCTCAAAGATTGATGGCTTTATGTTAAAAGTATATAGAGATTAGTTTAATGAGAATCCCACTAGCCAAGTCTGAGACAATCTAAACATTAAATTAAAATGACATAATGGGGAGGAGGAAAATTTCTAACCGTAGAATGCCAAGATATAAATGTAAAAGATGGTTGCCGTATAATATGAATGTACTTAATACAGTGAATTATATTCTTAAAAAAAGGGTTAACTTTATGCACATTTTATCAGAATAAAAATGTTCAAAAAAATAAAAAAGGATCAGTATAGAATGAATGCTGTATTACAAAGCCACCTATGATGGCCAATAGCAATTATGAAAACAATCTTAAAGTGTTAATACTAGTAAATTAAAATTTGATGATCAACAGGACATGTGTATAGTCTTAAAGCAACTCCTCAAAAACACTTATTATTTGTATATTAATTTGTACAAAACACCCATAACCTAAAGGTATATAACAGTCACAAATATAAGGATAGATACAAATATACCAGGCAAACACTAACCAAAAGAAAATTAGTATAGCTGTGTTAACATCAGACACAATAGACTTAAAGGCAAAAAGTCTCATAAAAATTTCATATATGTTTATGCGTTGTCGGGAAAGTCATGGCGTTATTTCCTTTATGTAAAAATGCATCATGACTTTTCCATTGACCAAATATTTAGCTAGTTTTTAATTAAGAGAAGACATTTAAGGGAGACAACTGATGTGAGCTTTAAGTACCCTTTTTTAGTAACTAATAGATTAAGCAGGCAAAAATTAAAAAGACAAAGAATTTAAGAATACCATTATGAAGTTTGATTCAATGAACACATATGGAAACCAGAATTTAGAGGCTATGCATTCACAGTATAGAGAACCATCTGTAAAAAGAGGTCACAGAGCAGGTCTAAATGCAATTTTCAAAAAATATCCCAAGATTAGTAAGGTACATATCAGAAACTCTACTCACAGTACGTTAATCACTTAGAGATGAAAAAAGAATAAAGCTTTCATTTAGTGTTTGAAAGTTAAAGCAACACTAACAATATAGGTTAAAGAAAAAATAAAATTGGAAGTGAGAAAATATCTGGATATGAAAAAGATGTGTAGAGAATACAGAAGCTGTACTCTGTTATTCTTTATAATTTCCAATAGACATGAACTATTTCAAATTTTTAGAAACAAGAAAAAGCATGTATCAACAAATAACAAGATAATATTGATTTGTTTCTTTGACATTTGTAGCACTTTCAGGCAAAATTAAATTAAAAATCAATGGAGAGATTTCAAGTGACACAAAGAGTCATGGTCCAATAACCTGCTTCCTCATCGTGACCACGCTTTAGCACCTAATGTGCTTTCTGTCAAAGTTCCTGAGGGGGAAAAATCATTACTCGGTTCAATAATGTAATTTGGTTTCAAATAATTGACTTTGTAATAATCAAATCCACCCCAAATAGATTAAGACTTGCTAACATTGTTTCCAAAGGTAAACTAAAGATGAGTTCAAAAATGTTTTTGAAAAACAGCAGCACTTCTAGAATCAACCTCTGCTTTCCCCTGCCACACCAACCTCCCAAAGCACTACCAGAAGGGGACCCAAACAGCACTTCAAATTTGGTATGAGCCACTTCAAGAACACTTTATATACCTCAGCTACTAAGTAGAAATTATTAACTTGCACTGTCTGAAAATGCTTCCATCTTTTGGCTCAAGATTATTCAGCTCACCTACATTTTACTTCTTAATTAAAATCTCTCTTCTTTTTTTTTGTTTTCTTAAGATTTTTATTTTTTTTTTTAATATTTTTTTTTATTTATTTATTCATACAGAACTGGGGTACAGGCCAGAGGCTCAGGGGCGGCGAGCGGCTTCACCAGAGACAGAGTGGGGAGCAGAACAGGCAGATGGACGAAGTACACTGCTGAGGGGAGCAGCGGGCGGGCCAGGAGAGGTCTGGCTTGCCATGTGGTCTCCTCCGGGGCAGGCGGCAGGTGGGGATCGAACTCATGCGGAAGTGGCTTCAGGTTCTCAGTGCTGCGCTTTAACCCGCTGCGCCACCAGGGAGGGCCAAGATTTTTATTTTTTTGATGCAAAGAAGAACTGGGGTGTAGGCCACAGGTGGGGGGGAGGGGGCAAGTGATTCACCAGAGACAAAGTAGAGAGCAGAGCAGAACAGGCAGATCTACTGAAATATACTGCTTAAGGTGAGCAGCCGGTGAGACAGGGGAGGTCTGCTGTGCCATGTGGGTCACCTCCCTGGCTGGGGATCAAATTCTGGCTGTAGAGATGAGACCTAACCCTATGCCCACGAGGGAGGCCCCAAACTTAATTCTAATGGCATAACACTTAACATATAAAACGAAATGCATTTCTCTTAAGATACTCTAGAAAAAGACAATTAAAAACTCAATTGTGGGTAACAAAGCAATGAAAATAGTGGGCTAGGGTTAATGTACAGTGACATAAAAATGTACATTAGATCTAAAATAACACCATGTACCCAGCTTAACTCTATGCTGCTTCTCCTCTTCACTTCTAAGAAAAGTATCCAAAGTTCGCAGGTCTGTCATGTAGTCTTCTTTGTCCGTAGGGGAATTGTAGACAGTGGGTGAAGAACGGTAGCGCGATCTCAATCCACTGCTCTCCACTGGTCCAACAGTAGCAGGGTATGGAGAAGAAGGAGAGGGGCTATAGCCTGCCAACTAAACAAAAGAGAAGAATTTTGTTTTCTTACAGTGAAATGTATTTTTGCCTTCATTTTTGTCTTTTAAAAAGCAACATAAGCAGAATGATCAAACTCCAGAA
Source organism: Condylura cristata (assembly GCF_000260355.1). Taxonomy (NCBI): domain Eukaryota; kingdom Metazoa; phylum Chordata; class Mammalia; order Eulipotyphla; family Talpidae; genus Condylura; species Condylura cristata. The sequence goes on from NW_004567106.1 coordinate 60,086,095, forward strand.
CACTGATAATACCCAAAGCCAGCCATGATGGAGCAACAGGAACTCTCGGTCACTGCTGGGAGGAATGCTGGTCGAAAGGACCGAAAGGACCGCCACCTTTCTACAAGCCTGACAGATTCTTGCCACGCAATCTAGTGACTGTGTTCACTGGTATTTACCCGACTCACACACAACAACCTACGTCGGGGTGTATGAGCAGCTTTAGTCATAAGTACCCAAATGTGTAAACCACCAAGATGAATGCACAAATAAACTGTGGCACAGCTTTCTGGTTAATGAAATCTTATTCAGCATAAAAAGAAACAAGTCATCAAGTCATGAAAAGACATGGAGAACTTAGATGCACATTAAGTAGGAGAAGCCAGTTTGAAATGGCTACTACAATTTCAACCATGAGAAAAGGCAAAAATTATGATGGCAGTAAAAAACGATCAGTGGTTGTCAGGACTGGGGTGAAAGGAAAGATGAACAGGTGGAAAACCAGGAATTTTTAAGGCAGTGAAATTGCTTCATATGACACCAAAAAGTTGGGTATGTATATCATGTATTTGTCCAAACCCATGGAATACACACCACCAAGAGTGAGCCCTACATTACTACGGACTCTGGGTTACATGGACCATTCTGGTTAGGATGTTGACAAGAGGAGGCTGTTCCCATATGGGGACAGCAGGTATATGTGAAAACTACCCTTCCCCATCAGTTGTGATCTTAAAACTTTCCTACAAGACCACTTTTTTAAAAAATACACATTTTGAAAACGAAAATGTGAAGCAATAAGTCCCACAACTGTACCTACTAGAGATAAAATTATCCTTTTTCACGTTCTATGTTTTCAAACTTAAATGTACATAGCTATGTCAACATATGGTGATAACACTTGTAGGCTTTATAAATGAGGATTAAAAAAGTTAACCAAGCATTCCTGTATAAAAATCTTTTATAAATGCTTTTCTTCCTGGCTGTATATTTTAAATACATTAATATTTAAAAATGTTTGCTATACAAGGATATTTTAAATGAACATTTAATTTGTGTTTCCTTATACTTATGAGTTAAACACTTTAAAAATACAATTACTAGTCATGGGTATTACCTATTTTATTAACTATTTACTTGGCACATTGATACATTTCTTTCTACTGGGGTTTCATGATCAATTTTACTAGTTTGTAATAAATTAAGGAATACCAAAACTTATAATTGTTTAATGCTGTTTGAAAATAAAAGCTAATCTCCTTTCAAAGTGATTTCTCTGTTATTTCAATTAACATGCAAACTTCTTATATGTACTATGACTTGCATGTTGGTCTTTAATTAATTGGTTTATTTTTGCTCAGAGGCATAATCACTAAGCTTCAATATCAAAGGCAAAGTAGCCCAATTCTTACACAAAATGTTCTTGGTTCACTTATTTTCTGTAATTTAAAAACCAGTAAGTAAACTCTAGAAACACACCAAAAAGTTGGGGGGTTAAAACTGACTGGATTGTACACACATTATAGGTAACTATGAGAAGAAAATCTTTATAATATCTTATCCAAGAAGATATCCTAAGGATGGTGTTTTGAAGGCTTCACTTTTATTTTGTAGCTTTATTTATATTTTGGTTAGAAATATAGTGTCTAATTTCATGATTATTTTTTAAAAAGGAAGACGCAATATTCAATAGTTATTGATATAATTTTCTTAAATGTTACTACTTAAATCTTTCATATCCTAATTTGCTGCCTACTTTAGTGGACACAAAATGATAATGTTAAAGCCTATCTTTTTTTCCCATAGCTTGGAGTTTATGCTACATTACATAATATATAAGGCTCATAACTATAAGATCTTTATTATGATTTCTTTCTTAGATCAATGTAAAATGACCTTTTCACCAATAAAATGCTTTCTCCCTTAAAACTTAAAATTGTATTTTGATTATACTACTGTTAACTTTTACTTTTGTGCTTTCCTGATAAATGTGTCTTCTGTACTTTCTTTTGATATTTTCTTAATATATCATTTAAGACTTTAAAACAAGAACTATTAATAAGGTGAAAGATCTCAATTCATATTTTTTCCATGTAATGTGTAAATTCAACAATGTACAGGGCAGAAAAATGGCTAAAGTAAGGAAAAATTATTTCTTTAAAAGTAAACATTTTCCTGGCATTTGGTAGTAGGTGTGACTCTTCTCTGTACAAACAAAGTATAATCTCTCATTTAGCCATTTTTGAAACAAAACAAGCAATAATGTTTGACATTATTTGTTAATTCATTTAACACTCATTATAATGAAATTATTAAATACAGCACTAAAATACACAGCAGGGGAATGGAAACCATCCAGAAAAAGACCCTATAATACATAAGAGTGTATAAGGTGAAGGAGGAATCACAAATTGATGAAACTAGAATTTACTTAATATATAGTACTGGAATAACTAATTTATTTTGGCAAAAACCCAAAACATGAAAACCTACATTTTATATGTCATAGAGAGGTTGGAAAAAAACTAATGTTCTAAGTTTAGAAATTTCTAAACTTGAAACAAATATGAGAAAAGACATATTTGACTACTACAAAATTTAAACTATTTTTGTTTTCCCCCATAGTTGAATCCAAACATCCCATTGAAAGTGCTCACATTTATGAGTTACACTACATGATAAACCTAATTTTTCGCTAAGATAATACTCCAACATGATGACAAGCATACAAATTCTGTAAGGATTTACAAAAGTTTCACATAAAATAACACAGAATTCAGGCACATGGATAAAGGAAACTAAAAAAATTATAGTTTCAGCTTCAAAAGATCTTGCAGGAAGATCTTGGATGATGAACTGAGGTTCATTATCTTTGTAAAATACACATTTTTTCTTTCATTTTAAGATGTGGTATAAAGAACTTCTGACTAGTGTCAAGAAACCTGGGTTGGATTTGTGGCTCTTAAGTGGATGATTTTGGCAAGTCAATTGCCCACTGCTGCTCAGTTTCCTCACTGATAAAATGAAGAGTTTGAACTTAATGATAATTTCCCAATTTCAAAATAATGTGAGTCCTTACCTTAGTGTAGCCACTGACAGGGGAGTAGGTCATCCCAGGGCTGTAAGAACTGCTGCCACCTGATGACAGGCCTTGAAGCTGAGGGCTGTATCCAGTTATACAGCTGGTGGTGAACTTGGGGCTGGTGCTAGGTGAGCGAGATGGGCTATAACTCAACACACTCTGTCCCTGAATTGAAGGCGAGGGGAGAGAGGAAGGAAGCTGGGTTGCTGGCAGATCATGTGGAGGAGTAGTCTGTACAACTAGAAAAAAAACAATAATAAAGGATGTGTGTACATGTATCAGTAACATTTCTTTTTTTTTAGATTTATTTATTTATGCATACAGAACTGGGGTACAGGCCAGAGGTGCAGTGGCAGTGAGAGGATTCACCAGAGACAGAGTGGGGAGCAGAGGGGGTCAACTGACAAAGTACACTGCTGAGGGGAGCAGTGGGTGGATCAGGAGAGGTCTGCCGCGCCATATGGGTCACCTCCAGGGCTGGGGATCGAACTCACACTGAAGCGCTATGCTCTAACCCATTAAGCCACCAGGGAGGGCCCTCAGTAACATTTCTGTGAGAACAGACTTAAGGAACTTTTCTTCAGGGAAAAGGAAAAGTGACTTGATTGTTAAGTTACAAAGTATTATTATCACCAAAGGACAAATTAGTTATTTACTATTTCCTTAGTGTTCAAAATAAGAAACTAGCTTTAATGTAGCAAGTTAGTAATTTAATTTTAATTGTAATTAAATAATGGAACAAACTTTCATCAGGTTGTTGAATGTTAGTTCCACTCAACTCATTCAAATAGGAATGATAATCATTGGTCTTAAGACAATTTATTATAGACCTGTTTAATATAGTTGAACCAGATGGCCTTAGAAGTCCCTTCCCACTGAGTCTATGAAATGGAAAATTAAATTGGGAAAGATTTATTGCTAACCTTTTCCCCACCTTTGCAAGAGATATAAAACACTTACCAGCTGTTTTCAAACCTAAAAGTGTTTGCTGTTCAGGGCTAACAACCAGACTTGGTGCCACAGTATATTTGAAATATCTCCAAAAATCAAATAAGGCATTTAGGCTGAAGAGAGATGCAAGGGCAAGTTCTGGAAGAGAATAGAACTTACTAGGAAAAAAAAGTAGGTTGTAGTGGTGGTTCAACATTTTAAAGGAAGAAATAAAATCCTATTTTAGCAAATTAACAGAAAACTGAACATTATCTCTTAATTCCTCTCAACTACCATTTAATGTCCATTTTGTGTAGTGATTTTATCTCTTACCCTTCAACTTTACACAATAACCACTTCATGGATTGAAGTAAAAATGAATCAACAGCTGTAGAGAATTCAAATTACTTTTGTACAACATATGGCTAGTTACTGAAGCTGTGACTCTAATTCAGGCCTGCTGATCCAAATGTCTTGCTCTTTCACTCACCCACCTCCCTATCATAAAATTCAGAGCCTTAAGGACTTTTTATATCCAAGGTCTCCTGAAGCAGACAGAAAGGAATGAAGAACTCCAAGGCAGGCATAAGAGAGTAGACATCTAACTGGTCTGGAGACTACAGAGGTGAGGTAGGAAGCACATTTCAAGGAAAGTAAAAAATTCAAATCTCACCACCCCCAAATTTTTCCTTTACAGAATCCATGATTACCTTGGTTGAATCGTTACTACTAACTTAACTCTCTCCTGTAAACTAGAATATTCCTTCCAGGATGGGAGGGACCCTGTTCTCTTCCTGTTGTAGTCCCACATTCTGGAACACAGCAGGCTCGCAAACATTTATTGAGTGAAGGAATGAATACTAAGTTCAACTAAAACTTAAATGAAACCTTTCATTGGTAGTAAATCTAAATTACAGTGGAAATTACTTACCAATATACCAGAGGGGCCAGTATGTCACATTATAATATGAACTAATCAATTTCCCAGTCCTGAAACAATTAGAAAGTCTTTTTAGTAACTAAAAAAATCAAAACACAGACAAATCTATTGGTTCCATTAACATTTTCACTAGAAGGGTGAGAGTGGGGGGTGGCTAATTAACTTACATTTCAGTATATATCATTCCAGCCACAGATACATTTAGGAGTCCCCAGGCTAAAACCACTTTCCTAGCTTCCGTTTCTTTTCTCATTTTGATGGTTCTGTCAATAAGGGAAGCACTAGGACTTGGCTCCCCTTGCATCTATTCAGAAACAAAAAACACAAGAGTTAACCCAGAGTAAATAGTTCCCTATTTATGAAATCAAAATGGTGTCTAAAGGTTACTAAAAATTGCACATACCTCCCCTCATCTTTAATGTGTCGTGCCAAAATGTTTTATATTTTAATATATGAAAGGGAACCCCTGGGGTACAATTTCATGGGTGCCATTTGCAGTCAACAGAGACCTGACAGGTCACTTGAGAGAACAATTTATCTCCAGGAAATAAAAATGTCTCATTTTTGTAATTTAAGGGTTGGTGACTATGTCTGCAACTAGTCTGTACTGTGTTTTTGGATTATGTCACGGGGGCCAAGGCCCTAATCCATGAAACTCAAAATACCAAGTTTTGAGACAAAGTACTCCACAGCTCTCTCCTATCTCTTCAGGCGGAAGCCATTGTTGGTCAGATCCTAAATAGCAGCACTGTATGCTGCTTGGCGTCGCTGCTAAACTATCAGGATTTAAATTTCAGAAGGTCGACTACTCCTAGTTTTAAAAGGACGAAGTGGGGGGCAAGTGTGCATTCATGTTTGGTTCATATAAATGGTGTTTGCATTTCCATTGTTCTGTTAGGCTTCATCTCGTACAGATTTAAGACTTGCTGCAGCTACAGGGAGTCGTACTCCACTGAGTAGCGTGCAGGGCCCTGCCTGCCACCCAGTCCCCGCATCACATCTCCCCAGGCGGGAACTTCCCTCCCCTGCTGTCCCATTACAGACTTTTAGCAACCCCCATAGCTTCCTTCCTCCCTCCAACTACGGGTGGTGGGCCGCCTGGCCATATCCCACTTTGGCTGAACCCTAGGCAGATCCGCAGGCTCCAAACTCCCAAGTGCCGCGCGGACTCTGCGTCCAGGAAGCACAAACATGACCCCGAAAACGCACCATGTTCTTCGGCCGGAAGCTTCTGGCTCGCGCCACTCCCTACTGCACATGCGCGAAGCCAAACTAAGGGGAAGGCGGCCTGCTTGCTGGGCTATCGTTACCGGAAGAGCGAGACTATCTTGTCTCGCGAGAAGATGAGATAGGCGGGGGGAGGAGGGACAGAGGCTGGAGCGTTACCAAGGAAACAGCTCTCGGGTTTGTGCCTCCCTCTCTTCTGTGAGGAGAAAGCTGGGCAGCAAAATTCAGACCTGGTTCTGAACCCGCAGTAAAAAAGTAATAATTGTAACAAGCTGAATTTCGATATAGTAATATAGTTTTAGCTTCCTCAGGGCATTTGTAGACTCATTTAAAAGTAGATTTTATTAACCAAAGCGGTAATTGTAGGCTTCAGGGTGCGTGGTAATGTGTCCACATACCCTTTGCAACGACAAAGCACTTCTCACACTTCTGTGTTAAGAAAAAAAAGTGTTATGACCGATGTAAAATTGTAAATATTCGTGTAATGAGGGAGCAGTAATAAAAACTAAAATGTGTTGTTAAAGTGGCTAATGGTTTTGAGGTTGGGGGAGGGGAGCCTTTACTTTCAGTGCATATTGGTTGTAGGAATTTCAGATCCTGAGGAAAAGGTTCAGCATGGAGTTCAGTTGGGTTTTGTTTAATAAAACGACTACAATGTGCCACTGAGCCCTGCGCAGGGGCGTAAAAGCAAGGGAGGTGCTCAGCCCAGAGGAGCGTGCAGGTGCACTGGGTGCAGTGAGTTGGAGCGGGCTGAACGCGTGCTGAAGGGCGATGGGCCCAGGTGCCCAGGAAGCAGAACAGTGTGTCCCAAACAAAAGCATTATTACTCCATGTCACAATGACCAAAATTTTTCCTAAAATGCTCCTAAAGTCAAAGAAAGGAGAACAATGTTTTCTCATGGTTTTGCACAATGAAAACCTGTAGGTATATTATACTCTTAAGGATTCAATAGTTTGGTTTTTTTTTAGGAGGGATTTCTACATTGCCTTTGTAACAATGGCGTTTATGTTACATTTAGACATAAACTAACAAAAATTTTTCAAAATGTATGTGTGAAGAGGTTGTAAGTCAAATAATGAAACAATTTTCCTCAGGGCATTTATAGACTTGCCATCCCATATCTGATTCTTTCCTGGGAAGAAATTGTATAGGTTGTTGCGATTCACAACAGACGCATCTATATTTCCATGCAATCGCTAAAGAATTCAATGTAAGGTAATAAATTACCTTAATGTAATTTATACTTTTTGAGCATTTATTCAAAGCTTACATAGGAACACTACTATCAAATTTGATATAGTTAGTATTATGCTTTAGTTTGCTAGTATTGCCATAAATGGCAGAGACTGGGTGGTTTAATAAAAAAAATGTGTTTTTTTTGTTTTTTGTTTTTTTTTTTTTTACAGATTTGGAGGTTGGAAGTCCAAGATCAAGGTGCCAGCAGGACTGGAGGAAGGCAGGGCACTAGGGAAGCAGGTGAGGTGGGCATGTTTTTCTCCTAAGGCTTATTCCATTGGCTTGCTGTGTTCTCAATGGGCTTTCCCCCTGATGTCTTTTCACTAGATCAGGGCCCTATTCTTATGACTTTATTTAACCTTAACTACCTCTTGAAAGACTCTCTGTCCTGATACACTTGAAATGGCAGTCAGGACTTCAGCATTAAGTCTTGGAAAACACAATTCCTCTACAACCTGTCAGAATTACATATGTCAATATACAGTGCGATGATACAAACAGAAGAAACAAACCAACGAGCTAAATGACTACCTCAGAGATGTTAAGAACACAGCAGATACCATACATGCAAATATCAGAATAAAAGATTAAGGCAGCATATACTTCATTGGTATATGTGGCAAATATAAACTTTTTCACAGAAGTAGTTTAGATAACTCTTCCAAAGAAATCCAAGAGGTATTTGTCAATTGTGTCATAGTCACTGAAGTGTATGTCACAATAGGTTGCCAAGGAAGTTGTCATGCCCATGGAGAGCAGCGCTTCCCACACATCTTCATCCCTTTGAGTATGTTTTATTTTGAAGCAAGAAGTCATCATGGGGGACCTTTTTTCCTTATTTTGGGAAGTGGATCCTCCCCCTATTCCTTTAAGTTTTTCCATTCCAAATCAGGATTATGAATGCCGGAAGGATGACTCTTGTGGAACAATAGGGAACTTCCTGCTTTGGTATTTTGTCATAATATTGATCCTGATGATCTTCTCTCGGGCTTCTGTCTGGGTAGGTTACCCTTTTTAATTTAAAATAATATGTTTCTGCTAGGGAATTTTCCATAAATATCTTTAATTTGAGGTAGCTACTTTAACAAATATTTTAATTTATTTATTCAGGGAAAAACTGGGGTGTAGGCCAAAGGTGTGAGGAGGTGAGAAGATTCACCAGAGACAGAGTGGGGAGCTAAAAAGGCAGATCTACTGAAATACACTGCTGAGGAGAGCAGTTGGCAAAGCAGGAGAGGTCTGCTGTGCCATGTGGGTCAGGTCCTTAGCTAAGGATCCAACTCTTGTCACAGTTCTGATAGCTTGAAAGAGCTAAGATTTTAACTCCTATACCACCAGGGAGGCACAATGAAGCTACTTTTTAAAAGTTTGTTTTGTAGTTTTAGAAAGAATACATTCTCATTCTAGAGAATCCAAAAGTTAAGAAAAGAAATAAGAAGAAAGTTCAAACTATTGTACTAGGGATAACCACTGTTAATATTTTAGGGGATGTCCTTCTATTATTTCACTTTTTCTCTATCCTAATATACTTCTCTCCATCTTGCTTTCTAACTTTGATCTTACATGGTTGGCCTTATAACATTTATATGCTCTTACTCTGCTTTTTTAAAAATCTAAATATTATTTTGTAACACTTGCCCAAATTATATGCTGCACTCTTAATGACTGCATAATTTTTTGTCTTGTGATTGTACCATAAGCAATATTGCAGTTTGAGATATCTAGGTGGTTTGCAGTTGGTCTATATGCTATGTAATATTGTGTAAATTTCCTTAGTGATTAATGACTTCCAAATTCTTTTTGTATCCCCTAATTTTAATAGGATAAATATAGGACCAGGGGATTTTATAGAGAAGCAGAATATTCTTCTCCTAGAATAAGATGCAGAACTAAACTAAACAGGACTAATCACCACTCTGACACCTCCTTGCAGAAGGAAATGGCATCCTCTTAGGAATCAACTCACTTTGTCAGCATTATGATGTTTCAACATATTATGAGTAACTGAGCTCTTATAAATTGCTGACATGGAATCCTTTTCGGCCATTAACACTAGGCTGATGATTAATCAAACCACCATCATTTGGTATTATAGACAGAACACTCGGCTGGCAATGGGCAGCAAGGCTGGGGCACTATCAGCTCAAGATGGAGAGGAGGTTTGTTATTAAGTCTTTGCCAGATGGATTCCATTATAATAATCAAAGATGCTTCCCCTCAAGGCCTCCTCTCCCTGAAGGAGAAGCTTCATCTAAAGTCCAAATGCTTCTTTGGGTAGATTCTTTGCCAAAAGGAGATTTAGAATAGCGATAGCTTATACATGTCTTATAGTCCCTAGCTAAGTATATTGAATTTGTCTAACCTGGCAAGAAATACTACTTTAGAAAATTAGCGAAAAATTGAAATTGATTCCCGGCAAGTTCACCATGAAGACTACAGAGGTCTAAGCTATTCCTTTACTCCTTGCTTGCATCAGCTCTTTGGAGTCATAAAGTCCTGAACTTCAAGGACCTTAAAAAAGCACAAAGTTCATGGGCCCTCCCTGGTGGCGCAGTGGGTTAAAGCGCAGCACTATGATGCTCTCCACAGCCACTGCAGTGCGAGTTCTATCCTTGGCCAACGAGCTGACCCACATGGCGCAGCAGCATCTCTCCTGACCCACCTGCTGCTCCCCTCAGCAGGATATTTCAGTCAGTCTGCCTGTTCTGCTCCCTACTCTGTCTCTGGTGAATCTTTTCACCCCCTGCACCTCTGGCCTGTACCCCAGTTCTTATATGCATAAATAAATAACTGCTAAAAAAAAAAAAGCATTAGGTCCAGCCTCCTGTTACAGGCAAGTAAGACTCAGTACCCACCCATCCCCCGCCTTTTTTTATTGATAAGGCCCAAAGAAATTAAGCGATTTTCCAGTGTCCCACAGGTGGTTAGTGACAGAGTGAAAGAGACCCAGGCTTCCTGCCATATTACTTGTTGCTTCCACACATAGTTCCAAATGTTGAATCAAAACTCTTCAGTGCTCATTAAAACCTTAATTATCTTAGAGGTTTTGTCTTTCACTCTGTATCCTTATTGGCAGCTACAGTCCGCTGGACTGCTGCTCCTGAAGGGTCCCAGATTTGAAATCTGAGAACCATATGAGAGCTAGTCAAGGAGGATGGAATTTTTCCTTCACTTTGAACTTCATTTTCCCTGCTTAACTCTGAGTCTTTATTTACAAACCTCCAAGTAATGTTGAAAGCGTGATGGAAATATGGTGGTAATTATCCTCAAACATGAAGCACGCTCATTTCCTCTGGATTTGCCACTTTTAAAGATGCCTCTACCCTTTTGCTTACAGTGCTATATTTAGCTTGTATGTTTGTTCAGTGTTTATTTAGACGGCCAGTGCTGGGATTTTTCCTGACAATACCAGTCCAAACTCCTCATTTTGCTTATGTGGAAACTGAGGTGTTATCATAGAGTTGGTGAGCGGCAAAAGGCAGAGCTGGCCCCCCATCCTTCCCTTCCGGGAGACACAACTGCTATTTTAGCTCACTGAGTCACACACATACACAGTTCATAAAATGCTTTGGGTAACCACAGTTCATATGATTTCACTTAGCTGGATGTAAAAATCTTTCTTTTGATTTTGTGATTATGTACTGATTAGACATCAAATCAAATAAGAAGGCTTTCTGTGAGAATGATATAAACCAAGTGTTTTTAAACATGTTCCCACTTCCAGTACAAAAGTAGGCATTATAGAAAATATGGAAATGGCAGGAAAATAGAAAAAATAGAGGTCGCTCTAGATTAAATAGAAACAACCATTTACTTAACTATTAGGTTTATAAACTAATCTCTTAATAATCATCTCGATGTATATTAAATTTAAAATATTTCAGACCTGCACAAAAAAGAGAATAATTGCAGTAATGCAAACAGAGAGGTACCTTGTTAGAGATACTCACCTACCGTTGGTGTGACAGATATTTAGAAAGGACTGGGCCAAGGACGATAGATTGCAATTAAGAATATCCAAGTAGGGCACTTTCAGCACAAAGGAATGTGACTTTCTATGTAAATCCACCCCCACGCCCCAGTTGTAGACAGATTAAGGAATTGGAAGGGGGAAAAGGTGTATTGCCACTCCAAAAAAGTCAACATTTGCTAATACTTGCATACATACCTTAAAATCTTTTTTTCCTGCTTTAGCTAATTTGTGTTGATGCTGCCTATCCAAATTTGCATCTTGATTTTTAACAAAATTTTATTTTCTCATGTTTTGATCCATTTATTATACCAGGATGAATAGTTCTGGGCACAAAACTTTCTCTCTTTGGGGAATTATTTCCTTGTGATAGATTTCCAGAAGAATTTTTATGTGTCAAAAGTGTTAGGAATATTACTGACATTTTTGAAACATTCTGAAAGAGTTGTTTTATATTTGTGTCTTTGGCAAAGACATTTCAGCCCAAAGAGTGAGAAACTTATCTGGAAAATGGGGCAAGAATATCTGAAAATGGAACTACTCAAAGAAATCTACTTCTTCTGGTTCCTATCTTCACAGATGATATAGTATGGTTGCATTTTGAGGAATGTTTCTAAATGAATTAGGATATATTTAGCCTAGGAATTCAGGTAAAGATTTTAAAGAATTATCAATCATGTGACCTGTTAAAAATGTCCTTTAAAAAGTAACTATAAACTTATCCTAGTATAATAAAACCTGTTTGTGTCATTTTTCTATAAATGTGAGTGGAAGAAAACTTTATAACCTATAATTCTGATCAGTATTATTTTCTCTGAAGTCTTTGTTCCATTTCACTTGGTTCAGATATTTTGATAGAGTCTGTTATCAGAGCCTGGTCTCCTAGAACAGACATCAGAAGATGACTATAACAAAAACTCAATAGTTATTGAACTGTACTGAATGTTTAAAATAAAACATTATAGAAAGGGTCTAGGGTAATTATGTTTCTTAACAAGTAAGTGTGAGCGAAAAGCAACCAACTGACATCACTACTACTAATTTACATTTCTGAAACAGATGTCTGAGAAGAAAAAAGATGAAGACAGTGGGACAAGCACTTCAGTAAGTAAAGGTGAGTGCCAGGACACACATGGTATTAGCATATGATGGGAGAAATATGTGTTGAGTGTGGGGAGCAAACAGCAAAGATGAACAGCTCAGAGTTTGGTAAGGCTGCCCTTACCAATGGGAGGGGTCCTTCCTTCATTTTATTTTAAAAGATTTATTATTTATGCTTACAAGAACTGAGGTACAGGCAAGAGTTGCGGGGCGGGGGGGTGGTGGTGGTGAGTGGATTCACCAGAGACAGAGTGGGGAGCAGAACAGGCAGATGGACTTAAATACACTGCAAGGGGAGCAGCGGGCGGGACAGGAGAGGTCTGCTGTGCCGTGTGGGTCACCTCCCTGGCTGGGGATCAAACTTGTGCTGCAGTGGCTGCAGATAACTTCATAGTGCTGCGCTTGAACCTGTAGTGCCACTAGGGAGGACCCCGGGTCCTTCCTTTAGAGCAGAAAGATAGCATAGCTGATTTAGCAAAGTCGGAAGAGATTGTAAACTACTGATAGGTAGAGCTCAAGTTCTGTTTTTATTCTGTAGCATTCTCCTGTCACACATGCCTTTATTGTTAGCTCTATTACACAATTATTGCTAAATGTTACATCTTTTCCAGTAACCTATAGCCAGTGTTATGCTGGTAAATGCTTAACAACTGGTTCCCTAAAAATGTGTGTATACATGTTTTCTTAATTTTTAAAAATTAACATGAAAGGTGTAAATCACACAATATATTTTTTATTTTGTTTTCATTTTTATTTATATATTTTTATATCATTGTTCATTTTTGTACAATGTTTAATTTCTCCTCTCAGATGTTGTCCCTATAAAATTCCCACCACCAAGACATCCATGAATGGTCACCCTAGACTTTTGGGCTCTTACATCCAATTTTGCTCCCTCTCTCTTCCACTCCCCTGATGAATGTCTCTGATTTATAGTTTGCCTGCTGTTTTTGTCTCTCTCTCTCTTTTTTTTTTTCCTGATTCCTTGTATGGTTTCCCTATGTTCCTCCTAAAAGTGAAACCATCTGATACTTTTATTTTTCCTTCTGACTTATTTCATTGGGCATAATCTCTTCCAGCTCCATCCATGTTGCTGTGAATGACCTGAGCTTATCTTTTTTTATTGCTGAGTAGTATTCCATTGCCTCACCCAATAAAAAAGTAAGAAAAGATGTAACACTATGTTTAGTTCCATGTAGAAAATTGGTTACTGCAAAATAATTTCCTGGATTTTTGTCAGACCTTTTCAGCTCTAGCCAACCTATGACTGCAAGTTATGAACAAGAAGAGTTCCAATATGAAATTTACTTACCTTTCAGTTAAGGAGTAAGATAAAAGTGCAATAGGAAAATATATATTGGAATTTAGTTTGCTTGTCAATGATGTGAGTGACTTCTTTTCTGACTTGTATAAGGGTGTAGAACACTTTTTCTCATTTCTAGATGTCATTCACAATGTCATGGCTATAGGCATGACACTTTTCAATGTAATTTATGTCGGTAACATGTTCTGTATCTTTTTCTTAAACTTAGCCAATCAACAAAACCATATATCAAGTCCTGATTTTTAGCATTTGTGCTTTTTTAACCCATAAAACCAATTTCAAGTTTCTAACATTTGTCACTGAACATAGAATTGGAAAGAGATGCACTATAGCACCTCATTATTAGTATTTCTAATATTCAGGTACAATGGACATAAATAGCTTCAAGAGAATACATGATAATAAAATGTGAAATAATTAGTAAATGATGGGTTTTGAATATTATGTTTCTTCATAATAAATTGATTTAATGGTAAGTTTGCATAATTTAATTTGTACTAATGGCTCATAAAATATCTGAAAGTCTAAAAATCATTTCTGTGATCTGACAGATATAGGCGAATCCTGGCACACCATTATATAATGAAAAGATAGTTTCTGGATAGCCAAATCATGTTCATACCCACACTTGAATTTTTAAGACTTCAAGGCAAAGGAAATAAAAGATCTTTTCCTAGAAAAATTTGGAGAATTTTCCCTTGATCTAATACCAGGAGTTGGTTCACAAAACTTTAAAAATAATATACCAAATAACTGTCCAACCCTTCTGGTGTGTGGAGATTTGGTATTTTACTGGAAAATGCACTAAGGTGTCAATATTTGCAGATGAGTGGAAGAAGGTATGACTTGGAGAAAAATAGTAATATAAAATTAGTAGGAATGAACCCACACATACATAGGCTTCATTAGATAAGGTGAGGTTGTAGTAACCCATTAAATGCCTAACTGATTGATCTGCTTTGTTGGTTGTTAGCAAGCAAAGATACTTCTCATAAGCGGTCAAACAAAGATGGTGCCTGGGACTCTTCACAAATGATGAAAAAATCAAGGCTGAGCCAACTTACCCCTGTAACTAACTCAGAAGTGGCTTTGGTCAATGCCTATCTTGAACAAAGACGAGTCAGTCGCCATTTTCAATTCAGCCAGGAGAATCAGACCCTTGACAGTGATACTACGGAGTGTGACAGTGACGAATCTAACTCTGGAGCATCTTCATGGAAGGAAAGTGAAAGTGAACACCACCTTATTAAGAAGAGAAAGAGGCAAAAGAATCTGGGAAATCACCAAATCAGGGAGAGGCCCTGTCTCCACTGCAAAGCCATGAGAACCAATGAATGGTTGATCCGTCATTTCCTTCAAAACACTTCAGTAACAACCCCAACGAGGGGAGATATTCAGGAGGAAAATTGTTTACCTAACATTAACAAAAAAAATCAGTAAATTTTTAATTTGGTTACTCCTTACCTTACTAGAAGCTGAATGAAGAGATGAATGAAACATGAAAAATTACCAGAGCTCAAGGTGAGGAGGCGGTTATAAAAAAAAAAGTCTCTACTAACAACAAAATCATACTTTGAACCTAAGTGGTAAAATTTCAGATACTTTTTTGTCCCCAAACAGGCCAGTGAATTTGTTTATGGCATCGCTGGAACATCATAGTTCTGCTCCTGCCATGGTTTTTTATTCAAAAGAGCCCAAGACAGAGATTTTATGCTTTGAGTGTATGTATTTTGTTTTTGTCTGTATACAAATAAGGAAGCTCTTTGAAAATATATTTGTGTTCAGAAACCATTTCAGTTTGTCTATTATCTGACTAAGTGAATTAAGTGAATAGAATTATGAAATAGAATTGACCATATTCTCCAAGTCCATACTTTCAGGTGACTCTCCCAAAGTTATATTGTTACACAAGCATCAGCTACATGCTGGTGAAGAGGAGCAGAGGAGCTCAAAAGCTGTAACAGATCTGATTCCGAGGTTAAGACAAGGAGCGGGAGGTGGCATTATCAGAGGGGCAGCTGGGCTGTTGGCTGTCCGTGGTTATTGGACAAAAGGCATGGCAAGTATTAAAGGGAAAAAAAATCATTCTGGCATTTAGTAAAATGCCAAGGAAGACTTCATTCAACACTATGTAATAGGGGTCAAGGCTATTGCAAGAAGGGAGAGAAATAGAGCTCATCTCCACAGATGGCAAGGAAGGGTGGGGTTTGATAACCAGCGATGAAGAAGGTCACTAAACTGACCTAGCTGTATTCTGTCCAGGCCAAAGACAGGATAGACACCAAAGTTGAGATCTAGTCGAGAGGTCAAAGGAGCTTGATTGAAATTAGGTCAAACAGAATCTGCCACAAGTTAGTCTCAAACTAGACATAGTTAGGGCTGGGTTTTCCAGTTTCATGGAGACCCCAGTGGCGGGGAATTCAAGCAGGCTTAGATAGATGAGTTGTTATGGGAGTTCCTTCTTCAGAAGAATGACAGAACCCCATCCAGGAGACAAAACAAGATTCAGATCTCAGAGAAGAAGGTTGGCAGAGGAAATAAACAGCAGGGGGTTCTGGTCACAGGACCAGCGTTCAAAGAAGGATTAAGACTTGGGGAAGGATTTAGGTAACAAAGTATGATAAAAAGGGCAGCTTCATACCAAGAATTTAGTCTTTTGTGGGGCCTGGGGGAAGAGATCACAGAGACTTTAGGCTTAGAGAGCTCCATACTAGCAGGCTTCTTAACTGATTGCAACAAAGAGAGTCAGAGGGCAATGGGAACTCCACATTGGAACTAAGTCACTGGAATCCTGGACACGGAGTGACCTTTCTGAGCCCATTTATGGAGCCCTGTCTTATTCAGATCACCCCAGTATTGGAACAGACTTGAAGCTGCAAGTGAAAAGCAGGACAACTTCAAGATTCACGTCAGATATCAATCTTTCAATGAAGACTTCCTTTCCTCTTTCACACTTTCCACAAGCAGAACTTACTGTACCTTTCCTCAAGGGAGAGAATTCACCAGAGAAGCAAGGTGTAGTGGAACCAAGCAAGGTTTTATTAGAGATGAATGCATGAGGGAGCCCGTGCAGGAGGTTAGCCTGGCTCCTGCAAGGGTGTTAGAGGAGCTATTTAAGGGGTCGGTCCACGAGGCGGGGACAGAGGACAGCAGCGTCACGGCTTGTTCTGGGTTGGGCTACAGTCGGGCATGCGCAGTCGGGTTATGTTCCAACTCTCCTTGTCAGCCCTGGGCGTCTCCCTCGTGGAAACTGTAAGATCATCATTAGTCAGGATCCAGCACTGTTTTCTTTCTCGGTGCCCCCTGATCAGCGTGGGGGCCAGACTGTGTGGACCGGCTGTCTGGCCCGTGACTGAGTCCGCTTGTTAGACAGGGCGGCTCATCCTGCCAGCTGGCAGTTTCTCTTACCCAGGCGGTTTCTCCGCGAGCTATTCGGCGAAGTTGAGGGACGTCACACAGTTAGTGGGGTGGCTGGACAGCATGAGCTCGCCTCATCTGCAGGGTGAAATCTGACCAACTTATCAGGCAGAAATTCAGTGTGGTTTGGAAAAGGGAGAAATGGAAAGCTGGCCAAGGAGGGTTCATGAGGTTCGGAATGAGCTTGGTAGGGAATGTCCACGGTCAGGCGGCAGTCGTGATCAGAGGAGACATGATGGCTAAGGATTTGAGAGGCGGATGAGGGGCGCACCCCAGAAGCAAAGACAGCAAGCCCATCCTTTCTCACTACCTCCCCTTTCTCTCATAGGAACACCCTCTCCCAACAGATTCTAGAGTAGTGTTTTCAAAACAGCAGCCCATTGAGGGATTGTGAAATCAATTTAGTGGGCTGTGACTTGCATTTATTAAAAAATAAATAGAAAATAACCACAGTATCACAGAATAGGGTAGGCATTGTTTTTGTTTTAGTGTATGTGTGCTGAGTTGCCATGCAAAATGTGTTTCTTTTCTATGGTAAGATTAAAAAAAAAAAAAAAAACCAAAGGCACTGTTGGGAGGAGTTTTCTTTGTAGATTTTCTGTCTTCCTCAGCTATTCCACTTAGTTAGTGAAGGCAGTTATCAAAGCTCCATGCATGCCTGATTGTTGTGTGCTAGTAATGAGTAAATCTTCACCCACACTATAGAGTGGACCGACTGTCTAGATTAGTGAAAAGCCTGAATTAAATTATACGACTTAAAAAAGAACTTTAGGGTTTATTATTTTCAAATAGAGTAAATGGAAGCAAGCTAACCAACTGTTGCCTGGTAAGCAGGAGTGGGTTTTGCCTTGGTGAATAGACAAGAGTAATTTGTAATTGACATTTCAAAGAAGCCTTAGAAACAGGCCAGTCTTTGTTTAAATCATAATTACCCTGTTTGTATGTAAAAGGATACTTCTAAAGCTTTTCAAAACAACTGGTTCTTTTAAGTAGATAATTATTCCCCTTCCAATCTTGTTTACACTATTCAGAACTTCAGTGAACTCTCTGTTTTTTTTCATAGATAGTACAAAGGTTAACTTCAGCCAGCCCTTCCTCGAATGATCACAAATTCCCAATTAGTGAATTCTAAACAGGGTTTCCCTGTAACAATATACCAAAGACTTGTATGCTGTGCTCTTTATTGCTTTGAATACCATCTGACAAGTTTCCAAGTACCAGGCCACCTGGATATTCTCTATCTGTCAGGAACATGTGGTCAGAGAGGTGGAGGGAAAGGTGAGGGAAAATACAAATCAGGCGCAAACATGCAGGACCAGTGAAAGAAACAAGAAGAAGAGTTTTGTTTTTTTTTTTTTAATTTAGTATCTATTACATATCTACTGAATATAAAATGATAGGCACTGGCATAAAGAAGAATTGCACTTTAAACATAAGGAAGCTACAGCTAGAAACAAAACTAGGCTTCTTTGGTATGTAGATGGAAGTGATTAAGAAACCTAGAGGAAGTTGGCAGAGGAAAGGCGAATTATGAAAAAAAAAATGATACGTGTCCTCTTTTGAATAATGTATCTGTCATAGCAGATTTCTATTCAGTGCACAAACGGCATTATGGGAACTTTTCTTTTAAACAAAAATGTTTAGAATCCCGGGGAATACTGTTTTCCATTTCTTATCTTTTATGTTCTGAGCTTGGCCCCTTTGAGGCAGTTCCTCAAGCTGCCGTACTCCAGGGGCCTGCTGTCTCTAATTGTCTTTGTTTATGAGGACTCTCTGTCACCATGACGTTTCATGTGTTCAAAATCTTGATTTAGCAGTGAGAACATCAGACGGGGAGCCAACTCTGCTACTAATTAGTATAAATCAAATGGGGGGGCTTTGGGAGACACAAACCAGGTCCCCCTGGAAGGGTCTGGGGCCAGGTTTGGTAAGATGGACTGGCCGGTCAGAGAGTTGAGTAAGAGACAAAGGAGCTTAGAGAACTCCACTTAGGACCTTCCTTTTTTTTTTTTTTTTTTTTTTGCCTCTTTTCTTTGGCTGCACCCCTTCAGATGCACAAAGCATCTGGGAGTCTCCATGCATGGGTCTTCTTGCATTCTGGCAGCGCCCCATTTTGTTCCGTTGTTTGCCTCACCTTCCTCACTCCATGGAGTTCAGATGCAATGGTCCATGCTGACCACTGGTGCCCTTTCTTGGCACGAGAAGTTCCCGCATGGACATGCGAACTCCTTCTGGTAAGGGGAGTTTGGGGGGTGTGGACATTCTGAGAAAAGTCTCTTCAGTTAAAAAAAAGACCCTCACAGGCGAGAGAAAGACCCTCTTCTGTAGGTGGATGATGTCGAGTCTGCGTGTGACGACTGCAACTGCGAAGCTACTGTGCCCATGGAAAAGACTAGGTCTTAGGTCGCTGAATTAAATTCTAGAACCATCTTACTTTTGGGCTTCTTGGGAAGCAAGAAAATTCTCCTGATTGCGGAAACACTTTAAGTTGGCTTTCCTGTTCCTGGCAGCCCATACGGGGTCTTGGTCATCTTTTAAAGCAGCTCCTTTTATCTAGGTGGAACAAGAATGAAGGACTTGTCTCTCTGTCCCACCAGCTAAGCTCTCCGTTTCCTTTATTTACCCTTTAGGCTTAACAACCTTTTTTCTTACATTCCGAGGAAAAAGAGCATCATTAGGAAGATAACATCTGAAATGCTGACCACCAGGGGATGGCCGAACAAGGTGGCAACGGAAACCTCCAGACACTTAGGTTGCAAGGATGGACACGCTGAGCCCGCAGGGCCCATTCCCCCCTCTACACCCTGTAGCTCTGGGTGAATACCCTGCCCTCTGCCAAAGAGCAGGACGGTGGTTCTTTCAGACACGAATCTGCTGTCTGCCTCAATTCATCGACAAATTAAACTTTTTTCTTCTCAAATTCTGTTTCCTTTTTTGGCTAAGGGAAACTGAGACCAGCAGCTCGCTATCAAAGGTACTCTGGAAGGCTTCAAGGGTCAAATAACCCTGAGTTAAATGCAGGCACTCCTTTGATGGGGTTTCTGGGGATGATGGTGAATGCTATTAATAACTGAGGAAAGGGTTTTTCAGTCCAAGAGGTGTCAACGATATTTTGGGGTTCACTGCCTCATCTCTTTTTCTTCCCCAGGAGTCTTGTCTTCCCCCAGTTCTCATGAGTGTTGGTACAGATACAGAGTGATCCTTCCCAACTTGGGATTTTCATCCCATGAGAGTCCCTTTCTGAGAATTTGAAGCTGGGGCCAGGACAGGGAGCAGCCTGTCTGGGTGGCTGGCTTCAGAGCAAGTTTTCAGTGACCATATTTACCTCTGTGTAGCCTGAGAACCAGAGAAAGCAGCGGTAAGCTGTAAGAATGAAATGAACTGGAGAAGGGCAGAAAGGTGAGAAGGAAGATTCTGATGGTTTCTAAGTCCCTGGTTCTAGTTTATTCCTTGGGCCCATCTGTTTGCCACTCGTTGGGGTCATGACCCTTCATCAGCAGATTCTTGTAATAAACTCCCTCCTTTTGCTTATTAGCTCAGGTGGGCATCTATTACTGGAGGCCATGAGACTCTTTAAAGGAGAGGTAGGCTGGCAAATGTTTAACCATTGGCAATTACTGTTAACAGCCCTGTTTTTGTAGTACATGCTCACATCCTGCTACCTGTGTTTCAGCTCCTACTGATACAGGGCAGCAAGGGGCACTACAACTGGCCAAGAAGAGGTCCTAAATAGTTTACTGGTTTCTATCTGATTTCTTCACAGTGTGCACAATTCAAGACTCCTTGGGTTCAGAGAACAATAATGCAATTATTTAAAAAAACAGAGAATACAGGGACTCACTGAGGCCACAAATGGCCACTTAGCACAGATGAAGTGTGTCCAGTCTTTAAAGCACCAAACACATAGTCTCCCAAGATGGGGGCCTCCCTGGTGGCACTAGGGTTAAATTGCAGCACTGTGAAGCTATGGGTAGTCACTGCAGCACGAAGTTGATTCCCAGCCATGGCAGCAGACCTCTTCTGACCTCCCTGCTGCTCCCCTCAGCAGTGTATTTCAGTAGATCTGCTGGTTCTGCTCCCCATTCTGTTTCTGGGGAATCCTCTCGCACCTCTGGCCGGTACCCCA
Organism: Condylura cristata; assembly: GCF_000260355.1. Taxonomy (NCBI): domain Eukaryota; kingdom Metazoa; phylum Chordata; class Mammalia; order Eulipotyphla; family Talpidae; genus Condylura; species Condylura cristata. Next base: position 60,107,428 of record NW_004567106.1, read on the forward strand.
GTTCTTATACGCATAAATAAAATAAGTCTTAAAAAAAAAGTCTCCCAAGATGTTATCTTCCCGCCATTGAGAGCTTGGAGCCCATGGCAGCCAGACAATAGTTGGGATCCAACTCACGAAGACAGCAGAAGACATAATAAGGGGATGGGATGTTCACCAGAGCTGCTGAGATGCCCCAGGGGAGCACCAGACTGTCAACACAGCTGCCATGTAACCCAACAACCTAACAAACGGCCACACTCACGGGGATCAGTGAGGCACCAGCTCCGATCTTTGCCTTTTCCTTCCAGGCTGTGACAGCAGCAAAGCTGAGAACAGTTCAGTGGCTCAGCTGCTGGCAAAGCCTCGGAACTTTTCTTCTCTGAGTTTGGCTGCTGGAAGCCTCTCATGTCCTTAGAAGTCTGCAGCAGCCTCTGGAAGATCGGCATAGTGGGGGCTGGAATGGCTGATCCCGGAGTCGCTGAAGATCCAAAAACACTGAAATCCTGAAAGCTGAATTCCGGGGGGGGGTCCTCTGCAGCCCTTTATATTTCCTATCAGAGTCTCCACCCCCACCAATACTTTAGTATTTCACCTGGGAAGAGCCATCCTCACCAGCACCCCCTCCAGGGGATGCCACCTGTAACAGGCTTTTGCTGCAGCCAACAGGTGCAGCTCTTTACTGCAAGTCCGTAAGTGACGTCACTGAACATAGAGCTGGGTAGAGAGGGGCACACCTGCTCAGGTGAGCCCGTCAGCACACCACTGCCTACAGAATACCGGACAGCCCTCCTGTCAGGAAATCCACCGCTGTGTGAGCACTTCAGAGCAGATGCCCATGGCTACCTAACGGGGAATACAGTTAGGTATCAAAATCTTTTGATTTCAGATATGCAGAGTCTTGGGGCTACGGGAAGTAGAGTAAGTCACATTGAAAAACATAGTTTTCTTTAGATAAGTATAATAAAGCTCCTGTGTGTATGGGTACCTGCTGCTTTCTTTTCTCTCTTTTTAAAGATTTTATTTTTATTTATTTATGCATACAAAAATTTGGGTCTAGGCCAGAGGTGTGGGGTTGGGTGGGTGGTGGTGGTGGTGGTGGTGAGAGGACTCACTAGAGAGAGAGAGAGAGAGAGCGGGGAGCAGAACAGGTGGACTGATTGAAACACACTGCTGAGGGGAGCAGCTGGTGAGGTAGGAGAGATCTGCTGCCCATGTGGGTAAGCTCCTGGCCCGGATGGAGTGCATGCGCAATGGCTAGGGACAGCTTGATAGCAATGAGGCTTTAACCCCTGCGCCACCAGGGAGGCCCCCTGCTGCTTTTCAAAACTTCACATTATGCTTCTTTGCTTTTATTGTATATATGGACGAGCAGAGTAGGGCCTCAAATAATTTTTTTTATTGTTTTGTTGGGATGTTGATGAGAAAAAAAATTTACTCTCACCAGGAGCTACTATCTTTTCTAGTTTGCGAGCTGGCCCCATGTCTGCATGGGGTTTTCTCCAAATACTCTACTTTTGTTAAGGGGAATAATGACAGACGCTCCAGGACGAAACCTGCCTGCTCTGAATGGGTTCTGCCATCTGAGAGTCAGAATAAGCAAAGTTGGAAATGAGTGTGTGAATGTAAATGGCTGTTTAACATTAGACATGTTTGGGGTCTTGGTTTAGAAGTTTGGTGATGTTTTATGACTGGAAATATGCTGTGGAAGGTTAACTTATTTATATCCACTAGTCAATAGTCAAGTTGGTTTGCTTATATGTCCTTTCACTTGAGGTCACAATGTCTATGTACCAATCTCCGATGTTCAGTGAGGTCTTACTGTACCTATTTTTGCTAATTGAAAGAAGTCCAAAGAGGAATTTTGCTCTAATGACAAAAGCGGAAACAGTGCTTGGCGTAATAGGAGTGACCTCACCACTTCCTGGGGCATGATTTTTATCAGGATATGCATTTATCAGATCATTCCTGTTTTTATTACATGTGAGCTTTACACTTTAGTGTGACTTGGTAGGCTATTTTGGGGATCTGAGACTGCTAAACAATTTCCATATAAGGGAATGGTCATTGCTTCTTCACTTTATGCCATTTCAGATGGTTGGGCAAACCTCTGTTGGGCCTAGGTGGGAGTCTTGGTTTGAGGAAGGGAAAGCCTGGGAATGCACCTGGGAAGGTGGGGAAGGTGTGGAAGGTGATCTGTGTGGAGGCAGAGTCCAGGTCTTGACAAAACTGAGACTATCACCTTCTTCAGGCAAGCAGGGACATTCATTCTGGGGGTGAGAAGCGAAGGTCACCCCAGGCCTCCACACCAACAAAGGACTAAGTCAGTTTATCGGGTCATCTCAAGTAAAAACTCTTGCTTTTTTTTTTCACTTTTCTCTGAAGTTCTTTTAAGGGAGGGGGTAAGTCTTTTATAACACAATTGGAGATAAGATAGGAAGGTATGACAGACCTAGGAGGCCTGGAGTGATAGTACATTGTGAATGAGATCAATAATCAGCCAGAGCAAGCCTGGCACCAGGCTTTCCAATCCTTTGCTGAGGGGAAGTTGCAAGGAGATGGCGTCAAACCTTCTTACACTTGATTCCCCCAGTCACCAAATATTCAAAAGTTGAACTTTTCAAATGTTGACTCCTTCCTTGATTTAAAGACCAATGTCGGAGATCACCCCTCTGTAGCATTGTGATTCTCCCAGGGAAGTTGGGAACCTTCAGTGAGACCTCTGTGTGGCCCTTTTCACATCTTATTGTATGAAACTACAACCCTGCTTTTTGCATGTTTGACATTCAGATAATTGGGATTTTTGATTATGCACTGACATCCTTAAACTCCCAGTGCTTGGATTTCTACTTGGATTGAACTCATGAATGAACATTTCAAAACTGCCTTGTATAGTGTCAGTGGTGTCTGTACATCTACTTGAATACTTAGTCCTTGGCATTTCTACATGAAAAAATGATTGTGTTGATGCTAGTGATAAGAAGAGTAGATTTTACAAATTGAGTTCAGTTGAGACAAAGCTGGAAATCATTAGACATGCTGGAAGGGGTACATTCTAGCATCAGTCACTCATTTGGATTTAAGCATGTTGACTGTTCACTTGTGGGGGAAAAAGATCAAAATTAAAGAACACATATACGATACTGAGAAATATACCTGAACTGTGATGTGAACTAATTCTTTCTATAAAAATTAATTCCAGATGGAACAAAATAGATAAAACAAGGGAACAATAAAAGTAAGAAGAAAAGACTAATAAAATTTTTCCTAATCTTAAAATAGGGAAGACTATTTCACGCATAACAGAAATAAATTCCAGAATCCTTAAAGGAAAAGACTTATACTTCAATTGCATAGAAATAATTTAACATCTGAAAAGAAAAGCAAACATTAAATGAAGTGAAAGACAAACTGGGAAAAATTTTAAGCACAGAATCAGGATAAGCCTTAATATCTCTAATATAGGGATAATTAAAAGAAAAGATTTATGCATACAAGAACTGGGGTACAAGTGAGAGGGAGTGAGAGAATTAATCAGAGACAGAGTGGGGACCAGAGCAGGTAGATGTACTGAAATGCAATGTTGAGGGGAGCAGTAGGTGGGTCAGGAGAGGTCTGCCACACCATGTGGGTCACCTCCCTGGCAGGGGATCAAGTTTGTGCTGCAGTGGCTGTGGATAGCTGTACTTTAATCCATTGTGCCACCAGGGAGGGCTCCTGAATAGTTTCAGAGAAATATTTTGAAATTTATTTCATTTAATTTCAATTCTTCTTATTTGCTACCTGAAATTTAGGCACTGAATACATTGGGCAAATATAATATTCTTCACTGGTTGAATTCACTTCCAAATTTTTGCTGTCTGAATTTAGAAATAGTTTGAATAACTAAATAGTTTTTCTCTCATGAAAGTTGAATTGTAATACATATCATTCAACAACCGACCTCTTTTTGTTTATAAATTATTTGCCATCATTTCATGTTAGTTCAAAAATTTGTCACTTTTTTAGTAACTGTATAGCATTTCATTGTATCAATCTATCGAAGTTTATTCAATTTGCTTCATATTGATAAACACTTATTGGTAAATTAAGTATATGTACAGATAGGGAAATGTGTCAAATAAAATTTTTTAAATTAAAAATTAAGTTGGACACTATATACTAAGTCTAACACTTTGTGAAAGTTAAATTGGGTATTGAGTGGAGGAGATTTGTTGATGAAATATATACACAACTGGTGACAGTCATCAGAGTTATAGATAGGAATGGGGAAGAGGGGAACTGGGAGATGTTATCACTTTTTGGGTTATATTTTCAGTAATATTGAAATATATTTACTATGAGAATATTATTTTAAAAGTAGAAAAAATAAAGGTAAAAGCTATATAAAGGTTGTGCAGGAGTATTCCTGACAATACTCTTTGAACAAGTTTAAAAAGTTGGATGCAACCTCTTAGCACTAGGAAGCTATCGCCAGTTACTGCAGCACGAGTTCCATCCCAGCCAGGGAGGTGACCCACATGGCACAGCAGACCTCTCCTGTCTTGCCTGCTGCTCCCCTCAGTTTTGTATTTCAGTAGATCTGCCTGTTCCGCTCCCCACTATGTCTCTGATGAATCCTCTCATCCCCTGCCCCTATCCCACTCTGCACCTCTGGCTTATATCCCAGTTCTTGTATGCATAAATAAATAAAAATAAATCTTTAAAAAAATTGGATGCTATAAATAAAGGATTGATTGGTTAAGTAAATTGATTGTGTCCATATACAGGGGTACAATTTAGTTCTTTTTGAAATACAGTTTAATCTTAGAAAAATAACCAACAATAACAATGTATTTATATATCTCTCAAACTGTAATTTACCTCTAGGAGTACCTTAATTTTCTCAGTTGTTTCTATAATGTTTCAATTCTTAATAAGCAGCATGAATTACTTTTGCAGTGGGTAAGAGGCTATTATTTAATACAGGCTGAAATTAAGAATTATTTAATATAGGCTGAAATTAGGAATATTTTTTGGCTCTTGGGAATTAACTGCCTCACTGTGTTATAGCAGGCACATTTATTGCCTGATTCTTATGCACTAGAACTTTGTATACATTTCCAGAAACCTATAGTGTACATTTTTTAAAGATTTATTTATTTATGTAAACATAACTGGGGTACAGGGCAGAGGTGCAGGGGCAGGTGCAGAGGATTCACCAGAGACAGAGTGGGGAGCAGAACAGGCAGATCATTGATGTACACTGCTGAGGAGAGCAGCCGGCTAGTCAGGAGAGGTCTGCTGCGCCATGTGGGTCACCTCCAGGGAGGGATTGAAATCGGGCTGAAGTGGTTTTAGTTTCTTAGTGCTGTGCTTTAACCTGCTGCGCCACCAGGGAGGGCCCAAAACCTATAGTGTATTTTAGTAGCAATTTGTTTAGCATAACTTTTTTTCCCCTTTACATCAGTGCTACACTACAGAAATTTGAAAATCGTATATGTAATTTAAAAATTTCTAGTAACCATATTAAAAAAGGTAAGAGAAAGCAGGTGCAATTAACTTTAATGATGTATTTTATTTACATAAGGCACCCAGAATTCTATCATTTTGACATATAAAGGATATAAAAATTATAAATGAAGTGGCTTACATTCTAGTCTTCATACTCTGGAATCTGGTATATATATACATTTAAAACATATCTCAATTGGGATGCTAAATTTTCAACAGTTTAAATGTTCTATCAAAACAAAAGTGTATTTAAAGGAAAAATATTTTCACTGCTCTGAGTTTTAAATTTTAAGTTAAAATTAATTAAAACAAGACAAAAAAAATCAGTTCCCTACTCACACTAGTCATATTGCAAATGAGCAGTTTTCAGTGTTAGACTGTGCAAACATGGACCATGCAAACAGAACATTTCCACTGTCACAGAACGTTCTATTGGATGAGCCTGGTTAGACATTGAGCTCTTGAAGAATAAAACTTTTCTTACTCATCTTTGATGCCCTACAGTTTAACAGAGTCTATCACACAGTGGCTATTTCAGAAATGAGGAATGCATTCATGGACTCCGAATTGGGGTCATCTTAATGGGAAACTGAGGCAGAAAGAGTGAGAACAAGGATCTTTATCATAAGGTGCTAGGTAGTCAACTATATCAGTTGTTCATACTTAGAGGTATTTTGAGCTTGGTGTTGCAAACAGCAGATGATCTGTGAAGCCAGTTGGTGCTTCACGGCTGACTTCACATTGAAAGGAACTTGTGGAGTGGGCTTTTAGACCCAACTGCAAAGGCTTCCTTTAGCAGAAGGCTGGGGCCCAGGGTAAACTGGGCCTATTGGGTTGACACAGTGTTTGTCCGCTGGTGGCAGGAGGGGGCAGCAGAGAGCTACCAGGGTGGTCAGCTCCGTGGAGCCCCTGGTTGGAAAGACTGGGGGGGG
>NW_004567106.1:60113931-60115010 GCF_000260355.1 Condylura cristata
TAGTGAAGGGAGGAGTAGGGTGAACCCAAATTGGGAACTGGTGCACAAAAGCTAGCAAGCAGAGTTGAGAGTAGTAGAGAACCAGGTGGGGAACCAGGTATAAGGAAAGATGACAATCTGTGGTTTCCCATCACATCTCAGAGACAGATTTGTTCTTTTTTTTTCCTTTGTAAGTTTTAAGTGAAATGAAGGAAACTAAAGTTCAATCATCAAGTTGACATTTTGGTATATTTCCTTTCAAATAATCATTATTTTGAATGCATGCTATGTTTCATAAGCTGCTTTAAAAAAAAGAAGATAAAACAACCAAAATGACACTTCGTATTCCATAAACATCTTTTACTAAGTCTCCTTATACTGCATCATTTTAAACGGTCAGCTCATCTTTGTTTGGTGTGGCTTTGTTATGCTTGAATTAACCAAATGTCAATTAGAAGAAAATCAGGATTTTTCTAATTTTTCATCATTTTAAGCAATAGAATTCTGGGTAAATCTTTGTGTGTATCCATGAGGATCTCTTAGAATAAATCCCTAAAAGCAAAATATGTGCAGGGGATCATATCTTAAGTCCTTGGATTTGAATTGCCAAATTCCTCTTCTTGGTAGGTGTAACAGTATATATCCTTCCATTGGTGTCCATCTTCCCAAATCCTCACCAATTCCAGGGAATATTAAAAACAAGCAAATATCTCCCACAACAAAACACCCACCAACTTTGCTTAAAAAAAGAGAGAGAGAGAGAGATTTATTTTGAATAATAGTATTTCTTTGGTTAGTCAAGATACTGAACATCTGAAAAATAGATTTGACCATATATTACTTGTGTTTTTGGGGTCAATTTCCCTAAAAGAGTCAGATAGGCTGTTTTCAGTAGGCCCAGAGTAGACCTCTTATCACCTTGGTATGGAATCTAGAGGTCAGTTAAGACCCTGGGAGCCTCAGAGATTACTTAAAAGAATATAGATTGTGGGTCCTCCCTGGTGGCACAGCCGGTTAAAGCACAGCACAAAGAAGCTTAAGCCACTTCCACATGAGTTCGATCCCCGCCTGCCCCGGAGGCGACCACCTGGCGTGGCAGA
>NW_004567106.1:60115110-60120998 GCF_000260355.1 Condylura cristata
CCTCTGCATCTCTGGCCTGTACCCCAGTTCTGTACGAATAAATAAATAAATCTTTAAAAAAAAAAGAATATAGATTGTTTGGGGCTGATAGCAGTGAGGGCTATAAGCTATCAGAAATTTCTGTTCTTGCTTAAGTCGTTAGCCCTTCCCTAAATAAAGAAGGGCTCTGTATGTCCTAATTTTCTGCCCTTTTCCTAGTGGAAAATGACTCTCTGCTCTCCCTTTTATGACCTGGAAGAATGTAGTTGGGGGCAAAGGGAGGGGATCTTGTCCAGTTCTAGATTTATTGGTAAACGTGTCCTTTCTATCTAAGAATCTCATCTTTACTCTGAGTAGGGACAAGGTCATTCCCTTGTGAGTCATGTGAATTTTCTCCGTGCTTGATGCCCCAGAACCTACGCGCAGGGTAGATATTCCTGGGCCACTCAATTATTCTTTAGAATTTACAGCCATGTGAATTTTCCATACATATGACCTTTAATTCATTATTTTTCCTTTGCTAACCCGTCTGATGCTATTTTGATAACTCATCTGGCCCACAAAGAACCCAGCGAGGTACTGGATGATTTATTTTGTGCCTTAACACATTCTACTAGAGTTTTGTTTGTAAAGATATTGACCCTTTAAGATTTGTGCGGCAAGTATTTCCCACTGCAGGTTGTTTGTCTTTTCATTGTTTTTGCAGGTGGCTTCCCAGAAGGTTTTCCTTTTTTAATAAACTTTTTATGGGGGATATTTTCGATCTGGAGAAAAGGAAAAGTGATCAAGATCATACAGAGTTCCTGTGTGCCTTTCACCCATCTCGCCCTAATGTTCAGGTCTTACGTGACCATGGTTTATTTGTCAAACCCATAAGGTTTTATTTTTTTTTATTACTTTTTTCCCACCCACTCCAAAGCCCATACGTTTTTTAAGTGCCTTGCTCATGGGCTCAAGTAACTCTGATATAATCTTCACCTTCCTGTGATGGAAGTACGACTTAAAGCACGGTTGGTTGAAATGTAGAGTATATATTTTTTCACAGACACTGTAATTTTGTGTCTTTTCCAGTCAGACTACAGAGGTCTATTTAATCTATTGCATTTGAAATGTGTCAGTCATAATTTACTAATCCAGCTATAGAATTCATATTGCTATGAGTAACAGTTCCCACATACAAATTCAGAATTTGATTTTGGAGTACTTTGGAGTCTGATAATTCTCCCGAAGGATCTCATTTGGGGTCACTTCTATTAGGGTTCCATTTAATGTCTCAGTCTCCTTTCTAGGAAGCTGCTTGTTCTCTGGGGTTAAAAGGCAAAAGTGAGAAGCATGAGTCACATCCTCCTGAATAGAAGTAAAATGCCCTTACCCAAAGAGAGCTATCATCTTTCTCTCTGAACCAACAGCTTCCCTAGAGATAGTTTGATAAGGTGGATTTTGGTCTGAAATGGCCTTTCCCTAGACCTGAATGGGATTACTTTGGCTACCTGGATGGTCCAGTGTGACAGAGTAGTGACCCAGGGCTTGAGGACAGACGTTCTGGGTGCCTGCTACATTTCCCATCAGCTCTGGAGCTTTGTGTAAATCACTTTCCCTTTCAGGTCTTACTTCCTCATTTTCAACGATCTCTTTCTGGCAGGAGATTTTTCTCATTTAGTCTCCAAACAGATTTTATTGAGGGTGATGGACATACTTCTGAGGTTGATTATGATGCTGGTTTTATGGGTATATACATGTACCAGAAAGCTGTTTTAAGGATATGCAGTGTATTACATGCCACAATTTATTATATGTCACGGCTTATTAGACATCACATACACCTGAAGATAGCTATCTGAAAAACAGATTTTATCCAGCTTCTAGAATAATGAGGAAGTAGGCTGATATGTTCATCTGATAAGGATCTGTTTACTTTGTTACAGAAATACAGTACTTTCTACAGTTTTCTCTATAGCCTCCTACTAAGTAAGCCTTGTGCTTTCTCCTCCTATAACTTCTTCCATCTTATTTTTTTTATATAAAGATTTTTATTTATTCACATGGAACAGGGGTACAGGCCAGAGATATGGAGGGTGGGATGATTCACCAGAGACACATGGAGGGAAGCAGAACAGGCAGATCGACAAAGTACACTGCTGAGGGGAGCAGCGAGCGGGTCAGGAGAGGTCTGCCACGCCATGTGGTCACCTCCGGGGCAGGCGGGGATCGAACTCATGCGGAAGTGGCTTTAGCTTCTTAGTGCTGTGCTTTAACCCGCTGCGCCACCAGGGAGGGCCCATCTTGTTTTTTTAATTACTATTTGCATCCACCCCTGGGAGTATTCTTTCTCTTCCTGTCAGGCATCATCTGGAGCTTTTTTCTCCTTTGGATGTCCCAACGTGTATAACTGAGGGATTCAAGTTTCTTTTAGATGAATCTGTCAACAGGCAGACTGAAGGGCACCCCAGACCCCCATACCCACACACTCTGTTCGGCCATCCATTGCATAAAGACGAGCATTTTCTTAGTGTGAAAGAACTTTAATAAGTTTGTGCGCCTAGAAAATAATTTCCCAGTAAAACACTCAAAGTTACTCATTGCCTTGAGGGTAAATGCTCAGCCAAACAGGGCTGGCCCAAAGCAGAGCCCCTGAGGCTGAAAAGCTGCCACAAATCTAAAGCACCTTCTAGTGGCAAGTCTGGGGTGAAGGAGTCCTCATCAAGGTAAAGGCTGCCACTGTCAGCCTCCCCACAGGCCTTTCACCCCTTATTTCTGCTATATCTCCACTCCATATGTCTCCTCCCATGTCCCCCCAAGTCCCTGCTTTAAGTTCGAAGATGAGAAGCAAGTGGGACTCCTCCATGTGTCTCTGCTCCATGTGCCTCCTCTAAGACTTCTTCTAAGTCTGGCATCTGCCCCTTGCTGCTCAGCTGCACCCTTCATTAGGTGGGGCAGAGGACATGGAACCCCTTTTCATGGAGATTACATTCTGTGACACCCCCTCAACAACCCCCCCCCCCAATCCTTTTCAGGAAGAAAAGAACTATCATGTCCCTAACATTGAGAGTGAATTCAATTCTTTGGGTAGTACCGCTCAGCAAAAATGGAAAACATACTGCTGTGGAGCTAAAGCAAATTCATACAATGGAATTTCACAATTGGGTGAAGAAATGCTAGGCCGTTGCCATGGAGGTGTCTCTCTGCCTCTCCCCTGCAACACCCATCAGCAGGCACCTATGCCCTGCCTGGTACAAGTCCCTCACCAAGGACTCATGATTCTTCCACTGAAATCTCTTGAAGATCATCTCACATATTCCCTCCACCACTACCTAGTCTAATGCCTTATCTAAAATCTGAATTTCTCCAGTAAACTCCTTACCTGGATCCCTGCTTAATGTATCTCTCTGCCCTGCTACCATCCTGCAGATTCAGATTCTCAGCGCCACCTTCATCAGCACTGATCAGCTCAGAAACTCCGCCCTTCCTTCCCTCCTTGAGGTGTAAACTCTACTTGGATTGACCCACCTCCTTTCTGACCCTTCCTGTCACACACGTGGTCAAGACCACCATAAGGGGGCAACTTCCTCCCTAGCCCATCGCGTGCCTCTTCTGTTAGCAGTTCTCCACCTTTTTCGTCTTTCCAGCCCCAGAAATCCAGGTTTTCCTTGGCTAATAAGACTTTGCGCAAGCCCTATCTTTTCTAAGAAGCTTTGCTGATTCTCCAAGTACAATCATTTCAGGTCCTATGCCACTGTTTATTTGACAGGTGCTGGAGACAACAGGAAGAATCGTGTTCTCTGCTTTTTGGTCTCTGTCTTCTCCCTGACACTCAAGAAAATGCAAAACACAAATTAATCCAGGAATTTCTTAAGGCGGAAATTATCTGTTTATCATCTATTTATCTACCTGCTGACCTAAGTAGTACTTGTGAATTTTAACCCAGGAATTTAAACTGTGTGCAGATGAAGAATTTGATACACAGAGGACAAATGGAAATTTCTTTGGGTCTGTTTGTGGTTTATTCTTGATAGGTGGGATATAATATGTGTGAATGATTAAAATGCACTAAAGTATGATTCTTCCATATAGGTAGGTATATTTTCTTCCTATGCAATGAAGCACAGATTCAGGTGAATGCAATCTATGTTTCACCTTCATTAAAAAATTAGAATATATGGTGCCCTCCCTGGTGGTGCAGCGGGTTAGAGCACAGCACTAAGAAGCTAAAGCCACTTCAACCTGAGTCCCTGCCTGCCCTGGAGGTGATCCATATGGTGTGGCAGACCTCTCCTGACCTGCCTGCTGCTCCCCTCAGCAGTGTACTTCCATGATCTGCCTATTCTGCTCCCCACTCTGTCTCTGGTGAAGCCTCTCACTGCCCCTACACCTCTGGCCTGTACCCCAGTTCTGTATACACAGACAAATAAACCTTTAAAAAAATCAGAATATATGATATGATCTAATTAATGTGTGTTAAGGCCTATCAGGGATGGTGGTAGGGATAAAAAACTCTAGAACACAGAATGACCTTTGGAAATATATACTCTAAGAGGGTTTCTTTGACTGGAGGGATTATTGGTGACTAAGGAAAACACCTCATTTTTACCCAACCTTTTCATAACAAGCAATTTCATTGTCATAATCAGAAAGACATTTTCATTTTGGGAAAAAAACCCACCGAAACAGGGACATCAATTTGGTCCAAATGTAGATGGATCACTTTAGAGACAGTCCAAAATTGAATATTAAAAGGCCTTCTGTTTTGTTTTAATATCAAGTGAAGATGGGAATGGGCCACATCTACAGGGAGACTCAGCAGATGTGGACTGAGTGATTGCAGTGTTTCAGGGTAAACATTATAAAAATAAACAAATGAGCTAACTAATGGAATGTGATAGACAGGATGCCTGAGTAATTACTATAAATTCTGTGCCCTTTTTTTTTTCTTTGTCAGAGACCCAGAAAGGACTTTAACCTCTGGGTCTACTAATCTGGCTTCTATCACTGGGGAAGCTGGTAGCACTCTATGTTCTAAATCCTGAACCCACCATTTGTCCTTGGGAAGCTCTGGCAACTATGTTTTCTTTCCATCAAAGTTTATCTCATTGTGGGAACAGAAAATATACAGGTTGGTGATATCACACAGGTGGGTATCTATAACCTTGAGAATTTTACATACAGGTGGGAATTTTACCATGTGGAAATTTACTCCAGTTCTTAGCCACGGCCAGATCAGCCTTAGCCCTGGTCCCTATAAATAAAGTTCAGGAGTCGCTGAACTCTGGACTCTGGGAAAACGCTTAACCATGAGGTTGCTCTTGCTTTTTGGTGCCCTTTTGGGGCATATCTACTGTCTGCAGACATTTGTGGGGTAAGTGAGCTTTCTGGTGCTTGTTTGAATTTTGCTTCTCTGAGGCTCAAGAGTGTCTCGCTGGATGGATGCAGAGTACTAGTTGTGAGTGATTGGCATTTTCAGAATTCTTTTAGATGAGGAAAGGGTAGAGTAGGAAAACAAGAATGGTGATAAAAAAAAAGCGATGAAAAAAGAAGAGATGAAAGGCATTTCAAGGGAAAAAAGAAAGCTGAACACATATATCCTGTTTTTCTGTCCTTAGGATTTTCCCCTCTGCTGCTCACAATGCAGGAATGACATGCGTCTGTGAAAAGAAAGCTGTGTAGCTGTTTATGTCCTCACCATCTTATTAAAAGACAGTTGCTCTCCCATTTCTCCCATTTCTTTACCCCGGGTGTCCTTTGTCGGTCCTTGTGCTCCCTATTATCAGGTCTGGCACCCAGACAACGGGTCCTGGAGAGAGGGAGGATCAGGATGCAAATTTTGGCCCTACTCCAGTGCTCTGGGCCTTACAGAGTTCATCCCTATTCCCAAGTACTTTGGTGTCAAGATTTTTTTTTTTTTTTAAAGATTT
>NW_004567106.1:60122708-60129430 GCF_000260355.1 Condylura cristata
TTTTTTTTAACTTTTGCTGAACAATGCAAGGGACAACTATTCTTTAGGAAATACTAGCCTAATTTAGTGTCCATTTTAAAATGGACATCTTAGAATGAGGAATTTCAGACCTCGGCTAGTAGGGTGTTTGGAGGCAGGAAAGCCTTGCAGAGCTCACGTCCTACCTCTTACATGTTCCACCAGAGTTCACCACACTCAAATTACCTGGGTTCTGGGTAGGCAGCTCTTTGTAAACTTCCCCACCAAACAGATGGACAGGGTAGTGATTCTGGACGTCAGTCTACTTGAAGAAAGGGGTAAAGGAGGAAATACTATTACCAGGAGGACTGTAAGAATTCACCTGATACCAACTCTTCTAAGGATGTATATTTGTCTGTTTTGCAACTGCTCATTCCAGCTAAGGTGCCCTTGATGTTGTCTAGTGGTGCGTATGTGTGGAGAGCTTTTTCTCAGTTCCAGTATTCCTAGCCATGCCCCTTGGATTGGGTCATATGAATACATGAGACACATCTTGGTTCCACTTGAGCTGGAACTCTGGCATTTTTAGTGAACCACAATAATCTTAGGTCTACTCAGATGTGACTTCGATTCCTCTACAAGCACTTATAAGTACCAAACTCATTTAATTCACTTTAAAATATTTCTGAAAAGCAGAAACAGGCAAATTTGAAAAGCCAATGCTTTATGAACAGCAGGTGTTATTTGCTAAATAATCATTAACTAAAGGAAAAACAATGTTAATGGCAAGTTTCCTGCAAGAAGCAAGTACACCACTTAATTATTATTTAGATAACATTTCCTCCCGGGAGGGAAAGCCATTTTATCAACTCCTCACTCTGGCAATGGGGGTCAGTATATTATTTGTTAGTTTCTTGATTGTCCAAGAGTATTGACTAGCTCATTGACTTCTGACATATGGAAACCTAACAGAAGCAGAAAACAAGAGAAAGTGTCCAGGTTTGCTTTGAAGGTCCTATTAATATATTCAATATTCTTTAGAGACCAGGTTCTTGAGATCACACCAAGGAATCAAGAACAAATTAAGAATCTGGCAGAACTGGAGGCTGAAGAACATCTTCAGGTATTTGTCCTAAAGCGGATTTCTCTGAAGTGAAACTTTGGAGTGACTACCTGCAGTGAAATGGGATGATCCAGGTGTCTTACTTTGGACTGTACATCATGTTCCGTGACATGGTGTGGCACCCTACCTCATTGGGCTGGGATGCAGAAAACTGAGCCTAGCCCAACCATGTGATATTGGGCAACTTACCTACCTTCCCCATGTCTCACTGGCTCATTCAGTGTAATGACGAATAAATACACCTTTTTTCATGGGGCTTAATTTAAGAATGAAGAGAGACTGAATGGGAAAGTTAGATTGCCAGACACCTTTAATGCATTATTTCCCTTCTGAAATAATTTATAGTATTAATATTCTGTTATGAAATAAATTGGATCGCTTGAATGTCAACTGTTAAAAAAAACACTGCAATAGTTTTAAATAATCTTTTCCTCCTGCCAGTTTTAGTATCTAACCGTAGGGGGGAAAACAGTCTAACACATATGCTGCTGCTTGGGGATTTTTTTTTTTTTTGTATTACCATAGTGATTCCACAATGATTTGGGTCTCGTGGGCTGGAGATAAAATAGATACGAATTGATTTCTTGAACTCTGTCAGTGCTGAGCTGCCCGGTTCCCTATAATGACTCACTTTTTGCCTTGGTCTTTTATACTTTTTCAGCTTGATTTCTGGAAATCACCCACTACCCCAAAAGAGACAGCCCATGTCCGAGTTCCCTTTGTCAGCCTCCAGGCAGTCAAAGTTTTCTTGGAGGCCCAGGGAATTGACTACTCCGTCATGATCAGAGATGTTCAGGTAAGGCCCCACAGACCTTCCCTCCAGAGGAGCCCTGGGTCGTGTGGACTGAAGGGTCACCCTCTTTTGTCCTCTGCTGGGGAAGGAAATGTGGGGGCTACTGGGGCCTTCCTGAAGCCTGGGTTTCCCTGAAGACTGGGCAAATGGGCACCATCCACTCCCTTTTGCTGGCTTTAGTGGAATACAGTTTAAAAAAAAAAAAGTTAAAAGGGAAGGACAAACGACGAAATCAAGCACAAACAGAAAGGTGTTCGTCAAAGTAGGTAAGAGTAAGGTGTTACTCATTTAGTTATTAAGGAGAGATTATTTCAAGCTCTGGGTTCCCGCAAGGAACCCGTGAGACAGACTTACCCTATCTGCGTGGCACCTGGCTGTCCAGAAGTCCAGGGAAAGCACCATGCTCTTTGGGATCCTGCGGGAATAAGGGACTAGCGTGAGCGTGAACCCCAAAGCACAGGAAGAGGGAAGCTGTGGGTGGGGTGAGCCCACTGGTTCCTTCACAGTTGCCGTCCAAAGGCATCGCCCAAGCTAATCACAGACACAACTGCTTGATTTTAGGCTCTGCTGGACAAAGAGAATGAAGACATGTTACTTAACCAGAGAAGAGAACGAAGCGGAAGCTTCAACTTTGGGGCTTATCATACATTCGAGGAGGTAGGGCTTTGAAAATGAACGCTGACAAAACGGGCGTTCTCCTCTGATGACCAAGTCTGTACTTCTCCTTATCGAGTTAACGGACATTCGTGTCCTGTGACTTCTCAGGGTTCCGTAGGATTTCACGGCCAGTATCAGTGCCCTGCTGCAGGGCTGCCCACCCCAGCAGCCACCCATTACTAGAGGTGTCCAGGAGGGTTTTAAATGAACACAGAACAGCCTTGCCTTCTCCTGCTCTCCCCCGGGATGCTGCTGTCCCCTTTAGTCCCACTCCCGAGTTGATTTCTGACCTGTGCTGCCCACGAAGGCATTTGGGAGCTGTGCTCTGATGGTGCCACCTGGATGATGGATGCAGGGGAAAGCCACAGAGGGCGTGGACTGTGCTCCTACACTTGCATCTGCTGGCTGGAAGTTCAGCCAGGCTAATGCTCCAGACCTCATGGTGGCAAAGCCTCTGCTGTCTTTCCTGAGTTTTGTTGGTGCAAGTGACTTGTGAACCTTCCTCGACCTGGGTTTAGATGCCACCCAGGCACCCGGACAGTGCCACCTCTGCCTCTTTATGACACGGGGCTTTTCTGGGGACATACAGGGCTCTACTTGCACTGACTGACTTGGAATAGGGAGGGGATGAGGGAGAGGGGGGTTAGGGGGAAAAGGGAAGGGGGAGAAATAGGAAAGTGCCCAGTCAGCGGTATCTAATAAGCAGATTCCCCAAATGATCCATTCTAAAATGCAAAGAACTCTGAAAACATTTTTCTCCTACTTTATTTGGTGGCAAAACCTGACTTGACCCCAACTCTTCTCGTGGCCAAATTAGAGAACAGACTTGCTGCTTACTTAGTCACTGCTAGAAATATTAATGTGTTTGAATATGGAGCAGTGTCACAGGTATCATATAACAGATGTGCTTCCTACAACTTTTCCTTTAAAAAATTTTTTTTTTTGGCATATAAGTGAAGTATGGCCTCTGAGGGTTTCAAACAAGATATTATGCATCAATACAGAAAGTGAGAGAAAAAGGGAGTGGAGATAACAAGATGTGTTCTCTCTTTTGCGGGCCTCACAAATTGGTGTCTGTGTCCCACTGAGAACAAGTGTTGGCAGTGTCTGGACGTACTATTAAACTCTCCAGACACACCCAGACATGTCTCAAGCTCAGCAATGGTCACAGCTTGGGTGCCCCAGCCGCAACAAGCTTGCAACCAGCCCTGCAAAGAGGAGCCAGAGTAAATGATGACCGAAGAGGACAGAGGCAGGCTCCCCCCAGCCCACCCTCACCCACCTGCTGCTTTTAAATCCATCTTTTTGGGGGTGCCACTATTATCAGGGTGCTTCTGAAAAGGGGTGAGGGGACGAGCAGCTTTCTGGCCGGGGCAGTTCGGCTGAGGGGATCCCTAGGCTAGCCAGAGACGTGCCATTTTGTTTTAAGCACAACACTGGAAGGAGCCGGCTCCGCTGCCGCAAAATGGCTTCTTTTCCTTTTCCAGCCCCCGCGGGGACCCCGTGACTCATCCTCTTCCAGCTTTGATTCAGAAGCCCCCGTCCTACAAAATGGACAGTGAGATCCGCGCCACTCTGTCCTGTAGGAATGGAAATAGAAGGGGGAGAAAAGTTGCTGATGGTGCATCTGCTCATTCACTCGCAAATGCCTAACTATCTCAAAACATTTCAGATTTCCCAAGAAATGGATGCCATCGTTGCTGAACACCCTGATCTAGTGAGCAAAGTGAACATTGGCTCCTCTTTCGAAAACCGGCCCATGAACGTGCTTAAGGTACACAGGTGTAACGGTGTCTTTACTCCCGAGGCTTCTAGAATCCCGCTCCTCCCAAGCGGGGCCATCAGTCCTGGCTCGGCCAGCAGAGCGGCCTCTTCCCCCTCCCCCCCTTTTCCCTTCCTAACCGGTCCTTGCTGGTTTGGTGGACCCATCTCCCACGACCCCTCCCCCTTCTCTGTCTCTTTCTTTTTCTCTTTCCTGCTCTGGCTGACGCAGGTCTGCAGGAGTGAATTACTGCTCTCATCTTGATAGATTCGCTCGCTGGGAACCAGAGCGGACGCGCCAATAGGAACAGAGGAAGGGAAGGGTGGGGGGTGCGGGCTCTGGAGAGGGGGTTGTGGAGGAGGTGGCTCGACCCTGGCGGAGGAGGGAGTAGGGGAGATGGTGCTGGCCTCAGGGTCGGGGACCGGATGGGGGAGATGGTGCGGGCCCCAGGGTGAGCTGGAGGAAGAATGGGGGAGATAATCTGTAATTAATTAAAGAGGGAGTTCTGTGCCTTGTTTCTCTTTCTTTTCCTCTGTTCGTTCCTCCACCCCCCCTTTTTTTAAAACCAAGAGCTTAAAAAAAAAATAAAAAAAAGCGCCAAGTGCTTGCCTAAACCGCATGAAAGAAACGTGGAGTTTGCGCAGGGTGCAGGGTGACGGGTAAACGCCCCGCAAAGCTCAGAAACGTAGGCGTGTTTGGGTGCTAGGTGGAAAAAGGTTCTGGTTTTTCGCCAGTCTGTAACCTCTGACAGTCGTAGTACTGGCGATTTCTTTTCTTTCTTTTTTTTTTTTTCCCACGTTGCCCTGAAAACCATTGAAAATTATTTCCCCAGATTTCCTAGAAAGAGTTTAAGAGAAAAGAAAAATATGTCACAACTCCCGGCTAAATTTGGAAACGTTATGGCTGCGAACCAGCCGACTCATTGGGACAGATGAGTTTCTCCAGAACGAGCCCCCCTGGTCCCCCCAAACAGGCCTGGGACGAGTGGTTACCTACTTTTTGTTACTGGGGTGCATTTGCTAATAATTAACTGCTGCCTTCTCTTTTAGTTCCTTTCCTCTCTTCTACAACTGGGTCAGGAAATCCCGGCTTCTCCCCTTGGGTTTTCCTGCTCTTGCCTTCTCCAGGGTGGTTCCCTGGTTAAGGATAGTAGGTGTTTTTGAAAGTTCACCGCGTTTTATATTTGAACTCTTTGAAGGAAAAGACACCAACACATTCAACTTAAAGCCCGTGAAATGTAATTTTTAGCAAGGATTTGCATTTCTCATTTACCTTATCTGCTATGTTTAGAAGGCTGCACAGAGATAGAACTTGATGGTGCAAAAATAATCTTTTCCTCCCCATTTACTGATCCAATTGGCAAAGCCACTGTTCCAAATAAAACGGACACACTTAGATCATAAAATTTAAACTCTGGAAAGCACCCCCAGAGCCTACCATTCTGTTTTTATGAAGGACTCCAGAGTTTATCACGAGAATTTTTATTACAAATAAGGACACAATCACTGCGTAAAATTAGAAAATAAAGAAATAATAGCAAAAAAGGAAACAAATCCTTGTGATTCTGATTCCATAACTGTGAGCTAATGGCCGTTAACACTTCTTTAAAAATCTATTTCTTTCTCTTTTTCTCCCCCCTCCCTTTTTCTCACGTGTTTATGTGTGTACATTTATACGGACACACGAACACATGAACAGGCTCTTTGAGAAAGTAAAAATGACATCATACAATTTTGTAACCCATCTTTCCCAATTTGCAACATGTGACGAACATATTTATGTCGTTACATTACCCGCAACTTTTTTTTTTTTTAGCAAACATCAAAGGAGAAAAACAATATGCTTCTCTTGTTAGCCTGCATTCAAGCTTCCATGAAGAGGAAGGAACCACATTATTTTGGGATACATATATCTACATCCATAGATCTCTGTCACGCTAAATGCTAAGGGTTAATCGATAGCATCGCTGCCGACACTTTCTCCTCCTCTCTCAGTCCTCCCGTCCAGTACAGAAAGAGGGCCAGAGAGAGCTTCCAGGGGGAGCAGAGGGGCGAGGTGCCGCAGCGGGGGAGACCCCGCCGTTCACGTTTTTACATTTGTTTTGCAGTTTAGCACTGGAGGAGACAAACCCGCCATCTGGCTAGACGCCGGGATCCACGCGCGAGAGTGGGTTACACAAGCCACTGCTCTGTGGACAGCAAATAAGGTCACTTCGCCGAAAATTCCTCGATCTGTTTGTCTTTCGGGGATCAGCCCCACCTACCCACACGCAGTCCGTGTGGTTCTTAGGGCTGGCAGCTCAGCCTAAACCTCTCTTTCGCCACACGGGCAGGAAACAGATCCCTTCAACCTTTTTTGGTATGGCATGGTTCCCCTCAGCACCCTGGACACCCCCCTCCCCTACGCTCACCCCAATCAGTAGCCCGGAC
>NW_004567106.1:60129530-60220400 GCF_000260355.1 Condylura cristata
GTGCTCCATTGAAAATGCAGCCGGCTAGAAGCGATTGAGAGGGAGTCTGGAAGGACCCCAGCGTCAGGTTTCAGCATAAGCACAGAGGAGAGAAAAATTGCCTTGCTGCCTCCAAGTCTGAGGTCTGAGACAGGATGTGCTAGATCGAGCTAAATCTATAAAATAAGAAAAGAGGCTCAGATAAAATATTTAAGCAGGTGCTAAAAGAGTTTACTTTGACCTATGGAGCCAATTAGTTAAGAGCTGTTGGGTGGTTCTGAAAATTTTTCTGAATCTGATTTTGAAAGTCAGGGTGTAGCAATACTTCTCTTTCACATGTTGGTGGGAATTGGAGTCAGGACACTGGCCTGGGTGTGACCCAGTCTGGTATTTCTTAAGTAATTCAAAAATGACACGCTATAAATCAGAATGTTAATTCATGAGCAAAGGAAATCAATCCACATCAGCTCATTCAAGCATGTGCAACCACGTGCATACCGGCTGATACATTTTTCCCTTCAATTAAAATGCGGTTACCTTTAGGGTATTATGAAATGGATATTTAACAGTTGAATAATAATGCCTTAGGTTGGCTGAGCACAGGAAATGAATAAATTTTAATCCAGCAGAAACTTCAACTCTACTGCAATTGATCTCAAGTAGAAATTTAATTCCCCAAATGGATTTTAACCGGTTCTCGGTATCTTTAGAAAAGTCTCTGCATATTTAAGTAATCTGATGTTAGTTGTGAGCACTTTTGGTGATTAAGGGAAACTGAAAAAAATGTCTTTGGTTATAGGTCTTTACAAGCCACATACACTATTGCTCACCAATGCCTCGCTAGGTTTAATAGGAGGAATTCTGCTTCTCAGAGAGAATGGAGAAGTGATACGGGATTCTTATTTATCGGAAGTAAATTTTTCTGGCAAGAAATAGAAGTAAAAACACTGGCATGTTGAACATATTGACAGTGAAGAAGATTGGATTGTAGTTTAGAAAACTCATTAACCAGTAGTGATCCCTGGCTCATATTTGGAAAAAACACATTGCTGTAATATTCTGTTCCATTTTCCTCAGCGAAAGGGAGCCTTAGATTGACATGTGTTGTTGTCTCTGTGCAGATCGCCACTGATTATGGAACTGACCCATTCATTACTTCCCTTTTGGACAAGATGGATATCTTCCTGCTGCCTGTCACAAACCCCGACGGCTACGTCTTCTCTCAAACCAAAGTAAGCTTGAACTTTTTAATTCCTCTTCAACTGGAGTCGAAAGAGATGTGCAAGAACTTTGAAAACAAAGAAAAGCAATCTTTCTGTCCCTGATTTGCCCAAGATGGAACACTTACTCGCTCAGGGGCCCCCTTGCTGAAGCAGAGCGGAGTTTATTATCACGTCTTATTCCAACACACTGCGCCTTTACCTATCGCCTCGGTCAGAGCCCATTTCGCTGTGAGGCTGGGCTTTTTGAGCTTCGTGTTCACCATGAGTCACCTAGGAGATTTGCTCCAATTATCTCTGTGTTTTTGTAGTAGGGTTGATAGAAAAGAGGAGGCGGATGTTACTTGCTGACAGCTTGTCGCAGGGTTTCGGGAAGCTGTGCAGTATGTCTAGAGTCTAACTTCGAATCTGCAGAAGAAATCCTCTGTAGTTTCACTAAAAGGAGTGAGGCACTTTCTTCTTTTTTTCCTTAAAAAATCTCATCACAAAACTCTATTGTGGCAACCGTGACCCCACGTATATTCAAAATGAATTAGAGCTTCAAGTTTATTTTTTGAACTACAGTAGCGTGTTCAGCGGGAACACGTACAGTTCCCAGTACTCAGCTCGTGTGGTACCCTGTGAATAATGGGTTCCACAGTCAAGTTTGGGAAGAACCCCAACTGTATCCTTCTCTTGGAGGTGCGTTTCAAAACAAAACAAAACATTAAAAAACACCTCCCTGAAAGCTCTGAAATAAATTAGCCAATTTAGCGCTATCTTTTCTCAAGTATTTTATCACATAACATGCTTTCTCCCCCCACTTTTTGGGTTTGGTTTTGCTTTTTGCTGTTAACATTAACTAGAACTGGTGTTCTATGGAACGTGGTTTGGCAGGTAGTCACTGGGGAATATTCCCTTCTCAGCTGGGTGAGACTCCTCAGGCGGGACCTGGTATGAGGACGAGTGGACACATCTACGGACAAGGGAAATGAATGTAATCCCAAAGGGGCATTTATGGGGGTAGCGAGGGAAATTGACAGAATTCTAAGGACCTTCTCATCAGTTGAATGACCACCTCTCTTTCCCTCCCAACCCCCTATTCCTTTTCTGTGGGATTGTAAAGAATCGTATGTGGCGGAAGACCCGGTCTAAGGTGCCTGGAAGCTTCTGCGTTGGTGTCGATCCTAACAGAAACTGGGACGCGGGTTTCGCAGGTGAGCACAGGGACTTGCCCCGGGCGGGCGGTCGGCTCAGAAAATTTTGCCTGGCTCTGAAGAACTGTCAGCCTGTTAAGCCCATTCAGGATTCGAACCATTTAAAAATCTATTTGAAAAACACCTAAGTATGTTGCCTTTCGAGGCGCACAGTGCTGTCTCAGGACTTCCCTAGCAGCATTAATGTATTTTGTCTCACATCTTGGTTTTCCCACAAGCTGTAGTCGGGCTTAGCCTCTGAGAGCCTCTTTGAAAGAGACTTTGTACAATGGCAGAGGCCTCAGGAAGCCTCCCCAAACCAGCCACTAGAGGGCGTTAGGATCTATTCGGAGGAGAAACATTACATCATCTATGGATGTTTCGAGAAAGAAAATAAAAAAGAAGTACAAATAGGATTAAGAGATTGATTTTCAAAATAGATTCAAAGAGAAAATATTAGCTCTCTGCTCAGGCTTTGTTGACTTGCAGCTCTAATTTTTTCGAGTTCAGTGGCAGGCTAAATTGAGGGGTTCCTTTATGCTTTCAGGCACCAGTTAAAACCCCCTTGTTTCCCTAATCACAGAAATGAAATTTGTTTGGATTTTACTCATTAGGTATGATAACTGTGAGGTTACAAACTGTCTTTTTTCACCGTGGCATTCCTAACACTAAATCCAGTGTTGGAACACAAAGCACTACATATTGGTAAGACGAATTAATGAGAGGCATTGAACCAAGAAGGGACACCTAGGGAACTGAGTTGTGATGGACTGTGGACAGGTGGCAACTTCATTCATTGCTTTGACAATTCTTTTTTTTTTTTTAGCATAGGAAAAAAAAAAATCAAAGCATTAGATCCAAACAATGCCCGACAATTCAATGCCGTGTTTTCCCTGAAATTTATTTTTATTAAAAGAATCTTAAAATAAGGCCACAAATTGCAGTTACACTTTGTCCATTTCACGCAGGGACTCTGGGGAGTCCCAGCCCTTGCCTGTCCAGTGAGTCTCTGGCATTCAGAGCTTGGCTGGTGGGCTTTCTTCAGTGGTCATGAGTCACTCTAGCTATTGAGAAAATCAAGGCCAGAGGTGGCCTTGTGCTGCGTAGTCATGATTTCCTTACTGTAGAAAGGGTGTCAGAGGTTCCTCGCATTTGCGGTGTTATGACTTATAAGCACAGATGCATAGAATCTTCTACTCTTGGACCGAAAGAATTGGAAGGGAGCCCAGAAAAAGAGCTTGTTCAACTCCCACCCAGTGCAGGAATTCCATCTATAATATTAAATGTAGCTTTTCTTCCAACAAACTCCCACAGAGAGGAGATGATCTAATTTGATAGCTCTTTCTGCCACATAGAGGAACCATATTTTTAAAAAGAGGAGCTGTGTCCAGAATCTCTTCAGTTAGGCTTCCCCACTGCTCTCAGGTAGCAACTTGACCTTATCCAACACCGGTCTTGCTCTGGTTTCCAGAGGAGGAACTTAGGTATGTGAGGGACCCAACTCCATCCAATGTCTCCTTAAGCGCACTGTTCTCACCGGCTGCTTCTGCATCCCATTAGGGCCCGGAGCCAGCAACAACCCTTGCTCTGATTCATACCACGGACCCAGTGCCAACTCTGAGCCTGAAGTGCGTTCCATTGTGGACTTTATCAAGAGTCATGGAAAAATCAAGGCCTTCATTACCATCCACAGCTATTCCCAGCTGCTGATGTACCCCTATGGATACAAATGCACCAAGTCAGATAGCTTTGATGAACTGGTGAGTTTCTGAGGCTTCAGCTCAGCCACAGATGGTTAGGTGCTGATTAGATGAGTGACAGGTTGCAAAGGTGGGATGAGCTGTTAATCCATCCAACTACTGAGAAAATTGTGTTGCAGGTAAAGGTTTGTGAGTTTAGTTGTGGACTTTGCTAAGTTAAGTTCCCTTGGACAGTATAATTGTGAAATTTTTGTTGCCTTAGTCTAGCTGAATTAAGCCTGAGTTGACCGTAAATTCCCAAGAATGAACTTTTTATCACTTAGGAAATAACCACTTGGGTTTGGACTAGAGGCTCTGTATCTGTAGTCAGGTGCTTGCCACCAAGTGAACTGACTCCCCGCTCCTGGTCTGGCACCTTCTCGGTGCTTCAGTGCTGTGACCCGCCTGCCAGATGTGCTGGTGAAATGCTCACTTCCATAACTTAATGTCATCCCTCATCTTTCCTGTGTCAGGAATTAGCAAAACTCTGGGCAGCCATAAGTTGGGTGGTGACATGTCAGGAGATTGCTTACAATTGAGCGAGAGCTATCTCCAACTAAGAAAATGTGCAAATATTTCCAATTTGGCTTTTAGGCTTGGTTTTTGCAACCTGTATGTTAGAGATAAGCCCTGAGATGGAACCTTTTGGTCAATTTACTTTCAAATAGATTATTGTCAGCAGCCGTCGGCAGAAATGGAATAGATTATTTTAATTCAGGTGTATTTTTCATCTCAACAGTTGGATGTTTAATTAATTCATCTTTAGGACAATTAATTTGTCTTTAGGACAGTTTTCAGGAGTTTGATGTTGAGCATTATCACTCAAGGTGGATTTGGGGGCTGGGAAAGGGGAGGAAAGAAAGAATGTCAGGGTTAAAAAACCTTTAGGTGGCCCTCCCTGGTGGCGCAGCGGGTTAAAGCACAGCACTGAGAAGCTGAAGCCACTTTCGCATGAGTTCGATTCCCGCCTGCCCCGGAGGTGACCACATGGTGTGGCAGACCTCTCCTGACCCGCCCGCTGCTCCTCTCAGCAGTGTACTTTGATGATCTGCCTGTTCTGCTCCCCACTCTGTCTCTGGTGAAGCCTCTCACCACCCCTGAGCCTCTGGCCTGTACCCCAGTTCTGTATGCACAAATAAATATATCTTAAAAAAAAAAACAAAAAAACCCCCCAAAAACCTTTAGGTGTTAGTAGATCCAGAGATGCCTTTAGTAGATCCAGAGAACCATAAATTATCCAAAGCTGGGCTCAATTACAGTGTGTGATTCCATGGCTTCCTGAATTCAAGGGAACCCATTTTATGTTGGGCTTCTGTGATTGTTTGAGTTTTGCTTTATAGAGAGTCAAAGTTTTCTCCTGTGGTTATCACCCACCAGACTGGCTTATCGTCTTGTTCGTCAGGTTTAGTTTCCTTTGAGAGGCAAATTCAGTAATTATCAGAATGACCAGCAGCCAGCTTCTCCTAGGGATCCCCCTTTTTGCGATTAAATACCCCCAGTTCCTTTAAGCAGCCATAGCGTGGGCCCAAGTCCCCTCACCTGCCTGGTTGCTATTTCCAAACCTGCCTTGGTTGGTCTGTGTTCTTCAAGGTAGCTCCCAGCAGTGAAGGTAAAACTCACGCTGTGGATTAACCAGCCCAGAGCAGAGCGTGGCCATACTGCGCGCGTCCGGACTGTGTACTTCTGCTCGTGCAGTTGAGGGTCACATTCATTTTCTGGCAGTAGCCCTGTGTCGTTGACTCATGCTGGGCTCACTGACAACCGAAACCCTCAGGCTCTCGGAGGATTCTGCCGCGCCAGGTTTCCCCCATCTGGTAATTGTACAGTTGTTTTCCTGGACCTAAGTTCAAGACCTTACATTTATCCCTAGCAAGGACAGTAAAGCCTCAATCAGTCAAAATTGGAACCCTCCAATAATGGAAAATATTTTGCTGAGCTCTGCTTGGAAAAAGAGACAATCATAGGGAAATAAGCCAATGTAGGGAACTCGTGGAAAAAAAAACAATCAAATTTCCCAGTACATCCTGGGGTCAGAACACATTCGTTGTAGCCCCTTCCAGCCACGCTCTTTTATTTTTTTTTAAATTTTTTAAAAGACTTATTGATTTATGCATACAGAACTGGGCTACAGGCCAGAGGCTCGGGGCAATGAGAGGGTTCACCAGAGACAGAGTGGGGAGCAGAACAGGCAGACTGAGGAAGTACACTGCTGAGGGGAGCAGTGGGCCGGTCAGGAGAGGTCTGCTGTGCCATGTGGGTCACCTCTGAACTCATGCTGAAGCGGCTGCTGCTAGCTTGCACTGCTGCATCCTAGCCCGTTGTGCCATCAGGGAGGGCCAGCCATGCTCTTTGTATTCTCCTGAAAAAGGAAATTTGCTAGGAAAATAACATTCCTGGTGTCCTGCAGACACCTAAATGATCACATAAACAATGAGGGTCTTCGTGGTATTTTCAAGACAACAGAAGTGAACTTCTCAGTGAAAACGGTTGAAACAAAAAGAGCATAGCCTCGATTCACCAGGAATCTCAGTTCATCTTCCTGGGTTCATCATTACAGTCTGCCATGGGACATGTATGCTTCCAAGAGACAAGTGACATACACCCACTTTTCTTTGGTTCTCTCGTTCCAGAACGAAGTGGCTCAAAGAGCTGCCCAGTCTGTTGCCAGCCTGCACGGCACCAGCTACAGGGTGGGACCCATCTGCTCAGTCATCTGTGAGTATCTACCGTGTTTTTACAGACGGCCCCCTAAGAGGGCAGAGATCCTGTGATTTGGGGCCAGTACCCTGATAAGAAAGGGATACCTGGAACCCAGCCTTCACCATGAGATGCTTGCTAGGTAATATCTACAGCAAAGAACTTCTGCTTCTCTTTCTGTTTGTCCTGATCTTACATCTCATGCTCATTAGGTGGGATCTCTGTGTTTGAAATGGGCCTTTATCAACATCTGGTCCTTAAGTCACACACTTTCATTAACTTTCCCTTTCCTGGCTAAGAGGGACACATGCCTGAGCATGAGTTGTGTGGACTATGCGTAGGAACAGAACGGTGCATCTCTTTTAGAGAACCAGATGTTCAGTGGGTAGATTCAGTTGCAGTCATTTGTCCATACAGAGTTTGGGGAGACCCAGAGAGGTGCAAGTCAGGAATGGGTGGCCATGTCAGGAATAAGTCTGGGGAGCCCGCTGTGCTACAGTGGATGAGAACCCAAGCTAGAAACAACTGCAGTGAAGTGGGAAGTCCTCATGTTCCTTCATGCAGATTTTGGAATCCCCCCGAAGGCTCCCCACTCCCTTATGGATAAAGTTACACACTCAAGACCCCTCAGTTGAATATCCAGGACTTCCCTAGTGTTCCTATGTCCAAGAATTCTTTAAAGAAATGCCTCTTATAAGCAGCACCCTATTCAGCACACTTACATTGAATATCCATTATGTACTAATCACTGTGCCAGGTCTTGGAGACATAATGGACCCACAGAGAACTCACTGTTTAATATGAAAGACAAACAGGAAGACAAATGATATGTGGGATAGTAGACTGCCCATGGAACAAAAGATTAGAAAGTTGGGGGCGGGGGTTGGACAGTCGAAGAGTCAGGAAAAGCTGCAGGTAGGCAAAGGGCAGGATTTTGAAGGTTGACTACCACGTAGCTAGAGAATGAGAGTAGGGTGGAACATTCTGGTTGGTTAACAGTTCATACAAAAGCCTACAAGTATGGACATGCAGGAGGGGCTTTGGGAGTGAGAGGGAGGTTTGGGATGGCTGGAATGAAAGGGAGTGGGGGAGTTTGGGGTTTTGTGTGGTAAGATAAGGAGTTTAGATTTTAACCCCAATGGTTCTGGAAGACATTGAAGAGTCTTCGGCAGGGTCGTGTTCTAGGCATCATGTTTTAGATGAAATGTTGGCAGCCAAAGTGATAGATGGACTCTCTGTTGGAGCATCCCACAGGAAGATGAGGAAGAGTTTTGGGGAAAGACAGATGATGGTCTGAAGAGAACAGTACTGGTGAGGATAAAGGGAGACATTTAGTTGGTAAAACCAAAAGGCTTTTTTTGCCTGAATTTCTCCCTGAATTCTCATTGAATGGTGCCATTAACCTGGGGGGGGGAGGTAAAAGGTTGGCTTGGAAAGATAAGGAATTCAATCTGGACATTCTGAGATTGAGATCTTTGGAGTGGATACACGTGTCCTATAGGGTTTGGGCAACATGGCCTCAGGACTCTGCAGAGAGATTTCGGCTAGTTGACTGTAGAGGGCCCTCCCTGGCGGCGCAGTCGGTTAAGGTGCAGCAGTGCAAGCGAGCTGCAGCCGCAGCCACTTTGGTGCAAGTCCCACTCCCAGCCCTGGAGGTGACCCACATGTTGTGGCAGATCTCTCCTGACTTGCCTGCTGCTCCCCTCAGCAGTGCACTTCGTCCATCTGCCTGTTCTGCTCCCCATTCTGTCTCTGGTGACTCCTCTGGTGAATCCTGTGACCACACCTGCGCCTCTGGCCTGTTCCACAGTAATAAATAATAAAAATCTTAAAAACAAAAACAAAAAGAAGTTGACTGTAAAGTAGGTGGTTAGAACAGGAGACCAAGGAGGACGTTTGGATGGGGAAGAGCTGTGGGTCTGTGGATAAGGCCAAAATGGTAGGAGCAGAAGGGGTCAGTGGTGACGGAGGGACACATAGCAGGGCTGGCAGAGAAGTGGAGAGACAGCCAGGCTGGAGCACTGGTTGCAAAGGAGATGGTGATTAATGATAATCAAAGCCAGGGAAGGTCAAACATGACAATAAAATGTTTGACTGGACTTTTGTCACTAGCCTATCAGTGACATTAACTGAGTATTTTCGGAGGATGGTGAGAGCAGCTGGAAGCAGGAGAGAAGATGATCTTCAGTGGGTGAGAAGGGAAGGAGAAACAGAATGGACAGTTGCATTTTTTGAGGTCAGAAACTTACATATTTTGCATTGGACAGAGACTGGAAAGAGGTGGGTGCCGTTCCAGGATCGGGGAGGAAGGCAGCCGCAGGCAGCGGCAGGACACGCAGACGTGGTGGCCCAGGCTGGAGTGGGTGGCGAGTCTGCAGAGCTGGGCCTGGGCATGGCCAGGGCTCCGAAGGACACACCCCCGCGAGTCTTGCTAGGCTTTCTTAAAGGGTGTTTGGAGAGCAGCAGGCGAACAGTGTTGTCAACATACCTAGAACTCTTGATAGAGATCCAGATTCTGCCGACCTGGTAGCATTACAGAAGTCTCTTTTTTTCACATTACTTTTTGCTATTATGATGAATTAAACAAAACTTCGTAGGAAAAAGCAGAGTCCAGGACTCATCATATTTTATTAGCATGTTCCATTTATTAATGATTTTGTCAATGCACACAAATGCATTTGTAATCAATGTCTGTGTTCTATTTTCTGTCTAACGTTTTTCGTTATTCCAGTTATTGGGCCCTTGGATTGCGTCAACGCTTAGTTCAATAAGGTTCTTATGACTATGTGGGAACAGACCTCGTTTTTGTTTAGATAATCTTTGGTGTGTACCCAAGGCAAGATCACCAAGTCAAACGAAATGAAGACAGTGGAGCTCTTTTTACATATTTCCAAGGCTGTTTTCTCTAAGACTGAGCTGCTTCTAGCCACCCAGCCCTTTGAACTGCATTCCATATGGTTTTGTCCCTCTTTTTGGTGAAGGAATCTCCAGGGAGGCAGGTCCTCTGAGTGGTGGCAGGAAGGCAGGCCTTGGGTGGCCACTTGAGGCAGAGGAATGCCCATTTTCTCTGGTTGGCAGCCTCTGAGTGGAGCCTGGAGTTCAGAATGTCATCGGAACGACAGCCTAGGCCCTTGAGACTCCCCTCCTCCCGTGGGGGCCTGGCTACATTATTACAAGGAATTTTAGAAATACCTCCTATCTGAGATATTTTGAAGGTCGACCCGGGGTGGGGGGTGCTGAGGCTTAGTGTGATTTTCCTGGTAAGGGAGTGGATGTTGAAGATTCTCTAGTGAGCACGGTTAGGACACATATAGGGTGTGCTGTGTCATCTGCTGGAACCTTGCCTTTAGTGGTCAAGGAAGTTCTGACTGCTTCTCCGCCCAGGGCAACTCGGTTCTCCTTTATCCTGGCTTCACTCCAGCTTGGACAAACACCGCCTTGGGAACTAGTCCCACTGAATACTTTTGCCTCCTGCCCCACATTGATATGCAACTTGAGGCTGAACACCTGTGTCACTCATGCAGGAGGGGGCAGGGTTTCTGTGGCCAGTGAGACACTTCCCAGGCATTGGGAAAGGGCTGTGACAAGCAGCACAAAAGGCATTTGGTGCAGGAGAAGATATTGCTTGAGTGCTTTTCCAGAGATGCAGGGGAAAGAAAAACCCCACAAACCATGGGGACCTTGGATTTGGGTTATAGCTCCCCATTTTAGAACCAGGTAGTCTGGGGCAGGTGACTCATCCTCAGTTTCTTCATCTGTAAAGTGGGTTGTCAGATGCTCACAAGATAGGATGTGGAATGAAGTGTTTACTAACTGGAAAGCACTCTGTAAATGCGGCTGTTTAGTTTCTTGTGAACCGCTCTCCTCCAGTTTCTTTGATCCTCAATGTGGTCCAACATTGGTAAGGTCCTAGTCACTTCTTGATAATGATCGTTAAGATCACAACAGACATTTATTGAATGCCCAACTCCCTCCATTCTTCCAGATCCTTCATTTAATCTTGCTTGCTGAGCCTCAATTTCCTCATCTGCAACGATGGGAATAATATTAGTTCTACCTGGTGACCCAGTTGGAAATTACATGAAGCAGCATATAGCACAGTGCCTAACACATTTGGCGAGTCCCCAGAAAGGGTTGGAAATACAATCATTATC
Organism: Condylura cristata; assembly: GCF_000260355.1. NCBI lineage: Eukaryota > Metazoa > Chordata > Mammalia > Eulipotyphla > Talpidae > Condylura > Condylura cristata. The sequence goes on from NW_004567106.1 coordinate 60,140,495, forward strand.
TATTCTCAGTGCCCAGCAAAACAAATAGTACTATTATCCATTTTTGACAACTGAAGCATCTGGGATTCAGAAAGATAAGGGACCTGCCTAAGTCACTCAGCTAATGATTTTCTGAGTCAGGACTCCATCTCAAGCCAGTGTTTTGTCTACCATGGACTTCAGTAGACTTGGTTGTGTAGAATCATCAGAGGTATAAGTTAGTAATTTTGGTCCCTGGGGGGATTTAATTCAAGTTGGACCATGATTTCTGTGTTACTCACCAAGTGCTGCCATAGCTGATGGGGGTGAAGGCAAAGGCATAAGTTAAAGGATTTCACAGTGTTCATTCACAGTATTAACCATTCATCCTCCTCTTCCCTGGAGTGGTCTTCCTCTTTGCCCAGCTTTGTTCTTAGGGAGTAGGTGGCTTCCTTCCTCTCAGCCCCAACTATGTCCTCCATTTGACCTCTACCCCGCCATCTCTGGGAGGGGCCTCAGAGCTGACCCATTGCTCAACCCATCTGAGTCATGGTTGCTCTAGCTATTTGTAGGCTAATGCCACCTTCCTTCATCATCTTTCACGTCAGTGGCCACACACCACACAGGTGTACCTCACTCTGTTGGTTTAACCCGTCACCCTGCATGGGGGTGTTCTGTTTGGCATCAAAGCCAAGCCAGCTCCACCCTTACACTCCAGGTCCCTGAGGATGAGACAAAGTCTCTCACTCCATTTGCACTGCCTCTTCCCCCCCGCCCCCAGAGGACACAGTGTCTGCCTAGCACATGCCTAGAAGGACATGATGTGGTCACGAAGTTGTAGGTGGTGCCTATTTGGGGGGAGCAGACTGAATCCCAAATGGGTGGGTCAAGCCAGAGAGCCCAAAGACACCAAAGGAGAACTAAGTACGGTGTTCATTTAAATACGCTTTGCTTCTCAAATGAATCTACTTTTTTTGGTAAGCTTGTTCCCTACTAAGCGCTCACTGCGCTCATGGTCCCTGTGTGTAGGAGCCTGGTTGACCCTTGGTAATGGTGGAACTTAATGTGGAGGCCAGTGGGAACAGCATAACCAAACTGTCTTCTCATTTGCCCTTCAGACCAAGCCAGTGGTGGAAGCATTGACTGGGCTTATGACTCTGGCATCAAATACTCATTTGCCTTTGAGCTGAGAGACACTGGTCGATACGGCTTCCTTCTGCCAGCCAGTCAGATCCTGCCCACAGCCAGTGAGACCTGGCTTGGCTTGAAGACCATCATGGAGCACGTGCGAGACCATCCCTATTAGGGCTCTGGGCGGTAAACAAACACCATTAAAAACTCTTTGATTTGAAGCAAAGTTGAGTTGTGATGACTCCTTTTTCTAATCCTGATGTGGGGGCCTCATTTCGTCAGTGCAAGTTGTCCTAAAACACAGCTGTAGCTCTTCATCTTTGTCTCTCAATCCATCTTGAGCAAAAAGCTCCCAACATCCTGTACAATTTCTAGATGATAGTAAAATAGACACATTATAAAATTTAACTTTTTTTAAAAAAGATTTATTTATTTATGCACACAGAGCTGGGGTGTAGGCCAAAGGTGCAGGGGCAGTGAGGGGATTCACCAGAGATAGAGTGGGGAGCAGGACAGGCAGATTGACCAAGAACTCTGCTGAGGGGAACAGCGGGTGAGACAGGAGAGGTCTGCCACGCCACGTGGGTCAGCTCCCTGGCTGGGGATGAAACTCATGTTGAAGTGGCTGTGGCCAGCTTTGTAGTGCTGTGCTTTAACCCAGGGAGGGCCCAACATTTTCACTTTTAATGTCTACAATTCAGGAACATCAAGTATATTTACAATGTGGTGTGAACCTTCCCACTAGCCAGCTCCAGACTTTTAAAACTCATGCCAGCCTGTCACCTGGTGCCCAGAAAACAATAACTTCCCACCCTCTCTCCTCCTGGCCCCAGTAACCTCTACCCTACTTTCTGTCTCGATGAATATGCTGAGTCGCAGCATCTGCTACCAGTGACATTGTACAGTACGGATCCCTTTGTGACTGACTTTATTTAGCATAGTGTCTCCAAGTTTCATCCATGTGTGGGCTGTGTCAGCCCCTTCATCTTGACAGAGTAGCATTTCGGAATGAGGAAGGGATGTTTGAGTTCATTTATTCAAGATGCACTAATTAAGCAACTACTTGGTACAAACACTGTGCTAGGCGCTGCGTGTTCTGGTCCCCCTGTGCCCTGCTGCTCCATTTCTGGAGCTGCATTATACAAACTGGTGGAGGGTCCTCCCTGGTAGTGCAATGGGTTAAAAGTGCAGTGCTGGGCTGCTGGTGGGAATGCAAACTAGTACAACCACTATGGAAAATTGTTTGGAGGTTCCTCAAACTGCTAAACATGGAGCTTCCCTACGACCCAGCAATCCCACTCCTAGGTATCTACCCAAAAGACACAAAAACACTGATTCAAAAAGATACCTGCACCCCCATGTTTATTGCTGCTTTATTTACAATTGGAAAAACATGGAAGCAGCCCAGATGCCCAAAAGTAGATGACTGGATTAGAAAGATGTAGTACATATATACAATGGAATATTACTCAGCAACCAAAAAAGAGAAACACATGTCTTTTGCAGCAACTTGGATGGAGCTGGAAAAGATCATGCTTAGTGAGATAAGCCAGAAAGAGAAAGAAAAATACCGGATGGTTTCACTCATAGCAGGAGTATAATGGACCAGGCGAGAAAATAACAAGAATAATGAACAACCATAGACCAGAGACATTCTGTGGGGGTGGAGTGGGGAATGGGATCAAAAACGGGGGGGGGGGCAAGTGCACGGGATTATGGTGATGGCACACGGGTGACTTGGTGATGGGGGCCCCGTGGGGATTACAATTGAGATGGCAAAAAAAAACTGTACAAAATGATGTGAAAATAAACTGTTATTTAAAAAAAAGAAGTGCAGTGCTGGGAAGCTAGCAGCATGAGCTCAATCCCTGGCCAGGGAGTGACCACATGGCGCGGCAGACCTTTCCTGTCTCGCCCACTGTTCCCAACAGTAGTGTATTTCAGTCCATCTGCCTGTTCTGCTCCCCACTCTGTCTCTGATGAGGCCTCTTATCACCCCTGCACCTCTAGCCTGCACCCCAGTTCTGTATGCATAAATAAATAAATCTTTAAAAAAAAATGGTGGAGACTCAAAACAAGGATATTCCTTCTTCCTGGTGGCCTACCAAACCTGGGTGTCAGATTCTACAATTTCTGTGTAGCTGTTCACTTCCAACAGGGCGTTAGATTTTTTTCATGTTGAGGAGTTTTCCGGGGGAGTGAAGGGGAGAAGTGACTTGTGGAGAATTTTAGGTATTTGATCTCTCTTGTTCACATTTCTCTCAGATCGAGTCTCAGTTTACCTTGTTAGTAATTTCAAATCTGAAATCTGCTGGTGAACCAGAATCCCGCCTTGGTGAGGGGTAGCATGGGCCAAGAAGTTCAGTTTAAGTGTTCCAAGGACAAAAGAACCCAGAGAAGAGGTCCCCGCTCCACACAAAGACTCTCCTCCGTGAAGCCTTAGACAGGCTCCTGTGAGCCCTTTTTGACTCATTCTTGCACTTGGACCCTGTTTAAGTCACTTTTAGGAAATTTCTGCTACATCACTCCCACTCTTTAAGAGCTGATCCAGTTCTTCTTCTCCCACCCTTGACAGCTAAGTTTTTCGCATTTCATAGCATTTTTCTGTCCATTAACCCCCTCACTTCCCTGTTACCATATTTAGAATCTTTCTTACAAGTGCCAGAGTAATTTTTCTTTAATACCCCAACCATGAGCCTTGTTTAAATCCACTCCTTTGGGGGCAGTACAGAAAGAATGCAGACCATGGAAACAGGAAGTCCCCAGCCCCTCAGCTCCTCACAAAGATTGTCCTCGATCAAGCCTTAGACAGGCTTTTGTGAGGCTTGTGGGACTTGGGGCTCCCCAGGAGCCTTGAAGGTGTTGGACTCCCTGAAGCATCATGGTGATCAAGAATGTCTTCCATTTAATCTGCTGGAACGGACACCAGGCTCTGAGTCTAGCAAAAGTCTTATTGATAGTACTATGGAACCTTTTGCTCAGGCCCCAAGGAAAATCGATAATTTATTTATACTAACCAATCTTCCTATGTCATTTCTCTCATATGTCTCCTTTCTGAGTGGAGTCCTAAGAATTACATGACAGCTCCATCACATGGGAGACACACTCTTGTCCCATGGCCTACTTTGGTGAAACTCTGACCTGGCTTGTCCAACATGTGGTCTCCATCACATGGGAGACACTCTTGTCCCATGACCTACTCTGGTGAAACTGTGACCTGGCTTGTCCAACATGTGGTCTTGGCAGTGGTGTGGAAATTCTTTGACAGCCTTCACTTTATTATTACACTAGAGATAGCCCTATCGTGGGCTTATCCCTGGCCTCGCCTATCAGATTAAATTCCATCCAGCACTGTGGGACTTCCCTGTTTCCTTAAAAAGCGCTGTTTAGATACCAATCAGTGAGCTATGTGGTACCTTTGCATAGACTTTTGCAGCCTGAGGAGCAAGTTCCTCTTGGAACTTACTTGGTCTTTATCACTCAGAAGGAATGGAAACGGCTTACAGGTAGTGGCCCGCCTGAGGTACGGTCACAGTGCAAGAGTGTTTGGGAATTGCATTTTTGAGGATATGAGTCTGCCTCAGCCTCTATATAACCACAGCTTGACTCAGCCCCGGCGTGACTGACACCTGGGACATGAAGCGGGTGCTCTTCCTTATGGCCCTTATTGGGCCCAGCATCTGTGGCCGAGAAAAGTTTTCTGGGTAAGTTCTTTGTGGACTTTTTATGTCTTTGATAGTTCGAAGATACAGGAGCCAGAGGGATTTGGAAATGATGGATTAAGTGGTTGGCAAAGAGCCCCTGGCCCAGCTCACCCCTGGCCCAGCTCGCCCCCTGGGTCACCCTGGACAAGGGACTCCTCTCTCAGGCTCCTTTTAACCTGTGGTATCAGGGTTACGTGGTCCCTCTCTAGTTTGCTAATGTCCAGCCAGTTCTTTCTCTTCCTAGTTCTTGTAAGGTCAGTTCCAGGACATCTCTTACTTTTCTGCTCTTATGTTGTGAATTACCCAGAGTAACTAGATATTGTTTCTAACTTCTGCCATGGTTAGAGGAAAACCTGGGTCTTGGGCTTTCGGTTCAACCTCTTTGTAAATGGTAACCTTCTCTGCTTAGTAGGGCTGGCATATACTTGGACATCTGGGCATGGAGATTTGGTAGGTTTTGCCTGGCTACGCTGTGCGAATTGACAAGCAGAGACACACCTGCACTCTGTGTGTGTATGCGCACGCGTGTATATGTGTGAAGTACATGCACATACCTGACGTGCTTTACACCAAATGTTTGGAGGTTTGCAGAGAAGATATTGGGGAAGTAGGAGAGATGAAAGGATATCTGGGTGCCTGCTGGAGGACTGAATTCTAATAACTCATTACTGCATAATGCTTTGCCATTTGCAAAGAGCTTTCATGAGCATTATCTTTTGGATCACATGAGGCTCTTCCAGGCTAGGGTGTTATTTTCCTCAATTTAAACATGAAAAAAACTTAGGCTTGGAAAGGTTAGGAAACCTGCCCAAGGCCACTTAGCTGTAAGCGGGGGAGCTGGAACTCAGAATGCAGAACGCACAGCCTTCTGCCATACACAAGTTAATCTCCAGATCGAATCCTGTATCTCTAGCCCATCTATTCCTTTTAGTTTACTCTCTATTATACTATCTGGCTAAAAGGACTTTGAGGTTGTTTATTGAGGTAATTACTTATATGAGATTGAGTAATTTTTATGGCGATGACTTCTGTTCACACCTGGCCTCTGCTGCCAAATAGCTCAGAGGGGTTAGGCGTAGCAGGTGGCCAGGGAAGGAGATTTTCCCACAGGCAGCTCAGCAGTAGGTGTGTAATCACTATGCTCACTGCCGTGTGGGCTGATGCATGGAGCTGTCAGGCTCCCACTGCAGCGATTCACGTGGCTGAAAAATCTTTATTTCTCAGGATACAGTTTTCTCTTACAATGCGGCAGACACCTGGGCTGAGACAGCTGGGCTGGGCCCTGGAGTGGGCACGGCAGGAACACTGTGCCTGAGCTAATTGCAGGTGGTTGTAACCAATAGTGTCATCCTTGCTCCAAATCTGTTCTTACTCCGTAGTAAGGAGCCTGGCAAAGGTGGTGGAGTGCTTCTTAGGGATCATAGACGTGTCCCAGATACCCAGGTTGGGGAGCATTTTAAACAAAGGGAAGCTGAGTCCTAAGCTTTCAGGGACACAGGTTGGTTAAGAGGGGCACAGTGCTAGTGGGGACAAGGGATGGTCTTTGCGCTGCCAAGTCTCTTTCCTTCCCCCTGACTCATCCAACTCAACCTACCGCCCCCATCTCTCTCTCTCTCTGCTGGCGTCTTCTGCCCCGGGCTTCAGTCATCTTAGAGATGAATGGTGGTGAGGCTGTCTAGAGGTGCCAGGCAGACAGAGAACAGGAAGTGGTTGCGGAATGATTGTGGCATTAGTAGTAGCTGGCAGGCATTTTCGAGGTCTGTGAAATCCTCCTTCCGTACTGGGGTGGCGCTAAGTTGGCTGGGACTGCAGAGGCGAGAGGCACAGGCTTAGGCCGTGGCTGCCCGTGTGAGGACGTAGAACAGCAGTGCCAAGGTGACTAGGGATTGCCCTGAGCTCGGAGCAGGTGTGAGAGTGGGTCAGAGGGGATCGCCAGGATCCGGCTGGCAGCCGCGGGGTATTGGGAAGGCCAGAGTTCAGAACATCCATGTGGATGCATAAGGGTGAATGTGGGAACCTACAGATCCCAACACAGCCCCATCCCAGCTGGCCTTCCTTCTTCAGAAAGAGTTTAAGGTCTTGGAGTGAATTTCTGGAGAGTGGTGCTGGGTGGTTCCTGGTCACTACATCCTCAGTGCCTGGAGAGGCATTTTCCAAAAGAAGACAAGGACGATGAGAGGCAGGACTGCCCTTCACCCCTCACCTGCATAGTTTCTCTGCTTCCGGGCATCAGTGGATGTATGTGCATGTGACCAGTCTTAGACACTTGCCCACTTTTTAGCACCCAATGGACCCTGTGCCCAACTTTGCATCCTCTGAGTAGGGTGAACCTCAGGGGTGACTGGAATTTGTCTTCAAGCCGGGGGGAGATGGTCAGGCAGGTAAGAGAAAGGGCTGGATGTGGAGGTGCAGGGAACAGCAGTTGCAAAGTCACAGAGAAGGACAATGGCCAGGGTGAATTGGGAATTTTGGTGAGACTGGAACCAAGAGAGTGTAGAAGGGAGAGATAGAGGAGAGACATATTAGAGCAGCCCACTGCTTCAATGCTCTGCATGCTGCAGATGTGACTTCTGTCGCGGGGCTGATGCAGGCATGATGGACTGTTCTGCGGATCTCATCTTCCTCTGGCCAGTCAGAATCACAGCATTCCTGGGCCCTTCCTGGTGGTGCAACGAGTTAAAGTGTAGCACTATGAAGCTGTCCACAACCACTGCAGCACGAGTTCGATGTCTGGCCAGGGAGGTGACCCACATGGCCCAGCAGACCTCTCCTGTCCTGCCCCGCTGCTCCCCTCAGCAGTGGATTTTAGTCCATCTGCCTGTTCTGCTCCCCACTCTGTCTCTGGTGAGTCCTCTCACCTCCCCCCCCCCCCCCCCCCCCCCCGCCAACCCAGTACCTCTGGCCTATGCCCCCATTCCTGAATGCATAAATAAATAAATCTAAAAAAAAAAAAAATCACAGCATTCCACTGTTCGGACCCAGGAGTTTGAAAATTGTGCCCACGCGTGTGGCTGTTCCATCGCGAACTTACTACTTTAGGAAAAACAAAACACGCGCTGTAGGTGAATGTGTAATGTGATTTTAGTCCTAGAAGCTCCTTTTCCTTCCATTCCTCTTTTGATTATAAATTTCTGTTTCCTCCCTCAAATGACTAATTTTGCCATAGAGGGGCCAGTGCATATAGGTGCTTCCTAGAACATTCACTTTTCCTGAAGCGGGGGTGGGCTGTGAGAGAGTAGGAAGTGGGCAGATGGACCTTGGTAGCCTGCCAGGTGAAGGCTTTTGTTTCTGTTTTTCAACCTGCCCCTTTTTGGCAAGGCTGCGGCCCAGGTCAGGGACGCGACTAGGACTCCCCATCTTCTCAGGGCTGCAGCCCAACTCCTAGCAAGCTTCTCGGGTTCAGACTGAGACCTGCCGAGTCGGTGACTTCTCCACTCTGGCCTCAGCAGCCCCCAGAGCCCATCGGGTACAGCTAGTGCCCCCCTCCAGCCCTGTGGAGATCAACGAGGTTGGGAGAAAACGAGCCATTGGCTCTGGCGTTTTCCCAGCTCCACCGCCTGCAGTAGGTGCAACCTGCAATGAACCTTGTCTCCTTGGGGCTGGACCAGACCCCCCGGAGGTCCTCCAGAACACCCCAGAACAAAGTTAAGCCTGAGCGTCCATCTGGTTAGGGCTGGTTGTCTGTGAGGATTGCTCATCTGCCACGTGAGGCTGCATGCTTAGCTCCCTGTGACAGAACATTTTTTCTGTCAACAGGTCCTTCAGTCACAGCCCTCTCCAGCAGCTCTTCTCGCATTCATTCCTGTCAAAGGGATGACGCATGTGACAGCGTCGAGTGCAGATTCACTGGGCTGTCACCTAGCAACGGTCTAATGGTTCCCCTGGCTCCCTGAGCCGTCTGAGAGCACAAAGGGGACTTTTCAGGCTTGGCCTCCCCCACCCACACACACACAGGACTTCGGGGGTCTCTACCCCTGCCGCTTCTGCGGAAGCTAAATGGTGTCTATGAAACAAATGCAGGACAAACAGCAAAAAGTGGCTCGAGACTGGCAGCTCCCTTCTGGGTCTGCTCCGGGCCCCCGTGAGAGACCAAATCCCAACCTCAGCCTCAGCGCCGGGTCATTTTGTGATTTGTAACTGTCTAGGATTCTGGAGCTGGCCAGTCCCGAGCCAGCACCCGGTCTCTCCCCGCTTTGCTAGGGGGTAGACAGCTAACCCTCCAAGCCTGCAAGTTGGCTTTCTTCTCTAGCTCTTTCCAGCAGGGATGTTCGGCCAGTTTTAGTCCTGGCTTCTGACAGTGAAGAAATACGTCTTTATGTCTTGAGTTAGCTTTGCGTGTAACTCAGGAACATTCCTTTCTGCAAAAATATATATGTTTTTCATTATAAAGTAATATGACCACATTACAGAAAACAGATACAAGGGAGGAAAAAAAAAGGCAGTCGTCCATAATCCCACGACCTGAGCACGGAGCTGTCAGCATTTGCTGTGTTTCCGCTGTCTGTTTTTCTTCCAATGCATCTGCTTTTTCCATCCTTGTAATCATGGCATACATACAATTCTGTGTCCTGCTCTTTCACTTAATATTTCCTTTAAAGTTATACCATAAGCACTTTTTCATATTTGCCACGTAGTCTTATTTTTAATGGCTATACATTATAACCAAAGACTAGACCATTTCCTCTCACTCAGCCCAGTTATGTCTGGGACAGTAGGCTTGGGCTTATTTGCCAACTGAAAGCTCACCATTTTCTTTTGCTTTTTTTTTTCCCCCTCTCTCTAGGGATCAAGTTTTTAGGATTAACGTCAGAAATGGAGTCGAGATGAGCAAATTAAGGGAGCTAGTGAATTCAAACAACTTTAAGGTACTTGGTTCAAAGTCTCCTTGAGTATCTTAGCTGTGGTGGGTATCTTTAGCTGCTGACACCACCAGCAGGGTCATTCCTGAAGGGTTTCTATGTCCAGTGCATGTCATCCACCCACCTTGGTGGAGAGTCGATGGGGAGATGTACTTGGGTGGGCGTGGGGTCCTTGGCTCCATCTATCATCCTGGATTCTTCCCCCTCTGATTGCCAGCCGCTGGGGAGGCCCCACTGAATACAGTTGCGAAACAGGCAGTGGGTTTCCTTGGGGAGAACCCAGCTCCTCAGGGATCATCCTGGCTTTTGGCAGTTGTACTACAAGAATGAACTCATTGTGCTTTTTACCTGAGCTGTCCTTTAACCTGGCTGATCTTCTGTTTACTTCAGCTCAACTTCTGGCAAACCCCCAGCACTTTCGGTCGTCCTGTAGATGTGCTGGTCCCGTTGGTCAGTCTGCTACCGGTCAAATCCTTCCTGAAGTCCCAGGGCTTAGAGTATGCAGTGACTATTGAAGACCTGCAGGTGGGTAGACTGAGGTCCCCCTCACTGTTCTCGTTGGGACCAAACAGCCAGAATGGACCTGAGACGTTTTCAAGTTCTGTACTTATCCATCCCCATTTCACAGATGAAGAAACTTTGGTATATGGCAGCAAAGTGCAAGGACTAGTTAGAGAAACATGTAGTAGAAAGGGCATACATAAGTCAGGAAACCTTTGGAACCAAATCCTGACTTTGCTTACTAGTAGCCGTGGGACTTTGAACAAGCGGTGAATGAAACCCTTGAACCTCTGTTTCTTCATCGATGAAAATGGAAATAGTGGTGCTTCTCTTGTGCGCTTTATTGAGAAGATCAAGCGTCCATTACACCTGAGATGTCTGATGGCACCATTGTATTGTAGAAGCTGCACATGCATTCAGTCTTCTCCATTTTCTTATTTGAAGTTGGAAGAGAAGAACAGAGTGGGTGGAAGGGTGTTGGAGACTGGTGGTTGAAAGTCTCCTTAAGAAAGGGGGATGTCACCATGGCCCCCCAGCAGAGGCAACAGCCTCGCCACCTATAGCTGAACAGCAAGACAGCGCCTGGCTCATGTTCTCTCCTTCACTGAGGTGGGTTATGGACTAATTGGTGATTTGGCCCGGGAGTTTCCTGATGGCGTGAGCAGCTGTGAGCTTATTAATCATCCTCACATGTCACACACATCTGCCAGGAACCTTCAAAGTATGAGTGGTTATAAGAATTTCTTTGTTTCTGAATGGTTTCCCAAGCTGTGTATGTCAGAGGCACTGGATACCAGATGCGGGCCGATGTCTAGAGAATTCATAGTCCAGAATAAGCAAGTAGCGCATATGTTACATCCAGGGTGTAAGTGTGTTTAGCATGGGGCGATAACATTGGGCTCCAAGTAGGAACACCTTAGAGGTCTGTGGAAGTCTGACCCCCTTTCACACTTTGACATTTGTGCTTCTTGGTATGTGTGCCCAGGGCCCCACCATCTTGGCCAGCCCATGTGCCCAGCCATGGTGAGAATATGAACCTTCACTGCCAGGGCGTCATTTCCTGATGTTGCTGTGTCTGTTTTAGGCCCTTTTAGATAATGAAGATAAAGAAATGCAGCACAGCCAAGGGCAGGAACGGAGCAGTAATAACTTCAACTACGGGTCCTACCATTCCCTGGAAGCTGTAAGTGTTTGGATCAGCCAAGATCAAGGGCATCTGCCTGCTGGTTTTGTGACCCCCCCTCTTTCCCAGGGGCCACTAGCTCTTAGCACAGAATCCCTCCGGGGGGGCTAATGTGTGAAGGCACAGCTTAGACGTGCTGCAGGTTCCAGACTCCTGCCGTAAAGGGAATGTTGCAATGCAATGAGTCACAGTTTCTTTGGTTTCCCAGTGCATATAGAATTATCTATTAAGTGTGCAGTGGTATTATGCATTTAAAAAAATTGGTGCTTTATTAAAAAATATTTTTTTTAATAAGGTAAGCTAGAGAGAAGACTTTTTAAAAAAGATTTATTTACTGATGCATATACAGGCCAGAGGTGCAGGAGTGATGGGAGGCTTCACCAGATTCAGGGTGGGGAGCAGAACAGGCAGATCGACGAAGCACACTGCTGCGGGGTGGGGGGGGCAGCGGGCGGGTCAGGAGAGGTCTGCCGCGCCATGTGGGTCACCTCTGGGGCTGGGGATCGAACTTGTACAGAAGTGGCTGCAGCCAGCTTGCAGTGCTGCATCCTACCTGTTGTGCCACTGAGGTGGGCCCTATTAAAAATATTCTAATGCTTTAGTTCATTGTTGGAAACATGATACCTGTAGCATTGTTCCTTGCAAGGTTGACACAAACTTTCCATTTGTGAAAAGGAAAGGATCTGTCCTTTTGCAGGGCAATAAACTACGGTCTGCCTACACACTTTCGCCCCTTCTAGTTTTGGGGGTTGACCCCCACCTGCATCTATGAGCACCGTGAAACACAAACAGACATTTTCTCTCACATGCTTCCTTCTTTTCTCAAGTAACCCCTTAAAGAAAACCATGAAATAACTGCAATCATTTTCAGGGCTTGTAATTCAACCTTCTCAGACCCCACCATAATCCCTGTATTTTATTCAACCAGATTAAAATGTCTCTTATTCCAGGAAAGTAGACAAGTGGTTATTTCGAAGGTTAACCAAATATTTCCACTCATTTATCATGACTGCTTATAACATATATTTGTTCCATCATGTATTCTGGTGCTGTGTTTAGTTAGAAACCACTTTATGTAGATGGCTGACTTTCAAGGTAAGCTAACCCTTCCAGTGAAAAACTCAGAGCAGAGTAATTTAATATGATGTCGGAACGAGGCAGCAAGTTGGGCTGTGCAATGGGACCGTACCACGTAGAGCACGGTACGTGGAACCTCTCTGCCAGCTCAGGAACACCTTCCCCTCTACATGGTGGGCTCCTTCCTGAACCTGCATACAGCTTCTTTAGACCCAAAGACAGTGTTGCCAGCATGCTTTGTGAGGGGATTGGCTTTAGGTTTTTTTTTCTAGATGGGGATTATTTCAAACATTCACCAGCTACTTCCACTTCTTTCCCATGATTGTCAGTAGCTTTGTTTATTGTGTACACTTCCAACCACACTGCCCCTTGATCCCTGTGTGACCAGTGACATACATCTGCAAAACAGCTGGATAAAGTTAGGAGTTCAGTCTGGGGCCAGGGACAAAAGCAGAGCTCAGGGCCCACACAGGGATCAAACCCATGACGTTAGCTCATTAACATGGGTTTCCTAGCCGAGCTAACCAGCTGCAAATGTCACCTAGGACCTGAGAAACGCTATCCTCTCACCTACCTGCTTTTGTTCTCTGGCTTTAGCTGCTTTGCCATCTGGGTTACACCTTTCTCTTGTTCCCTCAAAGGCCTGTTGCTGTGGCTTGGTGGACCGTCTCCCCCCTGGCTTCATCATATTCAGTTCTTTCTGAAAACAGCTTTTAAGAGCTCAGAGTCATTAGGCCTTCTTAGATCTCCAGTGGGAATTTCATGTCTGTCGCTGCCAGGGTTTCTAGTTTCAGACCCTTTGTGTGTGTGGTTGCGGTTGCTGTTATTTTCTTAGTTTGTGAGTTTTCCTCTGATGTTGGTGGTGTGGATTTGGAACCCCCTGTCTGGACATGACTTGGTGGTTGAATTTTTCCTGGGTGTCTCTTCCTTCCCATGGCTCCGGGCAGCCATGTGGCTTTTGGGCCACTTTCCAGGATCCATGGGTAGAGTTTCCAGGCCCCTTGTCATGGCCAGAATTGGATTCTCAGCTCTCCAGTCCCACTCTTTAGGTCCTGTACTCTTATACTTGGCATCCAAGGCAAATGTTGATCCTGGGGATCTAACTTCCTCTCTCCACTCTGCTTTGTGTCTCCTCACTTCTGGCACATGTATGTCCGTCCCTACCCTCCCAACCCCATTTTTTTTTTTTTGGCTGTTAAATGTGACCATGAATCATTTTCATTGTATTTTAACTGGCTTGCCTATATAAAATACAATATTTGGGAGGTGGTTTCTGGCTTCTGCTCAATCTGCCATATTGACTACAGGTCTGATCAACCCTTTAAGTATGATTTACTCTATATTGATTGCATATTTTCCTCCTTTGTACAACATCTTTCCATTTGAAGGTCTAAATATAAATTTGTTTATTTCCTTCTTTTGACTCGCAAAAGGTTTGCACAACTAAGATGGATGAATTCTATTTAAATGAAACTTTTTATTTTTATTTTTTTTACTGAAAGCAAATGGAAGCATTCACAACCATGATTTACTTCACTTGTTCTTTCAAAGCTTTCAGAAGAATCCTCTCCAAAATGGGGTGCCTGTAGTGCAGGGTGTAACAAGCTAGGGTGCGGGAGGAACAAGCACAACTTTTAGTTATATTTCTGCACCTATTTCTGTTTGTTATGAATGCAACCATTTTTATGTCTAATTTTTCTGTTAGTGTATATAATTGTGTAGCTGTGTGTTTGTGTACACACATATCTGGGTGTGTATACATGTATGTGCTATGTGCATGCTGGTTTTTTTTTTTTTCAGCGATGGAGAAAGTGGTCAAAAAGGCCACTTTGGAGACCACTGCTTATAAGAACCTTGGCTACACGTATTGCAGGATGGTGCAAAGACCATTCCCTTTTGGAGCAATATTTGCTGAAGTCTCACTACTCTAATTTGGTGGACAAATATTAGATCTTGTTCTCTAGAAATATGTAGACACAAAATCAAAATAAGCATCCCAAGCCAACTATAGGGTCAACTCCAAGGCTAGGGCCCAGTGGAAATCATTAAGCTCAACAAGATAGAGTTCAGGGATACCTATCCAAAACCGAACAACACTTTAAAAATTCTGTGGGTGCCCTCTTTCACGCTTCAGATTTACCAAGAGATGGACAACATTGCCAGAGAATTTCCCGACTTGGTGAGCAAAGTGGAAATTGGACATTCATTTGAGAAACGGCCAATGTATGTACTGAAGGTGAGGTCCCCTGTGTTGCAAATGGTCTGACTGGACTCAGGCTCCTGGCTCCCTCGTGTTCAGCCATCAGCCCTCAGGTTTCTGGAGGACACAGCTTTTTACACTTGATCTTAACCAAAAGGATGAGACGTGATGGGCACACAGCTTTTTAAGACCTTGACTTCAGGGAGGGGACTCCCCTGGGGGCTTGAATTTGATCTGACAGAGACCCAGCTTTCACCTGAGATGAGGCAAGTTTGAAAGACCACATGCCTTTCCAACTTCTGATTGAAAGGCAAGATGGGGGCAGGGAAAGGGATGTGGTTAGTATTCCAGAAAGCTCTCAGATGGGCCATCGTCTTTTTCCTTCATTCCCAACCTCCTGGAAGTAGCAAGACAAATTGGACAGGTCTATGAACTCTATTCCTCTTTTAGGGGTGCTTATTGGAATAGCAATCTGGGAAGCCAATTTTAGAGTTGATGTAATTTTAAACCCAGCCTATGATCTTTGGCTGCACAAAGCTTAATTTCCAGATATTTCTAACAGATTCAGGTCTGTATTGGCCAAGGAGGTAGAGAATTTATGGCAGTAACATAAATTACAAAATAATCCAGCCAAATGAATAAAAAGGAATTTGGAGAGAGAAACCATGGGACAACTAAGAATTTGTCAAGTCCTTAGCTTTCTATAAACCTGAAGTAGCCGGGTCAGAGCGATGGTTACATTACCAGCGGGAGAAGAGTCACCACTGAGCTATTTGTGCTAAAATACTAGGCATAAATTTAGATTCTTTGCCAATCTGGTGGAGACCCCGGCTTCATTAGCACCATGCTCTGACCCAACAGGGCCCAACACTCAAAGGCAGGAGCCAGATTCATTTAATGCCATTTCAAAAGAGAGATAGTGAAGACCCTTTGTCTTCATTTTCAAACTGAATTCTTTTATTGCCTCCACTCCAACAGGCTGGCTCCTACACTCTGGTGTCTCTCTCTGTCGGATTACCATTTGAGGTCTTTCAAGAGGCATAATATTATCTCTAATCGCACTGGCATTTTCATTCACAATAGCAATTGTTTCCCCTCCCATTTGCTTCCAATCCTGCAGCAGCTCAAGCTGCCCCATTCACCACTGGGCCCAGGCAGCCAGGCAATTAAACTTCCCGGTCACGGAGAAGCCCAATTAATAGATGGTGCCCTCAGGAACATTTGGTCTCTGAATTATCTTAAATGGATTAAATGAATAGGGGTGAGCTGGGGAGATGAAAGGTGAGTGGAGAAGCAGGCAGGAGGGTCATTTTCTGGTCTCTTTTTCCCTCCACAGTTCAGCACTGGAGAAGGCAGCAGGCGGCCGGCCATTTGGCTGAATGCAGGCATCCATTCCCGGGAGTGGATCTCACAGGCCACGGCCATCTGGACCGCACGGAAGGTCATGTCGCCTGGTATTAGCCAAGAATTCTGGTGGGCCTGCAGGCCCCTGTAGCACCCCGTGAGGCTGGGCCCAGGGGCTATGGTGGGAAGGCACTCTGTACAGACATAGTAGGCTGGGGGCCTTTCTGATGGAAGAATCAAAAGGTCAGCACTTCCAGTCACTTGGGCTAAATGACAGTGAGCATTCATGGCTGGAAGGTGGACCTAAAACTAACTCAGTCAGCCCTC
This sequence comes from Condylura cristata, assembly GCF_000260355.1. Classification (NCBI taxonomy): domain Eukaryota; kingdom Metazoa; phylum Chordata; class Mammalia; order Eulipotyphla; family Talpidae; genus Condylura; species Condylura cristata. The sequence continues at coordinate 60,156,779 of NW_004567106.1, forward strand.
AGAAAGGCCAGAGGTTAGCCTTGAAGCCAGGACTCACTGCAGTTGACATTACCTTTGCCCAGGTTGTGAAATGCTTGTGGGCTTTGCAGAGAGAGCCTGTGAGGGAGGCCGGGGCAGCAGAGGTGGACGCTGCCCCAAAGTTGGGCGTCTCGGGAAGCTGCCCCACTTAGATTTGACAACCAGCCGCCGTGGTGTAGCTCACAAGCTCGTTGTCTCTGCTTAGATTGTATCTGACTATGGGAAGGAACCAGCCATCACCTCCATCTTGAAGAAAGTGGATATTTTCTTGCTGCCTGTGGCCAATCCTGATGGATATGTTTACACACAAACTAAAGTGAGTAAGACCATGATGCTGATGAGGCGTAGAGTTCAGATCTGTTTGTTGAATTCCTTGCTTTGCCACTAAAACAGTTTTATGGCCTTTGTGAAAACTTCCACCATTGTGCATGCTCTGAGTCTGGCTTTCCCTTTCTGGTCATCCTTGGACCTGAGACTCACCAGGGAATTTGTTTTTTTGTTTTTTAAGATTTATTTATTTATGCATACAGAACTGGGGTACAGGCCAGAGGTGCAGGGGCGGCGAGAGGCTTCACCAGAGACAGAGTGGGGAGCAGAACAGGCAGATCAACGAAGTACACTGCTGAGGGGAGCAGTGGGCGGGTCAGGAGAGGTCTGCTGCCCCATGCAGTCTCCTCCGGGGCAGGCGGGAATCAAACTCATGCGGAAGTGGCTTCAGCTTCTCAGTGCTGTGCTTTAACCCGCTGCGCCACCAGGGAGGGCCCAGGAATTTTTTTTCTTAGAAATGTCTCATGAACTCCCCATCATGGATCTCGAACAACTACCAACCCATTTCCCACTTCTTTTCATTTCTTTCCCTCCCACACATTCTAAAGTAAATCCCAGACACCATGTTATTTCACCCAAAACTGTGTGTACATCTCTGATGATAATTAAAACAAACAAGCAGGTGCTATACACTACACCACTGTCAGCTGTAAACAGGCAATGGAAGTATTTAATATCCTCTAATTCTGCAGACCATCTTTAAAGACTCAGCGTGTTGACATCAGAGTCCCCATCGAGTCCCCACCTGCATTTGGTTGCCGTGGCTCTGCAGACTCTTATTCTACAACAGTCACCACCCCAACACCACACACACATTTGTTGGAGAAACCAAGTCCTGTGTCCTTTAGGATGTCCCCAGACCTACACCAGCACCATGCTCCCTTCTTGTGCACATTTATGTCCCCTTGCCTGGGTTACTTCCTACTCACCCGTAGTCAGCTTTCCAGATTTAATTGGATCCAGGTGAACTTTTTAGGCAAGAATAAAACAGTTGCTGTGCATGTCCTGGTGCACCAGTGATCACTGAGTTGCAAATTGTGTGTTTGTCCTGCATGTACCAAAAAATATCATCAGCTCTCAGGGGCAGTTGGCTGCAGTTCCAGTCTCAAAGCAAGAGGGTGAAGCCTTCTTTTATGGGGGACAAGAGGAAACTGTCCATCAGTTAGGAATGGAGCCCGGATGGGTCTCCAAAACTGGGGTGACATCCCCCCCCCACCCCTGCCCCAAGAAAACCTCTGCCCATTCCTGTGCCCTGACTGATCTCTGGAGGCTTGTTTTCTCCTTGGTGAATTTCCAGAATCGACTATGGAGGAAGACGCGGTCCATAAACCCCGGAAGCTCCTGTGTTGGTGTTGATGCCAATAGAAACTGGAATGCCAGTTTTGCAGGTTGGTGGGGGGACAGTTCTCCAGTCTGGCTACCATGGGCAGCCTGGTCCATGGACTCCAGGTTGGCTGCTAATTCCCAGGCTGGCTCCATCGCTGATTCATTGACTAACCTGGGTGAAGCCCTTATGTTCTCTGTGTCTCATGTATTGATTTAAAAAAATTTGGCTGGGGTTGGGGAGGATCTGAGGGGGAGTGGTGGAGGAATTCCTGTTTTCCTGAGAGAATGAAGTATTTTAAAACCCACCTTTGTCTTAGCTATAACCTTCACAGGCCTTCCTTATTCTCTGGCTCTCCCAGCTTCTCTGTGGGTTGAAGGACTCCTGGTAGCAACTCAGAAGAGAGCAATTGCTATTGTTATCCTACCAAGTGAGATTGCCTCATGAAGGTTAACACTGAACAGTTCACCCTCACCTGGGTACAGACGGACCTCAGCCCTTCAGTATCACTGAAGGAGATTGGGAATTAGGAGAGCTGGATTCTTAGTTCCAACTTTTTAAAAACCATCTGCACAATAATGACAGTGACTTCCTGTATATTATCTTCCTTTTTCTTCTGACCCAGCGAGTGCATTTTATTATCTTAAATGAGATAATTGAAGCTCAGAGACCAACTCAAGAGCTTATGGTTGATTAGCATCTAAACTCACCTTCCCACTCTGAATCTGAATAGCTCTCCCTGTTCCACAGCTGAACTGATGTTTTGTTCTTAATGTACTTCTTTAACATGCATAAAAACACCACATAAACCATTGAAGGAAAAAAAAAACTGTGACTGTGGGAAAGGAGTTGATACAAATGTGGGAACCAATGGCATCAAAGTTAAACCAGCTATTCCCACAGCTGGGTGGTTTCACACACACACCAGAGACCTCAGGGAGCTGTACTGTGAAGTAATACAGAAGGCAATATTTCTAAATACTTGTCAAATAATCAAGAGAGTTTAGCCACAACAATAGATTATTTCTGGCAGCACTTGGCCATTAACATCTGAACCAAGAGAATGAGTTGACACCAGAATAAATGGAATCATTTTCATTATTAATTGCTATTCATATTAATTATCTAGCATACTTATTAATTTCAACTCATTGTCAAGTGTGATATTAATTATTTAAGACAACTGTTTGTGATACAATACAAGGTCAACTCTAGCCATTTAAAGGAATCCTATCCCTTTTCCTGCTCCAACATCCCCTCTTTGTATCCCTCCCCACGACGTATCCACACGTGGACCAGGTAATGGTGGGGGCAGGGGTACCTGCCTGTGGCCAATACCTTTTGTCCTTCCTCTGGGTCGACTGCCTTGAACTTCTGTTTGCTTGGCCAATGAACTGATGTTTGTTCTTGGGCTGCCTCCTAGGAGAAGGCGCCAGTAGTAACCCTTGCTCCGAAGTGTACCATGGACCCCGTGTCCACTCAGAAGTGGAGGTGAAGTCAGTAGTTGATTTCATCCAGAACCACGGGAATTTCAAATGCTTCATCGACATTCACAGCTACTCACAGCTGCTGATGTATCCCTACGGGTACACAGTCAAGAAGGCCCCGGATGCTGAAGAGCTGGTGAGTGGTAGCTGCCTTCGTTCACTCTTGGGCCTGCCCAGGTGGGTCCCACAGTCTTCTAGGGAGCACCCAGGAACCTGGGCTCATTTCACCCTGGGTCCAGTCTTCACTCCCTGAAATAAGGGGGGCCCTTAGCACTGTGTTTGCTTTGAGTTCCAAGAACCACACTTGATCCCATTGTTTGCCAAGAACAGTAGGAGGCATTTTGGTGGGCAAGGGGCATGTGCTCCTCACCCAGGTTAAGGTAGAGCTGAAGGAGGGTGTTAGGCCACAGCCTGAGGTGCTCTGTGCCATGCATAGGAATCCCTCCTGGGATGGGACCAAGAACTGAGGGTGGACTGACAGAGGAGGGCTGGCATTGAGGACAGGCCCATCCCTGAGTGCTGGTCAGCTTAATGTGCCTCCAGCTCGGTGCCACAGCTAAGCCACAAAGCTTCTGGTACATGTGGGACTTGGGGCTGGGTGTGGCGTAGATTTTGGTCTCCCGCAGTTGTCTGGGTAACACACATCTTTCTAGGGCAGCCTGTCTGCCTCTGCTCTGGAACAGCAACTCTTTGTGGGTTTTCTCTTGGACACACTTGGTCTTCCCTGAGCAGAGGTGAAGATGATGGTCCTTTTACTGGATTCCTTAGGGGCTGGCGAACAGTCCCCCAGCAATTTGGAGGGCTCATACAGCTCATCCAGTCTGAGCATACAGTGCACACACTCCCCAAGCGCTTATCTCCCACCAGTCTCTTTACCCCTTTCCCAAAACTGGAAGTAAAGAACCGGGGACATAGTGGGAGGAGGAGTTGGAGGAAATAGGCCATTTACTTAAGGCCCAGTCAAGTCTGGTTCTGGTTGGATGGGAAAGAAGAAGAGCCCAGAAAGGAATATCAGGGGAGGGGCCGAGGATCTTCCAAACCTTTGCAGTGCGTGATAGTGAGGACTGTCTGGCTGCGGGATTCTTTCTCACTCTGCTGACCGCCCCTCCTAGGACGATGTGGCGAGGCGTGCGGCCACGGCTCTGGCCTCCCTGTCGGGCACTGAATACCATGTGGGCCCTACCTGCACCACCGTCTGTAAGTATCTGCTTTTATTGGTTGTTTAGAAAAACGCTGAGAGAGGAAACTTGCAATGGAACAGGAAAAGAATCGCAAGTTCGACACCTGCATTGTCTAATTGTGTTGTTAGTACTGGTCTGAATTTATGTCATGCCTGTGTGAGAACAGCCATCACAGTCTTTTCGTCTGTATCTCCACCACCACTATTGTGCAGTTCAGCACGTACCCGTGAAGAGTTAAGCCCCCTCGGCCTGGCAGTGTCTGTGTTCCTTATCTTCATTAAAGACCTTGACATCATTTATCAAAAATTCCTCAAACCTATCATCTACCTCTGGAGTGGAAGCCCAGGGTGTGGGAGAGGGGGTGGGAGAGATTCCCTCACTGTCCTTTCAGAAATGAACACGTGTTGGGGGCAGCTGGGAGTTGAGATAGGAGGTGTTCCCAATCATGATCAGCAAGAAACCCAGAGACACCCCAAACCTTTAGCAAGATGCCAAACCTGCTGATGCTTGAGTTTCATTACTCACAACCTCAGCCTTCTCTTGAGGAAATACCTCTATTTTGGTGTCTCATTCATCTTCATCTAAGCATTTTTTTTTCCTGCTAAGATCTTTCTAGCCCCCTTATTTTAAAGCTTCTATTGAAGAATATGATCATTCTCCAAGACCCTAGCTATAAATGGGAACTATAAATACAAACATGTTTTAAGCCAGCACCCCTCTTTCCTCTCTAGTGCCTCCTTTTCCAAACTGCAGCTCACCTTCCCATCCTACCTGCTTCAACTGGCTTTCCCCTTGTGAAGCTTCCCCTTTAGGGACAGGAACTCTCCATCCCACCTCCTGGGCTCTCTACTGTGATCTCTGCTCTCTTGTTTGTTTCAAGTGCTGCGTGGAACAGTTAGCATGATGCTGGTGTTTGTGTTGCTAATTGCAGCAACAACCATTAATTATTCATGGCTTATTATTATTAGTTTGGTTACATGGGAACTCCTCAGAGAACAAACACATCAGGAGAGTTTCTCCACCTCCTGCTGAATTAGTCAGGACAGAATAGGGACCAAAGAGAGCTCTGAAGGCTGGCGAGGTGCCTTCTGGCACCAAAGATCCTCTCAGAAGATCTTTGTGGGTCACCAGGGTCCTGGCTTTTGGGTCAAACACAAGTTTAAAGAATGGTCTTGTCCTCCTACAGCAGACACATCCTCCTCCCCCTTGTGAACTAGGCCAAAATCAAGAGAGAGGTGTCGGGTTCCTGCAACCCACGGGGAAAGCTCCCCTCCTTGTTGTCCAGGACGCATAAAAACTCCTGGCTCTTGCAAAAGCCCATCTGTGTGTTCTTTCTAGGCTTTGTCTGCTCTCCTTCCTTTCCAGCGATTTAATCAAGTCTTGCATAAGACCACGAATGTGCGACATGTAGCTAACCTGTGCCCCTTCAAGTGCAGGACCTTGTTTTACATTGGCCATTTTAGAGAAAAATCGTTCTAAAATGGATTCCACCCTTTCCCGCCTTCTGAAACCAACATGCGTAGAAGAGAGTGCAGGGACTTTCTTCAGGGCTGAGAGCCTCGTGACTGTCAGATGTTATGCTGGGCCTTCCAGCTCTCTGCTAAACAGCCCAGAATCCTTTTGTGGCTTTAATTCTGGTGTCGGCTTTTTCGAGTTGTCCTGGCCCCTTCTGCTCAGAAGGGGCTTTCAGGACCCCTGCCTCTAGCAGGTCTTCCACCTCCTCTTCCCTGATTCTGACCTATGAAGGGCTTGGAAACAGCTTTCTTTGAGCTGGTTTGGCTCACGGGTCAATCAGGAGTGGTCAGGATGGCAATTTGAAAATATTCATAAGGGACCAATGAGCCTCTAATAAGATGTCTAAATATCTACTACTAGGGAGCAGGTCGCTCACACTCAATGTATTCAGACATTGGGACGTGCCCCGTCCTGGCCTGAATGAAGACGAAGTGAGACCCTTTCTGTGCTGATAAGGAATAACTTTTAAGCATTAAGTGAAAAAACACTGTGGATAGTATATTCCCATTTATGTAAAAAAAAAATTAAAAAGAGACGATAGACTTTGAGCAGGAACACAAATAAAGCAAAGTTCTTCAACTTGATCTCTTGGACTGCTCAGGCCTCCTTCCTGAATTTCTCATGAAATATTGTATTTAAGCTTCCCATTCAAATAACCTCCTCTAACCTCTGGCGTCACTGTCTGTTTCTTAGAGGGTAGAGAAAGGCTATGGGAACAACATGAGGGTCCCGGAGAATACGGGGTAGTCTGTTCTGTGAACCCAAAGAGTGGAAGCAGCATCTCTAGAAAAATCATAAATGGCCTCATGAGAAATAACTCTCAGCAATATGGCAAAACAAGAGACCCGTTTTTATTTAACAGACATGTCATGTACCGAATGGACTAGAAGTAGGTTGGACCAAACCTGGGCTTTCTCTCATCAGAAGAAACTGGGGTTAAATTCTCACCCTCCACTTTCTGCTAGTACTTCCCAGAGAACTTGCTTTTCGGCTGGATCTCCTAGTCCATAAAACAAGGATAATAACACCTACCTTGTTGGGTTTTTAAAGATTAAATGAGATTATACATGTCAAGTTTTCAGGATAAGCAATTGGCTCCTGGTCGATGATCAATAAACACTGACCACGATTGACGTCATCATTTCATTACTTAAAGTCATCTGCACTGTGCACGATGAGCCAATGTCAGCGGAGTTGGGGAAGAAAACCAGGCCCTTCTCTTGTCTTTTCCCAGCCTTTTGGCCAGGGAAGTCCCAAGGGCTGTGCTTCTTTTTTGGGTACCGGTTATCTCTGGCTGTGTAAAAAGCTATCCACCACTGTGTTAGCAGCTTAACACAACAAACATTCCTTTTTTATGCAGATTATGTGGGCCAGGAATCTAAGAGTGGCTTGGTTGGGTCACTGGTTCAGGGTCTCTCCCGGGGTCAGGCGCGAAGTGAGAGCCCTGGAGACTGGCTGGAGACCTCAAGCTTCCCCACGTGGACTTCTCTCTGGGGGTCCTGCCAGCACTGCAGCCAGTTTCCCACAGAACAAGAGAATAGAGAGAAAGCCAGGCAAAGCCGCTGCATCTCTGGTGCCCTCGCTTTGAAGGTGGCACACCTTCATTCCTGCACGGGTCAGATCCCCCACACGCATGGGCCCTACGCTGGATGAGACTGCCAGGAGGCAAGGGCCTCTGGGCTCTCTGGAGGCTGTCTCCCCCATTCTTCCTCTATAAAAACTGATTTCGAGTGACCTACACAGTGTCGAGGGGTCTACACAGTGTGTTAGTGACAAGGTAGGAACAAAGATTTAAAATCAGTTGGTGGGGGGGCGAGTGACCGTCCCAGTGGGAGGCGAGCCTGAGACAGGCCTGCCTACATGTCATAGGTCTGATGACTTTGAGGAAGAACCCTGGATCCCTGGGAACCACTGGCAGGCAGAGCTCCCGGCCCCTTCCCGTCTAACCCCAAGAGACACTGGGCTCCAGTTTACAACAACATGGATGGAACTGGAGGGCAATGATACTAAACAAAATAAGTCAGAAGCAGAAAGAAATGCAGGATGATTTCATCACTTGTATACGGAATATAAAATGCAAAGCCAGGGAACAGACTTCAACTCTTGTAATGCCAAGGCAGAACTGAGGCTACGGGGTGGGGGTGGGGGAGCTAAGGCATAAGTGGGGGCCTCAGAGGACTGTGGTGGAAGTGGACGGTCGGCTCGTGCGATAACCACGTTGGTGAAGGGATCCCACTGAAACGTGAACAGTGCTGTAAATCCACATTGCCTCAAGGGACGTATTTTATAAACAAACAAGAAGCAGTAAGGAGGAATAATTTAAAAGAGAGAGAGAGAGAGAGATACTGGACTTCAAGGGTGTTTCCTCCTCTGACTTACAGACCCAGCAAGCGGCAGCAGCATGGACTGGGCTTATGACCATGGCATCAAGTACGCCTTCTCCTTTGAGCTGAGAGACACTGGCCACTACGGCTTCCTCCTGCCCGCTGACCAGATCATCCCCACGGCAGAGGAGACCTGGCTGGGGCTGAAGACCATCATGGAGCATGTGCGGGACAACCTGTACTAGAGGGCCCCCATGGATTGCAACCTCTACTAAGGGCCCCCCTGTCTACCACAGCTCACCCCCTGCAGCACACACACCAGGGCCGTTCTGGAAGAGGGTTGTTCTTTCAGGTAACAAGTCAGAGCCCTCTGCTGTGGAGTGAACACAGGTTAGCCCCTGTTTATGAATTCCAGGGGTGCCCGTGAGAAGCCGTCTGTCAGCTTCTAGGTCCTGTTGTTTTACTGTGTCCTCTGCGCTTTGCTCCCACACAGCTGGCTGGGCAGGCTGCCCCTTAGTAGGTAGCCTGTTGCTAACTCAGTTTTAGAACTAAAAGAGGTCTGAGTTGGCTTTCTGGGATCCCGATCTCAGTGTGTGTAATGCCTTGCAGCCAAGCCAGTGACTGCGTTTGGTGGGGCCCCAGAGAGGCACGGGGAGACCGTGCTTATTCTTTAGACCAGTCTCACAGGGGATGCAGAACTTCCTTCTCTTTATCTCATTCCTTCTGGAACATATTTTCTTTGAAAATAAATCCTGTAAGGTCATCAGTGTGGGTCATTGCCTGTTTTTTTGGTTTGTGTTTATTTGTTTTTAGTCTGAATACAAAGCAGAGGATCCGCTGCCCATCACAGCCAAAAATTCCCAGATGCCACAGTCCTTATCACTTTCCTCTCTTTATTATTCAGTGTAACTGGGCTCCCAGAAGGGGATCTGTGTCACTATAGGGTCTGCTTTCTCAGAAATCCTGCATGGAATGGTGATCTAAAGAGCGGGATTGCTAAATTATCCCCATCTGTCCTAATGGACTCATCACCACTTTGCCTTTTGAACTCACTTCAAAGATCTTGCCCTCACCCTCCAGGTCCTAAATCACGCCTCTGGCCTGGATAATCTCACTGCCCTGGCACATTCCTGTTGTGCTCTGGTGTACCCTCCTTCCGCCCTTCCTCCCACCATCCTCCCTTTCTCTTTCCTTCCTTCCTTTCTCTCCTTCCTCCCTTCCTCCTTCCCTTTTATTTTTGTCTTTGGAGTTGTCTTCTTCCCTTTCCATCCTGGCCCTTGAGGACCAAGGTGAAGCAAAGATTCATCAGTCAGGCTGCTCTTGTTCCATCCTTCACAGCACATACCATCTGCCTCCTTTCCCCCCCTTTTCAAATATGTCTGTAAATCTTACCCTTCTGCCTAGGATTTGTGCAGCATCTGGTGTGTGCTCATAAGCCAATAAATATTCAATGTGAGTCTCATGATCATCTCTTATTCTTTGCCTTCACCTGAATGGAACCAAGCCATGGTTTTGAATATGCAGTTCTTTATAATGTCAAAAGTCAATCTTAATCCCCACCCGTATCACATGACATGAAGGGAGGCCTTCTCCATCAGACCGAGGGGCCTCCAGGGCAATGTTACCTTGGTGATTTTGTTCTGGTCCTGGGTCTAGTCCTTAGTTTTTTAGCTAAGAAGCTCGATATTCTTGGTGTCCCTGTTGATTAGACTTGGAGATGCTGACTCACGCCTACGGAGCTCAGATGAGACAGATGATAAAATCAGAATACGAATTTATTAATTTACATCATGGCATGTAACTGTTTAGTGGATTGGATTCTCACGTCGGCTGAACAGTACATTCTCTCCCTGTAGGCAAGATACATGGGAAGCCAAATTATAATCAGAAGGTTGTTTAGTGAGCGGGCGTCAGAGCAAGGAAAGTTAATTACAGTCTATGATTAGAATTTTTAATGGTATCCAGCTCTAATAGCATGATATATCCAATTCTATAACCAGAACACACCTGCCAGCTGGTCGTTTGTGTGGCTACTTGAGACTGCTTCACAACAGACAATGTAGGCACAATTCTCGCTTCTCTGACTAGCTTGTAACTTGGCCCCGTTTGTGAATCCTCTGTCTGTCCCCGAGATTGAGGTTGTCCTCTGGAGCCCTTAATGGAAAGGTTTATAAAACAAGACACGAAAAACTGTCATAAGAAACCTGTGAATATCGTAAGATGAAGCCCTGATACCTGTGACTTTCAAAAAAATTAAGATGTGGGTAGGTAAATTGGACAAAGGGGGTCAATTGTATGGTGGTGGGGAGAAACTAGGCTTTTGGTGGTGATCACAATGTTGTGTCTACAGATGTCAATTAAAATGCTGTATACCTGAAACCAATATGTTATAAACTAAGGTTACTTAGGTAGAAACTAAGCTTAAAAAAAATCTTATATACTAGAAGATATTTATATACTAGAAGATATTTATAATGTACACAGCAGTCAGAAGATGTATAAAGAGCTCCTGCAGACCATCAAAGAAAAAGAAAAAAGGAAATAACTCAGTAGAAAAATGGACATAGGTATGAGCAAGAATTTCACAAAAGAGAAAACAGGTAAATATGATAAACATGAAAGGATGATGAATGATCAAAGACGTGTAGTTCAAGATCACAAAGGGATGCTATGTAGTATTCTTTCAATTTACAGAAATTTCAGTTTACACAAAAAGTTGGAGAGGAGGTGGATGATAGGATCTTTTATGTATTATTAGTTGGCATATGACTTAGTAAAACAATTTTGGAAAATAGTTTGGCATTATCTTCTAAAGTTTACACCTTAGGATCCCGCTATTCCACCCCAGGCACAAAGTCAAGAAATTCTGATACCTAATTAACAGAGACATAGATGAGACTGTTCGTGGTCATACAGCTCATAGTGGCAAAACTCTAAACCATCGAAAGTCATCAGGGGGAGAATAGGTGCATAACAAATGACATTTTCACATACTGAAATATTATACAATGGTCAAAAAAGTTAGTATGATTTCCTACCAAAAATGTTAATATGATTTCCTTTCTAGAAAGTTCCAAATAACTGAACTATACACACACACACATGCATGCACACACACACACATGCTTGTAAGACATGTAAAATTTGGTTTGGTAAAACGATACAAAACAGGAAACAAAATATAGTAAACACAAGCACCCCATTCTCCACGTTGAATACATCAACTACGTGTTGGCTGCCAACAACTCAGGGCGCCATTCCTCCCTGAAGAATTGGCCCCTGCCAAGTGGGGGCTGCCTCACCCAGGAGGCTCCACACCTGCTTTCCCTATGTCACTCACACCCCCAAGACTGTCTCTGGTACAAACAGCTCCTCTGGTCTCAGGATGGAGTCGGTATCCTGGCCAGTGTGCTCCTAGACTCTCAATCCAGTCTGCAGTTGATTCCACATCTTCACTTACTCCCAGCACCCCCCTTTCCTGAGTTGCCCCCTCAATAAATCATCTACATGAGGATCCCATCTCAGGCTTAGATGCTAAGGAAAATGGGCTTCAGACAATAATAAAGAAAGAATCTGGGTTTCTGAATGTTGATTGCCTCTGATAAGGAGAGGCACTATGGTTCCATGAAAAACCTAGGTTTTGTTTTAGGTTCTATTTTTCAGGTACTTACTTCATGATTAAAAAAGAAAACTTCATTAGTGAGCAAAATAAATAATAAAAGAGGGCTATGAACAGATCAGTGATGAGTTGCCATTAAGCAAGGATTATGATTAATCTACTTCTACAGACCTGAAATCCATTTTAAAAATGTTTATAGAGGTACAGATTTTAGCACAAAAAAGCTTTGCTGTTCAGTGTACATTTATTGAATGTCTGGTGTGTGCCAGGGGTGGTTTTAGATGCCAACAGTGGAGTGGCAAGAAGACAAAAATCCTCCTTACATGGAATTCCCTTATGGTTGGCAAAACAGGAAGTGCTCAAGTAAACAATGAAATTATAAAATTTAATTGGATAATGAGAGTGGTTATAAAAAAAGAAAATGGACTACTATGAGGAGAGTTATAGGTGGTGGGGCTGCCTCTAGGTTGGGAAAGCTAGAGGAGATGGTATTGGGTTTGTATAATAATAATAATTTACTTTTAACTTTTACTTTATATACCCCCAAACCATGTGAGAAAAAAATGGCTTAGATGTTATTATCCATATTTTATGAATGGAAAAATCTCAACAGTCTGTTTCTTGTTTAAGACAAGTAATTAATTTATCTGTAAGTGAAGACCCTACTGAAACAGAAAACTTGAGCCATGAACGTTCATGAGCATGACTTAAATTTCTGAAACACATTTAAATTTAATAAGCTTTGAAACCTCACCCAATCAGTCTCCGAGAATTTTCCATGATGAAGGACAGCAAGGAAGATGAAAAAGGGACAATCCATTGGTAACAGGAAAGGGATTTTGAGTTCTCGTGTTTTGCAGCGCTTGGGAGGGCTTTGCTGTGCCACCTACAGTCTAACCCTTGGTGGTGGAGGGACAGGAAGGCTCCAAGAAGTTGCTGCCAGACCAAGTCTGTGGTCGTGGACAGGGTTAACGGTCATCCATGAGGTGGTGCCTGAAGCTAGAGCCCCTTTTGTCTTCTAGATACGGATGTTGGGGAACAGCAGAAAAGTCCCCAATGCCTCCACTTAGCCCTGTGACCTTGGGCCATGATGCAATCGATCTCTGGGATCCCCAGTTTCCTCATTTTTGAAATGAGAATACTCATAGTATTCACTGCCTTATCAAGAGGACTCAGCAAAGAAATGTATTAAGTCCTCAGCACCTGGCCTGGCATTATGTGTTAGCTAGAATTATTGTTCTCATGAAATGGTGGAAATTCATTTAGGAATCTAGTTATTCATTTTTCTAACTGGAAACCTTGTTTTCTTTAGACTTTCTTTGAGCCTTAATGACAAAAAATCAACAGTTCATGGAAATCACTAGTTGGATGTTAAGACGTAGTAGCATTTGGGTCTTGAAATATTGGGGTCTTTCTCGGGGAGCTTCTCCATGTTAAAATGGATTAACGTTTCCCAAAATCTTCCCGGGTTTCCAAGCACCACTGTACCGATTATAGGGGGTCACCTTTGGTTTTCACAGGTGCTGTAACGCCCTGCTGTAGGTCTGTTTTGGGTGAAGCTGAGGGTATGTCCTCGCTCAGGAATGTCCCATGTAGACTGCACTTCTTTTATGTCACTATATTAAGACCAACAATGAAAAATCATTTTTATCGTTATCATCATCATCCTTATCTTTCTGTTTGATGAATTCTGGAATTCTGCCAAACCAGACAGCTTGTAAAATAAATTCTACTATTTGAATTGCGCCTTAAATCATGAACACCAGCTGTTTCTTGTATTTGAAGTGGAGCTCCAGGTGTGCAGGGGCCATCTGCAGAGCACAGGCAGTTTTCTCCTCCTCCAGAATATGTGGGAACCACGGTGCAGCAGCTGGGCAATTTGCTCCTTTAATGCAGAAAGTGAATCTCAGTTTTTTTTTTTGTATCCTCTTCAAGGCCAGGCTCAGGAGCTAGCAAATATTTGTTGATTTGATTTGCTTCAGGGCAGCAAGTTAACAATTGCATAAGCCACACTGAGAACAAGTCAGGGCAGCAGGAAAATACTTTTTCCAACAAATATTATCAGTGGAATTCTGGAAAATAGATTGGAATGCAAGTCCCTAAGTTCTAAGAGAAACAGAGCATAAATTAAGCCTTCAAAGATAAGGAAGACTTGATATTGGTTAAATTGTTGGCATTTTTGCAATGATTTATAGCTTTGAAATGCTTCTATAGATACTGGATAATTAAATTATCACAACCACCTGCTGATCCGCGCACATGGGTATTATTATCCCTAGTTAACTGGCTAGGATGCCACATCTTAAGGAGGTGAAACGGGCCCAAATGAACGCAGATGGAAATGGTAAAGCGGTTCTCAGCATCAGCTCGCCAGATTGTTACCGAGGTGCAGAGAATGCCGTTTTGTTCACTAGGGTTTTGAAGTTGAGTGCTTTTAAAATGCAGAGTTGCCCCACTGTTTCTGGTCTCACAGCCCTGTGTTATCTGCCTGGCTCCAGAGACCTGTAAACTTCCAGTTTTGCATTGTTGAGAGGGAGCTTAGGGAGGTCAGAGCCTGGACTCCCTCCCTGGCTGCTGGTGATCTGCTGGTTGAGGGGGACTGTGTGGTTTGTGCGCATCTGTCCTGGTTGTGCCAACACTCAAGCTTGTCATAAACGGAAAATTAATATCTTACTGATTAAGACCCAGAATGGACAATATTTCCGTCCTTTGGGGACTTCCTGTACTTTGTTGGGGTGAGACAACCCACAGAACCACCTACCCATTTGAAGCACTTCTCTAAACTTTGTATGACAAAATGCACACACTCTCAACAAACAACAGATAGATTCTGCCTGAGTGTTGAAATGACTTGACCTAACCTTAGGAAACCATTAACTCAGGTTTTGGGTTTTCAAGACCCTCAAGGGCAGAGTCAAGGTTTTATTTATTTTGGATCCCCAGCACCTAAGCACACATGTGCATCATAAAGATGTAGTCAGTGAATCACTGCAGTGAGTCAATTTCATGCCTGGTCCAAAAGAAGCCAGCCTCTTCCTCACACAGAGCTAATGGTCTGGCAGTCTCTTTCCCTCTTGTCTAAGTACCTTGCCAGGACATTGTTCTTGTCTGATGGATGTGAGCATCACAGGGTTCAGGGAAAGCAAAGAACTTCGGCTCCAGTTTCAGCAAATCTATATTAGAAGACTCAGAGAAGTCAGGTCTTGAGGGGAAGGAAAGATGACCTGTCTCATCATAGTGAAGCGGTTTGTCTAAAATGCTTCAAGGGACAGCTGCGGCTGGGTAAGTATTAACTTGTTAAGGAGGCCTGTCACAGAGGAAGCCATCAGCTCTTCCTACCCTCCCCCACCAGCCCCATGGCCAGCTAGAGGATCAATATTTAACAGGCATGGCTCTATGTGTCTGCGGGGTCTCCCCAGTGCCTGGCAGGAAGTCTAGGAGTCCTTTGTATACTCTGGAAAACAAACAGAAGATTTGGTTAGCTAGAAAGGTATTTGTTCAAGCAGGAAGGTGGACAGATTGCGAGGCTGGGGAAGGTCTGGTCCTGAACAGAATGGCCTGGCGGACAGTGTTTTCCTCCCCCTTCTTGCTGCAGGGTGGTGGAAGGGTATAGGTGTTGGATCTGTGGTCTCAGAAGCCAAACATGTCGAGGCCTTTGAAATTAAGAGACTGGCAGGAGGCAGTGCAGAGAGGATTTCCCTTTCTTCCAGTAGAAGAAGTAAGAAGTTGATCAATATATTTGTGAGTTGCTCAAACCTTGTTGAGCAAAATTTTGCTCTACTAATATCAGGATTTTATTTTATTTTTTATTTCTCTAATACTTGGAATTCAAATTTGTAGACCTTTCCTTAATTGCTGGCATCATCCATAGTCATAAGATTCAGATTAAAGCTGTTGCAGGGAGCCTCCCTGGTGGCATAAGGGATTAAGTCACAGCACTCTGAAGCTGTCCACAGTCACCACAGCATGAGTTCGATCCCCTGCTGGAAGCTGACCCGATGGGACCTGCATGGCACAGCAGACCTCTCCTGTCTTGCTCACTGCTCCTCTCAGTAGTGTATTTCAGTCGATTAGGCTATTCTGCTCCCCACTCTGTCTCTGGTGAATCCTGTCACCTCTGGCCTGCACTCCAGCTTTATATGCATAAATAAAAAATCTTAACAAAAATAAAGTTGTTGCGTAGATTTCATGGCCTGAGTGTTCTGAAACTCTACTGGGTGGCACTTGCAATGTCTTTCAAATCTCTCAAAGACGTCAATACCCAGGTGGTCCTGGGAGGGGACAGACCTCCCTCTTTCTGCAAGACCATTTTCCAGAGCCAGGCTGCCTTCTCCTTTCATACATGGTAAATTCCTGTACACATATGTCTATTGAAGCTAAAGCACAAATGTCCAGCTGTGGACACAGATTATGTGGGTTCTAATGAGAAGCTTATTTCGAGTGAGCCCAAATCACTCTTCCCGGTCAGATGACATCAGTGGGTCAGTTCAATCAGAAACTGAACTGAATGTGAAGCCCAGAAGTTGTGTCTTACCAAAGGAAGGTGCGTGATCTCCTGACCGAGCAAGTCCATCACTATCTTTCCAACAACACATGCTCACTTTGTATCTCTGTCACATTCCTTAGCAATAAAGTTTTTTTAAATTTTTTTTATTATTATATATATTATAACAGTTTATTTTTACATCATTTTGTACATTTTTTTCCATCTCAATTGTAATCCCCGCGGGTTTCCCATCACCAAGTCACCCGTATGCCATCACCATAATCCCGTGCACTTCCCTCCCCACCCCCCCGTTTCCCACTCCACCCTCACAAAATGTCTCTGGTATATGGCTGTTCATTATTCTTGTTAAGCAATAAAGTATTTTTTTAAAGATTTATTTATTTATGCATACAGAACTGGGGTACAGGCCAGAGGTGCAAGGGTGGTGAGAGGATTCACCAGAGACAGAGTGGGAGCAGAACAGGCTGATTGACAAAGTACACTGCTGAGGGGAGCAGAGGCGGGTCAGGAGAGGTCTGCCAAGCCATGTGGGTCACCTCTAGGGAGGGAATCAAACTTGCACTGCAGCAGCTGTGGCCAGCTTGCAGTGCTGTGTCCTTACCCATTGTGCCCCAGGTAGCGCCCAGCAATAATAAAGTATTTTTAAATTAAAGTCCGGACATTGTGTTTTAGGCAAAATTCTATCACACGCCTAATAGGCTACAGTATAGTGCAGATATAACTGATCTGTACTGGGAAGCCAAAACATTCATGTGACTTGCTTTACTGTGACATTTGCTTTATTGCAGAGGTTTGGAACTGAACCCACAATATCTTTCAGATATGCTTCTACAGGGAGTATTACTATTATTAATATACGTCAAGCCTGAAGTAAACGTGGACCCCGTGGCAGCAGTCTTAAAATTCTTTATGCGTAAGGCCTGACAGCAGGGAAGATGGTTCTGAACCTATGTGACGAAAAGAAGCAAAAAGATTGAAAATCCCAACAGGACACCAGCTTGCACAGGCAGACTCTTGCTCATATCCGTGTTTGATTCATCATTTCTCCAGTCTCCAACCCCCATAATACATTGATTTCAAGGATAGTGACTATCAGTATTGATTTAAATCAGTTTTAATTAAAAAAATCATATTTTGCCATCCAGCACCACATGAGAGAAGAGAAACATATAGAAACAAATGCCTGACAGTGTAAAGCTTTTCAAAATAAGTTTAATGAGGACACTGGCCAGTTTTTCCATCCTTCGCCCCTATAGTTAAAAAAATATCTAGTACATCACACCCAGCATATGTAATAACGTCTTTATGTATTCTGTACAAATTCTGCTGTACCCATGAGGCACAGAAATTGAAATAAAAATAAAAAAGACGAGAGTAAAATACACAGGAGTCCTTACAATGTCTTCCTTCACCCTGTAGGAGCAAGACCTCACGTTGGAGACACCAGGTTTGACTGAAGAATGCTTCTGACCCCTGCCTGGAGTTCTAGACTCATAGACAAATACCTACCTGCAGCTAGATGAGGGCAGGCCAGCTACAGCCTACAGGCTGGATCTCTCTCCAACTGTTTTTGTAGAACTTGAATGCTGAGAATCATTTTTACATTATAAAAGGGCAAAAGAGTATTTGGTGAGAAGCCTAGTAGCACTGGCAAAGCCTACGATCTAGGGGGTTCTTGAACAATACAGAGGGTTTAGGGGTGCTGCCTCCTTTGTGGTCCAAAATCCCAGTTTACACCAGATGCTGCTAAAACTTAACTTCAAGTACCTGCTGTTGCCTTACCGAGAACAGTCGATGAACATGTTTTGTATGGTATGTCTTCTGTTCTGTATTCTTGCATAAGATGGAGACATCCTAAGTGGGTCATCATAAAGGTCTTTTTCATGGCTGCCTTCATGCTGTGTGGGCTGAGAGGAGGAGGAAGAGAGGGGATGACAAAGTCAGAGTGTGAGTGGACCCAAGTAGTCCTAAGCCAGATTGTCATGGGTCAGTTGCACTTCATGTTTGACCCTTTCCAGGAAGACTTTGCCAACCCCTGGACAGGGACAATGTCTGGGATACCTTTGTCTTTCCTCCAGGCAGAAGGGACTTTGTAAGTTCCTCCTGGGGTGTCTAGGAGGTCCCCTAGCCAAAGGGAGTGCACCCTTGGTCTGGACCTTTCCTCCAAAGAGCAGGACATGCCTTCTTCAGCTGCTGACACCCAGCCTTCCAGGGAGCAGGCTCTTGGGCACCTCACAATGATCGTTCATTGGCTCCTGGGTGGTCAGGCCTGGGGGGGGCTTTCACTGGCCAAACCCCTTCCCAGCAAGGACTGGGTGGATTTGGGCTGGTGCTCTCTCGGTAACCAGCTGGACAGGTGGGCAAGGTAGTGCATGTGGAGGAGACCAGCCAGGTGCCCAGCTGGAGGCAAATTTGTGGCAGAAGGTGGCCTGGGAGCCTGACCTCAACAGTTGGGCCTAGTTTGAGGATGGTCACTAGTCCTAGTGTTGGGATGCCCTGTGGCAGGATGACAACAGATTAGGTTCCTGATGGAGGGTGGTGAGGATGGGGTCCAATAACTGAAAATCGGGAGCGGCATAGAGTCCAGACGTCAGACTCTGAGCAGATGAACACAGGGCCGGTGGAATGGGCACTGTGAAAGTCTGTGGGACAAGGGTTTGTTCCCCAAAGCTTTGGGCACATGAAGGAGTGAACCAACAAATCTATGCATAAACAGATTTGGTGGTCTGGGCTCTCTGAGGTCACATAGGCGATAATGCCATGGCCAGAGTCCCAGGAATCCATGTCCTGGTAGGTTGATGCTGGTACTAATTAGACTCTGTGTGTGTGAGGATAGGAAGGGCAGCAGGTGTGAGTAGCTAAGCTGGAGTGATAAGGTTGATCTGCTACGGCTTCTCCTGGGGCTGGAGGTGGGCAGTGGCCCCAGGGGGCTTTTGAATGATGAAGTGGATTTAGAGACTCTAATCTAGAGTGGTATTAAGGTGTCTACCACCTTTCAGTGGGCCATTATCTTCTTGGATTTTCAGTAATCACTTTCCTCTGAAAACACCTGTTTGGTGTAATTCTGGAAGGTGGGCTAAGCCTGTATTTTTTTGTTAATTAAATCACATTTTGATTGCTCTAGTGGGGGCTGGGTGCTTTCAGAAACTGGTAAATCCTCTTGTTAATCAAAGAATCCTTTTGTCATGTAAATGATAACAGTCCTGGTCTCTTCTTTTTTAGGATTATGCTTGATATATTTATTTCCATTAACACTCAAAGGGGACTTTTGGGGAAATTAAGCATAATTTAGTTTGGGAATTTTATTTGCAAACTCCGGAGTGCATATTGTAATTCTAAAGACCCTCAGGGTGGTCCCCACTTGCAAGTGGGAATTAATACTTTATTAATAAAGAAAGGTTTCAGAGCAAGAATCAGATTTCCTGCACCCACTACCCTGTTTTGGCTGGTCAAGTCTATCTCTACTCACCTTGGCTCAAATGGCACCTTTTTTTTTTTTGACATGATAAAAATGTATCACATCAAATTTATCACTTTAACCTTAAGCATACATACTGTTGTGTAGCGTCAGACACCTTCACCTTGTTGTGCAGACATCAGCACCACACAAGCCCAGAAGCTTTTCATTTTCTTCAACCCATTAAATATTAAGCCCCCCACTGGCCCCTGACAGCCACAGCTCTATCTCTTGCATTTGACTATTCCAGGTATCAATGACACTTTTTAAACTTCACTTTTATCTATCATGTGGATAGAGCTTCGTTGAAAGTGTCAAATAATTTTGCAAGACTTGTTATAAAGGCAGCTGGGTCTCCTACCTGTTCCTCCTGACCATGTCAAACTCTCTGGCAATGACCACATTGAGTTTTGTTAGCCTTGATATCAATATCCACAAACTTACATAAGGTGCTTACATTGCTACTCCTTGACTGCTCAACTTTCTAACGATTTTTCACAATGAACAATAAGAATTTAGCTTTCACATATCTCCTTTAAAATATGTTTAGGCCCTCCCTGGTGGCACAATGGTGGGACACAGCCCTGCAAGCTAGCCACAGCCACTTTATTGTGAGTTCGATCCCCGGCCCTGGAGGTGACCCCACATGGTGCACCTGTCTCTCCCGCTGCTCCCTTCAGCAGTGTACTTCATTGATCTATTCTGCTCCCCACTTTGTCTCTGGTGAAGACTCTCACCACCCCTGCACCTCTGACCTATGTCCCAGTTCTGTACACATAAATAAATAAATCTTTAAAAAAATAAAATATGCTTTATCGTGAAGTATTTCACATATACCTACAAGTGCCTGTATAAAATTTCCATGGCCTGTTAAAAAGAAAAAGAGTCTTTTATCCACTATTCAATTTAAGAACAGGAACCTAACATGACTTGAGAAGCCTACAGTATACCACTCCATTGTTTACCCTTCCCTCCCCCTGAAGAAAACGAATCCTTTGACCAGTCTCCTTCCTTTACCTTATAGTTATAGGTTCTGTTCATATTCAACAATCTATGGTTTAGTCTTTTTTACCTGCTTGTGAGTGTATCTAAGTGTAAATATAGGATGTACATTCTAATTTTGTTGCTTTCACTCCACATTTAGGGTTTTGAGTTTCAGCCAATTGGGTGCTCACAGCTGAGGCTGATTCGGTGTCTGTGCTCTGCTCTACCCCACCACAGGCCTGCATCTCTAAGTGTCCAGCGTGTACACATATCTTGGTGCGCATGTGCAAGATTTCTCCACGCCATATAGCTGAAGATGAACTTGTCAAGGTGTAGTGTAGCAGTACTTCCACAGCTCTACTAGATAACAAGTCTTTCCCAGATAATTCTGGGGAGAATGGATAATTTCACAACATTGAGTCTTCTTACCTAAGACTATATTATGTCTTTAGATTTATTTAGAATGTCATCATTTTTCAGTCAAGTTATATAATTATCTCCAGGGGGCTTTGCACATATTTGTTAGAATTTATTCTCAAATACTTTCATATCTTAAATATTCTTGGGAAATTCAAAGTAGTATCATTACATAGTGGCCTTCTTATTTATGATAATACTTCTTTTCTTGAATTTTATTTTATATTAATAAAGCTAAGGATGTTTTCTTTTGGTTAGCATTTACCTAGAATATTTCCCCTAACTTTGACTTTGTTTCTCTTTGCTTTTTTTTTTTTTAAAGATTTATTTATTTGTGCATACAGAACTGGGGTACAGGCCAGAGGCTCAGGGGCGGCGAGAGGCTTCACCAGAGACAGAGTGGGGAGCAGAACAGGCAGATCGACAAAGTACACAGCTGAGGGGAGCAGCAGGCAGGTCAGGAGAGGTCTGCCACGCCATGTGGTCGCCTCTGGGGCAGGCAGGGGTCGAACTCATGCGGAAGTGGCTTTAGATTCTTAGTGCAGTGCTTTAACCAGCTGCGCCACCAGGGAGGGCCTGTTTCTTTTTGCTTTTAATGCGTTAAGCCTGTCTCTTGTGACTACGTCTAGCTAGATTTAAAATAATTTTTTGATTTAAATAATTTTTGGCTGTTACTGGTGGGTTAAACACATTCACATTTAGTACAATTGAAGATACGTTTATGTACGTTTTTGTGTCCTTGCTATTTGTCCCACTTGAACATTTCCCTTATTTTACCTTCCCTTCTCATCTTCTTTTGGTTCATTTCTCCCTCTGTTTCTCATTTCATCTTTACTTTTTCTACCTTTGGACATTATATGCTCCATGTCTCATCTTTTAATTGTTACTCCAGTAACTGGAACATGAAGACTCAAAAAGTGTAAAAAAAATAGAAATGTCCACCCATTCTCCCAACTTTAAGCCACAAACTCTGATTATCCACTCTCAAACAATGTGCTATTATTGTCCAGAGTTGTCTTGGTACTAGGTGATCTGGGGAAAAATATCTCCTGAGAGTCCATGACCCCAAGTAAGCCCCCACATGATTTGGTGGTCTATATTTATGCTAACTATGCAGTCAAAAAACTCCAACACCACCAACAAAATCTCATGTCAATAACCTAATGTAAAGACAGTCTTCGGAACAACTAGGGATAAGAAAAGATCACCTACAAAGAATAATTAATAGATCTCTCAATTGCCTTTTAATAGCAAAAATTGAAGCCAGAAGACTGTGGGGGTAATGTTTTCAATGTGTTGACAAAAACAAAGATCAACTTATAATTTATACCCAGTAAACTCCTTCAAGAATGAAAGTAATATAATAATATCCTTTCAAGTAAACAGAGATAGACAAGTATCCTAAAGGAAAGTTTTAAAAGCTAGGCTTCAAACAGAAGGAAAATGGTCCTAGATAAGAGAATATTCTCTGAAAAGATCAGACATTTAGGGTTCAGAAAACTCTGAGGGAGAAATTCTGCTTACCTCTTATCTGGCTTTGACTTTTTTTTTTTTTTTTTGATTTATAGACTCTTTCATTCCATTCGAGTGATGCCTTAAACAAGGGGTTATTCAAAATACTTATCAGCATTATTTTCTATATATTTCAGTTGAACAGGATTGGTTACTCTAGTCTACCCATGTACAGAACATAAAAGTTCCCCAACAAAACCTCCCTGCCCCTTCGGGCTCCATGAGGTTCATTTCACCTATGCCCAAGATACCTTTTACCTTTCTGCTATTGCAGCTATATTTTTACATTTACATATATATTTCGATATATGTAACTAAGTAGAATGTCTGCTTAAATACGACTCAAAACCTAAGGGCCAGGCCTCTATTGCCCACTGTTTTATTCATGTACAGTGCAAATAGCTGGCACATAGTAGGCATTCAATAGATATCTATTGAGTAAATCATTAGGTGAGACATCGATACTACTTAGAAGTCAGCACAGCGTTGTCACCACTTCTTGGGCAGCCACAGGAATTGGCCAGTCCTGGGAATTCCCACAGAACTGTGCCTTCAACTGTAGTAGCTGCTACACACTTGCGGTTACTTGAACTATTCAAAGGAATTTAAATTAAATGAATTGAAAACTCAATTCCTCCCTCACACTAGCCATGTTTCAGGTAGCTAGGGCTCTCCCATTGGCCCCTGTGGACATGGAACGTTTCCATTATCACAGAAAGTTCTATTGACAGTGCTGCCATAGAATGCTTGAGATTTCTTTACTGCACCTCTCTCTCTTGCTCTGGCTCTGGCGCTTTCTCTCTTCTCACTTCTAAACCAAATAGAAGGATAGCGGTCTTTTTCTGAGGGACTTAAAATGATGTTTTTGAACAAGAAGATGCTGGGTTCTTTTGGTGACTAACACCATTCCCACTTTTTTCTTTTAAATTCCTGAGCTATTGTTTACTGGTCCGTTCTTTTATTTCTATTTCCACTAAAGCTGAACGTTACTTGGGTAGAAAGCCTGATTGCTTTCTTTTCTAGGTCCTTAAGCTCTTTGCTGATGTTACTGTCTGAGAACCCCCAAAGCCAGGCTTCAGGGAGAGATTGGCATGTCTGAACAGCTGAACCACGAAATAATGGAGTAGGTCTGGCGGGTGTGGGGCAGGGCACTCTGTCAATGAAAGAGCTCCCCTCTCTGCACACACGGCTAGCTAATTGGCCATTCTGGGAAAGTATGGATGGGAGGGGGCTGTTGAGAATCTCCAGTGACAGTTAAGTGGCCTTTTGTGGACGTCCTCTGCTGAACAACTTTGTTGGATTTTCTGTTAGATTCATCATTTCTCATTCAGGCATCATCTTTTGCTTTCTCCTTGCAATATGACCGCTTTATGTGCTGGCCTCTGCTTTATTCCCCCTCTTCCTAGACCATGAAGAGGGCTGTGTGGGGCTTTCAGGCTGGAGAAATTGACTCTGCTATCTGTGGAGAACAATCATAATGACCGAAGTGACCTTCACGTCTAGCAGGAAAGGACCACCTATGCCAGCATTATGGTGACCGCCTGAAGACAGACAAAAGGGAATCTTCACTGAATTCCTTCTCAGACAGTATCTACTTCCTTTGTTCTGCTCTCCATTCTCTTCTCTTGCCCTTCTCCCCATGGCAACTGCAGTACTGACCCAAGCTGCGGCTGTGACTCAGACTTAATGCTTCTGAAATAATAATACGTTACATTTTTTCAGGCTTTGCTAAGCCAATTCACCCAAGCTGTCTCATCTAATAGCCCCCCAAAACCCTGTGAGGTAGGGAGGAGAGGGATTATTAATCCCATTTGACTGATGAGTAGACTGAGATTTAGGGGTATCAGGTTAATTGCCCCAGATCCTTTAGACAGGAAGTGAGCTCCTGCTCCGCTGTGTCTCAGCCCAGCTTTCTTTCAGTGATGTCTACATCCTGTGTGCCCAGAGGCCCAGGGAGATTGTGAGGGGGTGGGGAGGGAGAAGGAGAGCAGAGGAGAAGATAAATGAGGAGGGAGGGAAGAGTGGTTTCTGTGGGCCTCTAGCATCTCTCATCTTTCTCCAGAGAAGGGAGGTTTGAGGATCTCAAGAGGCTGGCCCAGCAACCATCAGGGAGACAAAAAAAAGTGAAGGGAAGAAGTCAAGTCTTCCTCTCTCTTTCCTTCTTCCCTGACCCCCTTGACACGGGAGGATTCACCTGGAAGCAGGGAGGGGCAGCCCCAGCTCTCTGAGGCTTGGTGTGTGGGAGCCACACACGGGGTCCTTCATCCCTCCCCTGTGGAGTCTAATACCCGTTGTTGGGCCGGGCTTGCTGGCTTTCAGGTGCTGTGCTGTCCCGAGGTCTGGGCCATGGCTGTGTGCCAGGAAAGCCCCTGAAGCTCGCCTGGAGGAGGAAGCATGCAGGGCAGCGCTGGACCAGGCCTGGGGCCTGGCCTGGCCCCTCTGAGCAGGCAGACCCTCCTGGTCTGTAGCTTTCTCCTGGCAGCAGCCTGGGGCCAGATGAACTTCACAGGGTGAGTGGCTGCTCCATAGCAGGAGGTGGGGGGGAGGGCACCAGGTAGCCCACGGGAAATGGCTGTCCTGCTGGGCCCAAGCAGGGTGGCTCGGGGAGGCAGGACTGAAGTCACTTCGGGTTCAGAATCTCACCCACATGCTAATGGACAGGACAATCACCAAGGCTCTGGTCCCTAAATCCAGAGTTCCCCATCTAGGGGTCTCTGGTGAAGGCTCCGGGGTTCCAAGATTCTCCCAGAACCATATGTAAAATTTTTGTTCATAGCGTTCCTCAGATTCTTCAAAAAGTTAGTCCCAGAAGGACTAAACCCACACGGGCAGATGTGATATTGTCCTCCAAGTACAACAGGTGCCAGGACCTACCCCAGGCATCTATGGACGTGATTTCTCAGCCCCCTCGAGAGCTTGGCAGCAGCTACACCTTACGCCACCTTAGGCTCAGAGAGGGGGTTCGTTGTCACTGGTCGCAGCCAGCTAGAAAACGGGCCAATGCCAGGCATCGGATCCCAGAGGTCACCCCACAACTCGCTCACTTATACTAGGGCAGGAGACTCTCAGCCTCCCCTCCCGTCCCCCCAACCCTGCATAATCCACAGGGAAGCTCATCCTTTTTCCATGTCCTTAGGCTCTTAAAAGGAAGTAGGAGGGGGCGTGGGGTTCAGACAAACCATGGCCTTGGGTCATTTTGGGAAGACCATTTTGGGGTTTCCTGTATCTAGTTCTTTCTCCCTTTTATCTTTTGTTCCCCACCTTCCTCCACCCCTGACTTTCCCTTCTCATCTTTCTTTCTCTGTCTTGGTGGACTGTGCAGTAACAATGCCAGGCTTCCTCGCGGCCCTGGTGGCCTGCCGGGCTGGAGAGAACTTGTGTGCTTTACTGAGCAGCAAGTCCTTCTTCGCGGAGGCTCTTCTGCCTCCTGGTGACAGGTGCCTCCCCGCCTCCATGCCAGGTTCCCCAGCCTGGCCCCTTCTCCCTTCGCCTCCTCCAGGCAGAGGCTGTTCCAGGAAGCCCTTACTACAGCTCTCCCGCTCTCCCATGTCTTTCCAGAGACCAGGTTCTCCGAGTCCTGGCTAAAAATGAGAAGCAGCTTTCACTTCTCAGGGACCTGGAGGGCCTGAAACCCCAGAAGGTGAGGAGTCCCCAAAACTGTGCATGTTCTCCCCTTCCTCACAGAAGCTTGCATGTTTGGTTCCCTGTCATGCTCCCCGCAACCTGCCAAAGAGCTTCCAACCCTGTGGAAAAATCACATTTGGCTCCTCTTCGGAAGAGGCTAGACCGCCCTTCCTGGCTTCCCCCTCTCTTCTGGATTGGGGGCTGCTAAGTAGGCCCTGTAACAGGGCTGAGCGGGGGGCTCTGGAAACAGCTGGAACACCCTAACGCCTCATGGGAGGTGCACGTCTCTGGGTGGGATGCCCTGCAGCACGCAGCCAGGACGCATCTGCTTCCCAATTGAACTCGCTTAGCTTGGCAAACCTGTGTTTTATTTGGGCTCATCCCTGTCAGCCTGAGCATTTGCTTCCAAGAACATTTGTCCTCTGCAAGTATTCCACAATGGAAACATTTTCTTCAACTACTATAATAGAAGGGTTTTGTTTGAGGGCTGTTGAAACACCCGCTATTTCTGGCCATGACCCAAAGCCCAGCTTCCTGCATGCCCGACCTGCCAAGACCCACAACACTCCATCATAATTCCCCCATGTTGCAAATTGAGAAATAGACAGCATTTGGATGATTTGGGGGTCCAGATGGGGCCTCTCCGGCTTCTCCTGGGCTTGGGAGTTAGCGATGTCTCCCTCTTCTGACCAGGGTTCTTGTCCGAATACATGTCCCAGATTATGTTTAGATTCTTTGGAACCTGGCAAAGTTACAATGTGGAGTGAGGCTGGGAGATGAAGGCACTTCAAAATAGGGGAAGAAACTCAGTGACATGGGGAATCTTGTATCCTGGTATTTTTACTTGGCTGCAGGGTTTGAATTAAGGAGCTGGGGCCCCTTGGGCCCTCTTCATGGTATAAGAGAAGACCGCCTGGCTCTCCAAGTGGCCTGCGGGACTGTGTGTAAGCACAGGGGATACACGCACCCACTTTTCTTTCTCTGTGGACAAGGTGGACTTCTGGCGTGGTCCGGCCAGGCCCAGCCTCCCTGTGGATATGAGAGTATCGTTCTCGGCCCTGAAAGATGTCAAAGACTATCTGGATTCTCACGGCCTTGCTTACAGCATCATGATAAAGGACATCCAGGTGAGGTCCCACTCTGCTGTGGGTCTCCCCTTCTGTACTCCTTTCTGGCTTGGGCCCACACACCCAGGCCCACACACCCAGGCCTAAACACGGACGTCCTGTCTCCAAATTCCCATGACATCTTTGTGAACCTGTCGTGGGACAAATGAAACCTCATACTTCTCAAAGAAATGTCAACATGGGACTGAATTGGGGCAGGTCTCACCGTGTGGTAATGGCAGGGTGGCTGTGGGCACTCCTCTTAGGTAGGAGGAAGGAGGGAGGCAAAGGGGAAGAGCAGGCTGGACGGCTGCCCCTGCTTTCCTGGCAGCTCCCCTGGTCCGTCTCAGCCAGCTGGTACCAGGGCATGGGAGCACGACCTGGCCACTTCACCACCTCTGCCTCCAGGTTCTCCAAACTATAGACTTCTCCCAGCCGGGAGCCCCCCGAGGGACCTCTCAGGGGGTGGCGGCTGCAACCCCACCCCTGGTAGGTTGAGGAGAACTTTCATCCTGAGCACCCCAGTCTTCCTCCCCACCTTCTGAGGGGCATGGGATTCTAGTTCAATTGTTCTGCCTGCGAGGATATCCCAAGGGGCCTCCTTCCTAAATGATTCTTTGGGGGTACCGCTCAGCGGTTCGGCTCGGTCCGGGCCCCCGGGCAGGTGCTGTTGAGCACCGTGTACCTGCAGAACTTACAGAACAGACTGAATCCCACCCATGGCATGTTGCAGCTAATCTCCAAGTGTGGGAACACAGACTCCTGGCGTGCACACTTGATGCCGTGTCAAGGGGCGGACGTTTCATGGAGCATTCCTTTCCCATACACACAGGGCTGGCGCGCTTAGGTCCATTCAAAGATCCTTCTCGCGCACCAGGCACATCTGTTTCTCACTCAACTTGTCAGGGTGGGCTATTTCTCTCATTAAATCCCCCACAAACAAAAATGGGGCAATTCCCACAGACAAGAGAGGCCACCACATCAAAAGGACTAGAACTCCATTCTCAGCTTTAGCCTCTGCCTGCAGTTTGAAGTTTGCCTTTCCCTGCTCCTGCCCCACCCTGGAAAGCCTGCAGCATTTGGCAAACAGACACGAAGAGGTCTCTGAGAGTCTTCTGTTGATTTCTGCACATCAGGGCTCCCAAGGCCCCTTTGAGTCTCCCTCATGGGGAGCTGGTCATGTGCATTCTCCTCAGCCTGTGTGTCCTGTTGCTCCCAGCCATGGAATTCGGGGAGAGCAAGGAGGTGGGGAGAGCTTTGCACCCCCTCTCTGTAAAATGTCCAGGCAGGCCTTTCACCAACGGCACAGGCTGTCTGCTGTGCATGGAGCTCTGACTGTCATCCTTGAGATCACATTTTGGCTTTGAGAGAACTGAGGTGTGGGGAGGCTGCTGTGTGGAGCTAATCTGTGGTGATGATGGGGAAGGTGTCCAGGGGAGGAAAACACAGAGGTGCTAACAGGAGGGAAGGGCTTTGGCCCCTCAGGGTGCTGCCTCTGGTCTTATGATTCAGTTACTAATTGCCTCCCGGGGCTGGTTTCTCCCTGTCTCTGTGCCTCCTCAGACCAGCATTTGGCTTGGTGTCTGCTCCATGGTGCACTCTTAATTGCTGTCTGCTGAGTGACTGTCCCCCTTAGTAGGAACAGGAAGTGCTCACCTAGAGAGAACTCATCACCACAGGTCTTTGTCTCCAGAGCCCAACGCCCCTCGGTTGGCCCAGGATGGTGCTCATTATTTCTCCTCACACCCCAACACCTACCATAGGATCTGCCACTTCTTGGGACTTAATGGCTGTTGGCTGAATGGGTGTGAGAAGGCAAGGAGCGGGAACAGGATGTGTGCTTGCTGGGACCAGGCTGAGAGCCAGCGCGAACACCTTATAGCTCCTTTTCACTTTTGCCAGAGGCACCAGGGCAATTTTGAGGCTGCCCAACCCCCTTGGTCTCCATCAGATAGGGATGCTTGAGATAAAAAAAAAAAAATGTGGGTTTGTTCATTCTGTCCATAGAAACGGATACCTACTATGTGCTGGGTATTGGGCAAGGGGCTGGAAGGATCAAGATAAGCGATCTATCCCTGCGTCTAGGGGAGCAGCGGGGTGTGGGGGGGCTGGGAGAGTAGAGAGGAGTAAATCAGTGATGACAATGGAGTGGATGAGCGCTGATGGAGTGGAGCAGGTTGCTATGGGAGCAAGTGCAAGAGGCACTGTGTGGCTCTGGGAGGCGGTAATTGCCAGCGCTGGCTAAGAGCTGGCTGGGGGTGGCTGGGGGGAAAGGGGGCCCCCTGCCATTGGTGATAAGGCTAGCCCAGATCACAAAGGGCATCCTCCACCCGGTGAAGAGGTTGAGGTTCTGTCCCCCAAACTATGGGGGAGCCATCAGAAGACTCTGATTTGGTCAGATTTGCATTTAAGAAAAACCCTTCTGACAGTGACAATGTTGAGTGGGGACAGGAGCCGGGAGAGGCTGACAGGCAGGAGGGTGCTGAGGAAATTGCAGTGGGCCAGGCAAGAAATTATCAGATTCTGAGTGAGCTCTATTTGCATTTAATTTTTCTTCACCTCCTCATTTTTGTGTTTTTTTTTTTTTTTCTAGTCCTTTAGTATTTTTTTTTTTTTCCCTAGGATGAGTCGCCATGGAAAAGCTTCACTTGAGCAATCAGCTCTGTGGATTTTAATGGCTTTTTTCTGATTACAAAATTAATAAATATTCATGTTAGGTAATTTGGAAAATAGGGAAAAGCACAAAGAAGAAAACAAAAATCACCCATGCTCTGACCATCTAGGGCAAAATACAATTTCGCATCAATATCGCTTTGCCAATTTTCCCTTCTCTACTGGATCATTCCCATTAGCAAACCAATACAAAGTTATTTCTCTCAACTTAAAAAATTCCCCTCTCTACCCTCCTCCCTCCCGCTGCTCCCCCAGCATCTCCCCTTTTTCTCCTTCCTCTAGAGTAAAACGGGAGATACAAACTATACTTACCACCTCTGTCCTGTGCTCAGGCTCGAGGAAACACTGTCCCCTGACAATGTCACACACAGCTGCTAGGTCCAGTCTAACTGTTCATTGTTGTCACCTTAGCGCAACTGGAATCTGCTCCTTGAATAAGTCTCTTCCTTTGGCTTCCAGGACTCCAAACGGACTTAACTGGTTGTTCCTCTGTTTGCCTTCCTGAGCCTGCTCTGTTCCTTGGACTTTTCTCCTGTCCCCTCCTCATAATCATGGTGGTGGATACCTTCTAATTCCTGAGTGTTCGCATCCTTACAGCTCCAGCCAACCCCTCTCTCCTGGACTCCAGACTCAGAGAGCCAACCACCTACGTAACATGTCCTCTTGGGTGTCTCCTGGCCCCTCATCCTGCCTCTCCACTGCCTTCCCCATTGCAAGAAATACCAATTCCACCCTTTGGGTCACCAGATGAGAAAGTTGGAGTCATCCTTGACTCCTTTCTTAAATCTTACACCAACCCACCAGCAAAAAGCATCAGCTCTCCCTTCACTTACATTTTCTCACTACCTTGACTATCACCCCGGCCAACACACCATCAAACCTTGCAGGGATTATTCCAGTGGGTCTCGGAACACTCTCCCTGGGGCCACACTTGCTTTCTTATTGCCAGAGGAGCCCTTTGGAAGAAGTGTGTCCCATGACATTACTCTCCTTAAAGCCCTCCACCACTTCTCCATTCACCCAGAATAAAAGTGAAAGTCATTAAAATGCTTCTAAATTTCTCTCTGCCCTACACCTCTCCCCCATCACCGACTATCCTCTCTTGATCACTGTTCCACATACCTAGACACTCCTCACACTGACCCATTTCTACCTCAGGGTCCTTGACTAGATTCATACCTCAGGGCCTTTGCGCCTGCTGGTCCTCATAGCTGGAGTGTCTTTCCAAAGATACCTGTATGGTTTTTTCACTGGTTGCTTTTAAAACCTTATTCATATGTCGCTTTTTTACTTTATTTTAAATTGCATCCTTCTCTCCTTCCTCCACCCTTCTTTCTCCACTGCTTCACATTCTGCTTTGGTACTTGCCACTTTCTATATGCTGTGTAATTTACTCAGTACTTATCACTGAAAGGTTCGGGGCAGTGAGGAGGACACAAAGAGACAGCGAGGCCAGCAAAACCAAAAAAAGGTTTATTTCTGTGCGCTCAGGTGACGTTCACTGACCCCAGAGAGGGTTGAGGTCAGAGATGTCATGCTGAGGGAAGGGTAAGAGGGATTTTTATAGACCTCGGTAGCGGGGAGAAACAGCCAGGTGGAAAATTTTGACAAGGAACTGGAATTATTTCTCTGCCTGGGGTTGTGGTAACTGGTGGTGACAAACAAGTCACGAGGTTTTGGCTCCCAAATTCCTGCTTCTACTTGGGGCTACAGCTCCTTCCATATGCCTGTGTTTAGCTGGTGCCTGACCCTTACAACCACCTCATTATCTGTCTCCACCGCCAAGCTCCATGAGGGCAGGCAGTTATATTTTATTTTGTTGGACACCATCTCTTTCCCTCCCCCCAGGGAGTCACTCCAACCGCCCCCCACCCCCACTACAACAAAATGTCCTTGACATTTCATATATAGCTCCCAGGTGTTCAACAAACACTAGTTTGCTGAACAGAAGAAATTAAACAAGTGGACCTGCTGTTTTCTGGGCTGGGGGCAGCTGTGAAGAGGAGGAAGGCAGATAGGGGGGAAGCAGAAGGAGGCAAGGGAAGGAAGGGGCAACTGTGAGGAAGAACCCCCTGGGGGCTGAGTCTGTCTGGCTGAACCAAGAGGACAGGGAGAGGAAAATGATGCTCTGTGGGGAGGAGCAGGCCCGACATGACCCGCCCTGGGGTCTTGCCTCCCAGCACCACCTTCCCGCTGGAGAAAGCCAGGTTTCTTGGTCACGCCTTGTGATGATTGCTCTACCAGAGTCCTGGACTCACCCCTACCCCGTCTCCCCAACTGCCATCATGTCAGTGGCATCTTCATCGTTATCAGCGTGGCTGGCAATGGTCTAAGCATTTTACGAGTACTAATCCTTTTCAGCTCTCACACAAACACATTAAAATATGTACTAAAGTATGTGAGAACATGACCCCATTATATGAGGGGAAACTGAGGCACAGAGAAATTAGTCATGTGTCCAAGGTACTGACCGCCTGAGGATTTAATCTGAAACAGCCTGGCTCTCTGATCCTATGCCATCTGCCTTCTGGGTGGTCAACACTGCTGTCTGTGTTATGTTTTAACTGCCTTCTGGGCAGTGAATACACCATTCAGCCTGGACTTCAAAGTTGGGGGGTTCATTCTAACAACAGGAATCTGCTGTCACCCTCAAAAATGCTTGGGTTTTAGTTGCCACCAGCCATGGGCTGTTACTACAAATGTTAAGCCTGAGCGGTAAGGCCAGGGGCCTACCCAGAGAGGTGACTGCCCGTCAGGGAGTGGGGGAAGGGCCGCGCCGTGTTAGTGAGCGGCAGCCATTTTATCACTGTGCTGGGAGTTCAGACCTCAACTTCCTCCTCCTCAGGGTCCTTCGTCTCTCCCCCACTAGGGAAGTGCTGATCTTTGTTTAATGTCCCCCAGCCTTCCTCATCCCTGTCATAAATTAATTCACACCAAGGTATTACTTTCTCTGTCAGGTTATGGCTTCCAGGGAAGCAAATGGCTTACTTCTGAGGTTTTTTTCTTCTTTCTGAGCAGCCTGACAGGACTGTAATTAGGTATTCCTGAGCCCGTGGCAAGAGGCATTCTCAGTTCTCCCATCCCCTTCCCTCAGCCCTGTGAAGGGAGCAAACATCTGTGTATGTTGCAGGCCAGGATAGATTAATATTCCTGGAATTGGGGGCCAGCTGTGAGGGCTGAGATTCCCAGTTTGTAAGCAGGCGTCATACCCATTCACAAGGTGGCTAGGGTGTTTGGAAAGTTATTTGCAGTTTGGTGCGGACTCCCATTTACCTCCAAGCTGTTCTGGGGAACAAAGGACAACCCCTCCATGAGAGCTGTCTTCCTGTGGGTGTCCCTGGGCTGTGAGGGGAAGAAGGGGGGTTTCTGGCCCTTTCTTCCCGTTTCTTCCCTGTCCTGCACACTCACAGGCTGCTCCACATCCCCGCTACAGTCCTTAGGAGACAGGACAGATGAACCCTATGTCTGCATCACAGTGGGGACAGAGCGGGTGCCCTGCCCCTGACTGGGGTGGCCTCGCCTGGCGTGCTGCCCCTCTGCAGCTGCTCTCCACAGCTGGTAGTGGGCCACAGTGCTGGGCCCACATTGGTCATGTTGAGAGTCCCCTGGGTCTCCGTGGGAGAAGACAAATTCCCTTTGTTCCAGCTTCCCCCGGGGTGCTTGTGCCAGTGAAGCTGAGGGCTCCTCCACTATCTCTAACTTCACCAGCAATTCGGCTTTGCCCAAGTGCAATCATCCAGCCTCTCCACTTCAGCCGCAAACACTGCAATTACAACTGCCTAGCGTGTAGGCAGTGCTAAGGAAACGAGCCTTACACATTGATTTCCAGTCCCATTTTAAAATCTATAAACCAGAGGACTGTGAGCCAGCTGAGGGGGCGGGGTGTGAGGGCTGTGCGGCAGGGCTACGTCTCCTGTGTGTCTGTGTGGCGCGTGTGTGGTTTGTACAGGTGTGTGGTACGTAGTGTGTGTCTTGTGTATGTGTGTCGTGCATGTGGGGTGTGGTGTAGGTTGTGTGTAGTGTGTTGTGCGTGCATGTATGTGGGTATGTGGTGTGTGTGGTTTGTGTGTTGCGTGTGTGGTTTGTATGTGTGTGGTATGTGCATGTGTTGTGTGTGTGCGTGTGTTGTGTGTGTGTGGGTATATGTGTGTGTTGTGTGTGTGTGTTGTATATGTGTTGTGTGTTGTGTATGTGTGGTTTGTGTGTGTGTGTGTAGGGGGAGGTGGTCTCTTCCAAGCTCGATGGCTACAACTGCTTTTCAGCCACTAGAGCTTTTTGCTTTAGTTTTAGTCATTTAAAAGATTCATTGAAAAGATCTTACTCACTGAAGTAGTATAAACACATTGCCAAAACATGAAAATTGAGAAAAGAAATTGCTTAATTATAATCCTTCTATCCTAACAGGCATTTTGGCATAATTTTTGGGTATTGTAGACTTGTTTTTCTATGCTCTGGGTGCAGCTTTTTCATTATTTTAAAGTAGTTTTCAATTGCAAGTCTTCTATGATGGACTTTTCAGCTGTTGATGACATTTTGCACACCATTCTCCACACACACACACACACACACACACACACACACACACACGGTTGCACATACCTCTGCGTGTGCATGTTGTTGTTAGCCTTTAATTCTGATAGCTAACTCACTAAGGAACCAAGGCAAGGAGCTAGGGTATCTGGTTTTTAGCTTACCTTTGCCTTTGGTTAGCTTTGCCATTAAATCTCTTTACCTCTCCAATTTGCTTTATCTCTCAGACATGCATTGTTCATTCTTGCTCTGTCATCTGGTCATCTGGCCAGATCAACTGAGACAATGAGGATAAGACTCCTGTAAACGGATAGAGTCTGGCCTAAATCAGATGTCATCAAGACTTAACTTGTGACCCAGAGTTGTAAACCAGGGTGACTCTGGGTCGAGGCCTGGCTTTCGCAGTCCCATTGTGCAGAGGGCCCAGGAAACTTCCACACTGGACACTCAGCACTTTTTCCTGGATGCCTTTGCTCTTGGGGGCCTGTGTATAGCATGAGCTTGTGAAGAGGGCGCCTGCCCCACTTGGCTCTGTCAAGTTGGGAAACGTGTCTTAGGATGATCAGCCCTGGGATGTGTGGATGTTGATCCAATCCACTGTGCTGCCCTCGCCAAGGTCAGTGGCATGCACCCCATGAGACTGAGTGCCAACTCCAGGCTGGTACTCAAGGACATGGCTTTTGGCTCACCTCTACTCTGCAGTTAACATGGTGAGTGAACTGTTGGCACATTAATCACAGTGATTTGGACTGACTTTGTCCACACCTGGCTTTCCAGATGGCTTGGCTGCCAAGCATCTAGGCTCTAGCTGGGGGTAAAGTTGATGTTGGGGGTCAGTGCACACGGTTCAGTGTGGGCCTAGGCTACACTGATAGTTCACAGAAGGCAAAAGCAAGATTGGTGGCAGCCCACAAGCATCTTTCACAGAACACTTTCACATCCATCATTGCATTTTATTCTATCCGTTGGCAAGACAGAGATACTTGTTCCAGTTTTCAAGCTGAGGAAACTAAAGCCAAGTTTCCACAGTAAGTTAGTGGAGGTGGCAGACACAGGACTCAGCTCTCCAGATGCCTGTGGAGTTGGTATTTCTTGCGATGGGGAAGGCAGTGGAGAAGCAGGTTGAGGGGCCAGTAGACACCCAAGAGCATGGATGCCAATGACAACTTGGGTTCTTCCCTGGCATGTGTGTTCATAGACCCACTCTCCTGGGTCTATGCTGCCTTTATGCACAGCTAGGTGAGTTTGGGCTCTGGAGAGTCCTGGCTGGCCCAGTCCTCCCCTTCCCTTCTGAAACATGCTCTTCTCTCCTAGGTGCTGCTGGATCAGGAGAGAGAGGCTATGGCCAAGTCCCGCCGGCTGGAACGCAGCGCTAGTAGCTTCAGTTACTCCTCTTACCATACCCTGGAAGAGGTAAGTCTGTCCAATTAAGCTCTGGGTCTTGCTGTCCCTCTGGGCCCTATGGACAGAGGCACTGAGGCAGAGACCTGTGAAGGAACATGGGTCGCTGAGGAGGCCGTGAGACACTTGGGCCATGCTGAACAGACACTCTCCTCAGGGTGAAGGCTTGTTAGGTAGACAGTTTCAAAGAGGTCCAAAAGCTGGGATCCTGAGAGAGGGCGCTGAGGGTCAAGGGTACAGCCCACAGGGGTATGGTGCCAGAGTTATGGGTTTACTAGGTGGAACCAAGGCAGGGCCCCCCATTGGCTGGACTGCCTTCCTATCTGACCCTGTGTCTTGGGACCCAGAGGTCTTGACCTCACCACAACCAGACCTGGTGTTAAGTGGTCAAGCTGTGGGTATTGAGGGTAGAGGGGCAGGAAGTCAGCACTCTGAGAGTCATTTTGTAGTATAAAATAAAGATGGCTTCACTTGAAGAAAGTTCATGGTCATACTACAGCCAGCTGGGACAGGTGTGACTGATTATCACTTATTTATAAAGAATATGCGAGCAGAACATAGAGAGACCTAATACAGAAACTCAAGGCTCAGGGCCCATTTCCAAGTAAAGAATGTGACATTATTGATGCTATCCTCTCTATTATTGTCATCATCACTCTCCTCATTCCATGAGGCCGACAATATGCGGATTCATTTTCTTCCCTATATTTGTCAATTAAATTATGTGCATTGCATGAATAAGGGAGTGAATTAATATAGTCTGTCAATTTTTATTCATGTCAAAGATACATAACTCTTCCTTCAGAGGTCTCAGAATCTTAAAAAGGAAGAGAAGACCAAAACAGCACTATGAGACCTATGAGATCCGCCAAATGGGTAGAATGGGTTGAGAGAACACTTCCAACCCAGAGCAGCTTGCTGATTGATGCTGGGGGCTCAGCTTATGCTGTTCTCTCAGGCAAAGTCTTAGCCCCATGAGGTGCTGGGAAACCTGGGAATGCAGGCGGATCAGAGCTTGCTAACCTACGTCCTGATGGCATCTTTACTCTTGTAATTCTCTAGGTTCTTTTAGATTTTCAAGGGAGAGGAAGAGCATTCAGGAAATATTCAGGAGGATGGGAATTATTCTGAGAGGTCCTGGGGTTTGCCCCCTCCCTGCTTAAATACCTGTGTGATAAAATTCATTCCTTTCAGATATATAGCTGGATTGACAACTTTGTAACTGAGCATTCAGATATTGTCTCAAAAATTCGGATTGGCCACAGCTTTGAAAATCGCTCCATTCTTGTCCTGAAGGTAAACTGCCCTCTAGATGCTATAGTTAAAGAGTCTCTGGCCTAAGATTGAGCTCATGTGGAGTTGTGGCTGGATGGGAATTTTAGGGAGAGAGGTGTGTACACTCCTGTCCTGAGGTGCCCCATGAGCTTTGGAATTGTGCCCGGGGATCCATTCTTGCAGGTGACAGTGTGACCTGGCACGTCCTGGGTCAGGAAGTAGGGGGGAGGGTTGCTAAGGAGAGGGAACTGCAGAGTGACAGTCATCACCCTGGACTTGGGGTGTGAATGTGGGTGATTCAACATTCTTCCTGTTATCTTGATTGCTTCACCTGCTAGATGGGAAGAGGCGCCTACAGGCCTTGTCTGCTAAAGTCTGAGGTCATTCGGCCCAGGCAACCCCACAGATAGGCCTGGGTCTATGGAGACACCTCCCAGTTCTCCAGAGTGACCCCCAGAGATAGAGTTTGAGCAAAATTGGAAGTAGTAGTGCCCTTGGTGAAGGAGGAGGCAATATAGGTGAGAGTGTGGAATCACTCTTCTTGCTCCCCAAGAAAACACAGTTCTTTATATGTGCCGTCATGATCTTTAGGAGAGCTGTGTGCACTAGCCTGGCTATCCCTCTGTCGGGAGTTTAATGACGCCCTAAGGACCTTCTAAAGGGCGCAGATGTCTTGCCCGATTCAGGACCTGATCCCCAGGGACCACCCCTTATCTTTCCGTACTGTGGTCTAAGACCTCCTCGAGTGTGGTCCTTACACCGGCGGCTTCAGCATCCCTGGGAATTTGTTAGTGGGAGCTCAGACCTTCCAAATCCAAGTTTGCATTTTAGTGAGATGCCTGGAGATTGTGAGCCTTTTAGATCTGGGAAGCATCAATCTGACACACTCCCAAATCTGGCAAATTCTGTGCTTCTGATTGGATCACATTGCTCTCCAAGAGCACCCCGGGGTCAATACCAGGGCACCTGCTAAGGCACCTGCCCCTACCTGTCCTCTCTCAGCCACCTCGGGCCACCCCAGGCTGCGAGGACTCATCTGGGTCCTCTTTGGGGCCGCCTAGGGGCAGCCCTGTGATTGTCTTATTTCTAACTTCTGTTTGGGGCCTGGTGCTTTTTCCCAGTTCAGCACGGGAGGTTTTCAGCGCCCAGCCATCTGGATCGACACTGGAATTCACTCCC
This sequence comes from Condylura cristata, assembly GCF_000260355.1. Lineage (NCBI taxonomy): Eukaryota > Metazoa > Chordata > Mammalia > Eulipotyphla > Talpidae > Condylura > Condylura cristata. The sequence goes on from NW_004567106.1 coordinate 60,195,239, forward strand.
GGGAGTGGATCACCCACGCCACTGGCGTCTGGACTGCCAAGAAGGTCAGCGTGGATGATGGGGGCTGCAGCAGGGTGGGGCTTGCTCAACCATTTAAGGGCGCCTCCAGTAGAATCATTTTACTGAATTCACTTAAACTCTGCGTGCTCTCTCCCTCTTGCTCTTTGGAGAAGTTACCACATGTTCTAGTTCAGTGTCTATCTGCCCTGAGCCTTGCAGTCGCTAACACCTCCAGCTGTGGTCCTGTTGGAAGCTAGTGCCTGATGGCCCAATGACTACAACCTGTGCCCACGTCCCGCTGGGCCTCACCTGTACCCACTGCCCTTTCTTGCAGATTGTCAGTGAATACGGCAAAGACCACACACTGACCAAGATACTGAATTCCATGGACATTTTCATGGAGATCGTCTCCAACCCCGATGGGTTCGCTTTTACCCACAGCATGGTATGGGGCTCTGGGAGAGAGGGATCAGGTGGTCAGGGCCAGGGGTCAGCTCTGAGAGGTGGGGAAACGTCACTGTGCCTGGGGAACCTGGGCTGCGGTGTCCTGGGGGCTCTTTGGGGAGTCCTAGTAGGCCAGGTGGGCTGCCAGGTACTGCAACTCAACTTCTGCCCTCAGGTTCCCCCCCTGCTGCACAGGGAAGGCCACTGGGCAGCTTGTGCTCAGGCCTCTCCCCATGCTCTGACTTTAACGGCTGGGAGGTGATCCGCAGAATCAGCTCAGTCCTGTGCTGGCCCCATCCTGTCCTTGAGAAGCTTTCCTTTTGCCCCTCCCTGTCCTACCAGATCTCCCACCCCCTTCCTGGGGCAGGTTGACAGAGGCCCCAGTCCTGGCAATGGGCTCAGTGAATGAAGTCACATGCTCTGGGCTTTCTCAGAACCGCTTGTGGCGGAAGAACAAGTCTACAAGATCGGGGGTCTTCTGCATCGGTGTGGATCTTAACAGGAACTGGAAGTCAGGCTTTGGAGGTATGGCAAACCGCTGGGCCCGGGGGCAGGGCTGGAGAAGAACTTGATCTTTGGCACGTGTCCTATTCAGTCCATTTATGTTGACTCTTAAGTTGGGAGGCCACGTAGTTAGCTAATGTGAGTGAGTCATGGCCAGAGACAGGCGAGCACATGCCCAGGACTGGCTGAGCGCCATGGGAGACCGTGCATGTGTGTGTTAAATGTATACGGTATGCTAGACTTTTGTGGGAAACAGCTCCTTGCACGGGAACTGATGCAAATCGTTAATATGGCAAAGGGCGTAAGAAGGTACAAGGTAGTCTTGTTTTTTTCAAGTTCAGAGTTTTTGGTGGTCCCCAAATGTCCCTATCCCTTCTGTGAAGGGAACATACACAGTGCAAGAAGTTGCCTCTGAACTCATCCCTTGAGAGTTGTGATCTAATATTTGCCCTCTGGGGGAGCCAGAATGATAGCTCAAATAGACAATAAGCCAACCCTTCGCCATCAACACTGCCTTGAGCCTGCTGTTTCTTTCTGACCCAGTTCCTTGGGTCAAATCTGCAGGGCTGTGTATTTCCAGCCCTCCTGAATTCCTTGGTGGTCTTTCCTGGTAACCTCCCGCATCAGGCCAGGGGCACAGGGACTGGATGGGGAAACTGAGGCCTCCAGAAAACCCAGGCACAAGTATGTGGATTTTGGGAATGTGGCAATTGGGTGGTGTGCTGGGCTTTGCCAGGATAATCTCCAGAGCCAAGGATTCCAGGCACAGCCCTCAGCCCCCAGATGTGACCGCTACACTATACAGGGGAATTGGGGTTTGGCTTTGGGGAGGCGGTGCCATTGTTGTTGAAAAACAGGTGTATAGACAGGTAGCCCAGCAATGAGATAGAACATTCTACATCTGGATGGGTGCACATCACTTTGAAATATGACTTTTTGGGCTCTGTTCTCAATGAGTTGATCTCAAGCATCTGGAGCAAGGCCCCCCAGTCCACAGGGTGGGGGTTATGGAGAGTCTAGGGGTGTGAGTGTAACAGTTTTTAAAAGGGAACTGAACGGAACACGCAAAACCAGGCAATCCTACTTCTCAATGACACGGTGCTTTCCTCAGGAGGACACCTTGGAACCGGCTGAAGAGTGTACCCACCCACCTCATGACAGACTGCCTCATAGAAAGACAAATCACCCCTTAAAGAAAATAACTCTTGTGATTTTCACTATAGGATAAAAACCTGTTTATCCATAGTGTAAATATATATATATATATACACACACACACACACACATATATATATATATATATATATGGAAAAAAAGGTGCAGAAGGGACAAAAAGCTCCCATAATCCCACTACCCAAAGATTACTGCTTTTAATAATTTACCATGTCCTTCCAGAGATTTCCCCTTGCTACAAATTACATTTTTAGAGAAGGAAAAATAAATAGCTAATGAATCCATTAGCAGGTACTTGTGAAACAGGCAGGCTCAGAGGACTTTGGCTGTGAATGTCTGAGGCAGCGACTAATTCCCATTTGGTCAGGGGAAGATTAGTTTATTCTGCTTAGCTCAAACCAGAACTAATGGCCTGAAGTGTTTCTCCATATTTGGGCAAAGCCACCTGGTTGTTGGCAAGGGAACCGCTTTCCATGCGTGGGCTGCAATTGCAGACAAAGCTTTCAGCCTCCCCACCCCCCTACCCTGCTCATCTGTTGCTATTTGTCATTCATCAAGTAGAGCAGGTGCAGAAACTCCCGGCAGACACAACAAACAAGGCCATGGTTAGGGCCTCCCTAGCCCCCCCAGATTGTAGGGCTGCTTTTTACCCCTCACTCCTTGCAGGAACAACCCTTTCTAAACAGGGTCCCCACCTCAGGTGAAGACCTAGACACCAAGAGGTGTGCGCTCCCAAGGGACAGACTGCCAGAGCTCTGCCTGTGGCCAGAAATAGTGTGTGTCTGGGCTGGCAACTCAGGCACAAGATCTTGTTTATGGTTTTATTATTGCATTAATTTAATTGCTACACAGTGAGTAATCTGTAGACCATCCTCCCGCCTACGCGCCCTCACCTGCACTCTTAGGGAGGGCTGGTTTGCTGCAATCCTGAGCATCATCTCAGGTCCATGGACCAACCCCCAGCTTTCAGCCAGCTGCTGTACTGAGGGTTAATGTGGGGACTCTGGCATCCTCAGGGGACTGCAGAAGTTGGGGTGATCCCTGGTCCCTGCATTGGGCTTGTGTAAAGTCATTTCAGGGAGAAGGAGCTAGAAGAAAACCTTGGAGGTCACTTTCATTAAATGTCCCTAAATCTTGACCAGCCCAGCTCCCTCCGACATGACCTTTGAGGGGAGGGAAGCAGGAGATTTGCAGAAGAGGAAAATAAAGAAATGGGAACTAAGTATCTAGGGTGGAATGGGAACAAACTAAATTGTGGACTGAACAAAGGCCAGTTCCTCTTTGCCCTCATTCCCAATTTAGGTGCCTAAGAAGAATTTTCAAAGACCTCTTAGCATCTGTGGTTTCCAGACCAACCTCAGGCCACTCTGGGGATCTGTTATCTCTGTTTCTGGTCCCGTGACCCTGTCGATTCTGGGGCCACAGTTGTGGTCAAAAGACTGTGAACCCAACCCTTCCCATGACCACAGAGGGTCCGCAGAGCAGGGTCAGCTTAAGGGGCTCGGTTGCTCAGCAAAAGCGGGGTTGTGTGGATGGAGTCACAGTCAGAACAATCCCAGAGGGCTAGTTACTGTCTCCGGGTGTGGCTACCTCCTGATGAATGAGTTGGGCCGATGCAGGGGTTATTACAGGGCAACCCAATGTGAACTGGGCTGTCTGTGGGTCCTTACCTGTGGCTTAAAATTCAGTTGTACTGCAGGCACACACAAAAAGGGTCAATAATGGGTTTACTTACAAAAGGGAAAGGAAAAGATACAACACAGGGAAGAGAGAGAGAGAGAGAGATACAAATTAACTAGAGCATCCTACCAGCTCCACTGACTCCAGTAACACACTGAAAGCTCATCAAGAGCCAAAACACCAGCACCAGCCACACGGTCCAGAGAGAGTGGCTGACATGGCTCCCTTATATACCCCCAGAAGCCCCAGAATGCCTGCTTAGCTCCACCCTTGGGTCCTCACAGTTCTCTCCCTGGTACTGCTGGGAGTTGTAGTTTCAATTACTGGAGTAGGGGGTGGAGTCCAGAAAACTGCAGAGTTCCTTCAGGACATCCTTTCTTCCTAACAGGTTCACAAGAGCCTCTTCCAGTATCAGTGCTCCACACGGTACACATTTATTTTTCATGCACATGAAGTCCTTTGTGGGTAGGTGACTGCTTGACAGCTGTCCTCCAACAGTGACAGAAGGACCCAGGACACCATCTCCAAGCAGAGTTTCCTTTCCAGTCACACAGCATGGGGACAAAACAGTGTGAAGACACGATGGGGGATAAAACTCTCTAGAAGAGACTCATGGTTCCCTTTCCCATTCTTGTAACAAGACATCAGAGGAGGCTGATACTTGTAGAGGAAGCCTGGATATCCTGTGAACATGAAGGGTCTTTCCGCAAACTGGGTGTTTTTTTTTTTTTAAATAAGTTTATTTTTACATAATTTTGTACATTTTTTTCCCCACCTCAATTGTAATCCCCGCGGGCAAACTGGGTGTTTTAACCCTTTGGATGGTTTTATGTCACTTCCAGGAAATGGCTCTACCAACAACCCCTGCTCCGAGACTTACCACGGACCCTCCCCTCAGTCGGAGCCAGAGGTGGCCGCCATTGTGAAGTTCATCACGACCCACGGGAACTTCAAGGCTCTCATCTCCATCCACAGCTACTCCCAGATGATCATGTACCCTTACGGCCACTCCCTAGAGCCTGTTTCCAACCAGGAGGAGTTGGTGAGATTGGTTGCTCAGGGCTGGAGATGGGGGTTCTAAGAGATGCCCAGAGGGCTCAGGTAATCCCTCTGCAGTGGGGAGTCTGGTCAGTAGCCTCCTGTGGGGAACGGGGCAGCTTGCTGTGCTCATGGGTGACCAGGTTCCAGCCCGAAGTGCTGTGTCACCTTCTCATGAGAACCTTCCGCCCTTCCTAATCCCGGCAACTGAAGAGGGTACCAGGTCCTGGGGACCCCCCACTCCTCACCCTCTGGATGTCACCTTGCAGTTCAATCTTGCCAAGGAAGCAGCGCAGGCACTTCACGAGGTCCACGGAATCGAGTATGTTTATGGCAGCATCAGCACCACCCTCTGTGAGTGAGCCTCCTGATGACCGCTGCTGCCGGGGCCAGGTGGTGGGGCTCCTGGTTGGTGACAGGGCACTGCGATAGCTCTGGCTGATTTCTGCCTCTGAATAGAAGAGTGTGAGTGGGGTTCCCCAGAAACGGGCAGCTGTTGCTTTGCAGCATTAGTTAACACAGAGCTGAGCCTTGGCTTCTTGTACAGTCCCTTGAGGAGAGAGAGCCTAAGTCTGCTGGCCTCAGGGAGATTTCTTTTGAGGGGACAGAGATTAGGCTGGGTAAGCAGTGGATGGCCCAAGTTGGGGTCCATGGCAGAAGTTTGCTATAGTCTTCGTGGGGGGATTTGGCCCCAAGGACTTTTTCAGGAAGCATCTGTGCCTTGTGCACAGACCCTGTTGGAGCACTTCTTTGTTCTTTTGCTTCCAGATGTGGCCAGCGGGATCACTGTGGACTGGGCCTATGACCACGGTATCAAGTACTCCTTCAGCTTTGAGCTCCGGGACACTGGGCACTACGGCTTCCTGCTGCCCGCCTCCCAGATCGTCCCCACTGCCCAGGAGACGTGGCTGGCACTTCTGACCATCATGGAGTACACCCTGAAACATCCCTACTAGCCCACTACTGAGGGAGGAACAAGAGGCGTTGTCCTCCCCTTAGGCCTGGAACTCCTCCTGAACCTCATTTAGGCAGCCTGCCCCACACATATCCCAGCCCTGGTCCCTTAAATAAAAAAATCTTTGAACAGGCTTGGTGGCCTGTGGGCCTAACAGCCCTCTGGGCTCAACAATGAGGAGGGGTCAGCACAGCTCGAAATTCCTGGGAAGCCTCATGGCCCTTGGCTACTCAGGAGGATGAGAGATGTCTAGCCCACCCCTGTGGCAGTGTTCTCAGGGCCCAGAACAGCTACTGATAGCCACATGGTCTCCGTGGTATTTACAACTTAAGATGACCCCAAAGGGGACAGTTTGAGCTAAAGGAGCAGATCTCAGTGCAGGGGAAGCAGGTCTCGATGAGCGTTCCTGCTTCATTTCTCAGGCTGGGTCCACGTCAGAGCCCCCACTTACCCCAGAACCCAAATGGGCTGCTCATCGGCTCCTCCTTGTCCTGGGAGTCACAGCCAGAGTCCCGCAGCCAGGAATGCATGAACATGGAAACCCTCTTCTCTCCCCGGGGTCATCTTAGCCGGCCAGTGGACTGTTACCCAGGCCAGGCTCTAAGTGACTGAGGTTATCTAAGGGAAAGTAGGGGAAATATGAAGATACCAAATATGGGCCTCCTCCTCTCCCCCAACCCTCAAGTTTCCCATATGTTGGCCTTCCCCTTGTAGGGCACAAGCACAGGGTTTGTTAAGAATCACAGGAAGGGAAGAAAACAGGGTGAAGGTGACTACAAAGTGGGGAAGGCTGGCAACCCTTCCCCCAAGCGATTCTGGGGGTCAGGGGTCTGCCTCAGTCCTCGCCTAAAGCGGTTGGGTTGCAGACCACAGGGATCAGCAACCCTTGCTTGTGGGCAAGGCCAAGTCTCAGATCCAGATTTACTGAACCAGAATCTCTGGGGATGGACCCAGGTGATTCTAATGGCAAATCGGAGAAACATGGTCTAGTGACAGGTGGGCTGGACTCTGCTGGGTTTCCCCAGTAACAGTGAAACTAACCAGCTCTTTTCTAGCACATACTGTGTGCCAGGCATGGTTCCAAATGCCTTATAGAATTCACCTCTTGTTTCCTCACAGCTCTAAGAGGCAGGTCTGCTACAGTTTCTCTGAGGGGCGGGAGAATATGAAGTTGCTTTTAGTCAGCTTATTATCAGATGAAGTTCAAGTTCAGAAAAAATGGCTGCTGAAGTTCTCCCAGTTAGGACAGGCAGACCTGGATTGGCATCAGGAGAACCTGAGTTTTGCTCCAAGGCCCTCAGGACCGAGACCAGGAACTGGTTCTCAGAGTCAGGCTGACAGTGCTTTTTAGGTGAGGTTCTTCTTTTAAAGATTTATTTATGTATGCAGACAGAATTGGGGTACAGGCCAGAGGTGCAGGGGTAGCAAAAGGATTCACCAGAGACAGAGGGGGAGCAAAACAGGCAGATCAAAAAAGTACACTGCTGAGGGGAGCAGGAGACTTGGTCTGTCGCGCCATGTGGGTCGCCTCCGGGGTGTGGACTGAACTCACACTGAAGTGGCAGCTGCTGGCTTACAGTGCTCTACCTTAACTGTTTGTGCCACCAAGGAGGGCCCAAAGGCACCCTTCTTAAAAATGCTTTCGTGGTCCCTCCGTGGTGGCACAACGGGTAAGGACGCAGCACTACAAGCTAGCCGTGTTGCTTCAGTGCGAGTTCGAACCCTGGCTCTAGAGGTGGCCCACATGGCATGGGTCCTGACCTGCCTGCTGCTCCCCTCAGCAGTGTACTTCGTGGCTCTGCCTGTCCTGCTCCCCACTCTGTCTCACTGTCCCTACACCTCTGGTCTGCACCCCATTTCTTTCTGTATGCATAAATAAACAAAAATCTAAAAAAAAGAAAGAATGCTTTCATGACTGAAAACAACCCATCCAAGTCACACTGCCTCCTGGTTTCAGTCCTTCACACCTTCAACCTCAGTCTCACCAGCTTCCTCTCAGTCTCATCAGCACCAAAGTTCCTGCCCAACAACAGATCTTTGCCTGTGTTGCTCCTGCTCGTCTGGAACATTCTTCCCTCTTAACATTCTTCAATCAGCCTGTTCTTTTCATTTACCCCTTCAATATTATTTCTTCACTAGTTCTAGAACCATCCACTGAAACTTTACCTTCTGTCAGTCTCTACTGTTTATTTGTTGCTGTTATCTCTGCTGCCAGTCTGAGAGCTCTCTGAGGGTCGGGACCATGTCTGGGTTATTCACCTCAGCCAATTCCTGTCAGCACTCATGAAGTGGTCAATTTATTGAGGAAGTGTTTGCCTCCCCGGTCTACTACAGATTAGGGTTACGTTTATCACTAGATGACAGAAACCTGGGGCTTAACCAGATTGGCATCTTATTTCTGTTGTGTAACAGAAGCCAGCAATAGTCGAGTGACTACAAAATGCACTGGTGACCCAGACCCCTCAGATTGACCCTGGTGTTCCATTTTGAACCTGGTCTATTTCTATCATATGACTGAATTCCAGGCAATAGGGGTAAGGAACAAAAAGTGTGAGTTGATGGATCCATGGACTTAACCTTATATCTCATTGACTGGACTGTGTCACATGACCATGCCCAGCTGCAAAGGAACTACCCCAAAAGAGTTGGGGCTCTAGTCATAAGGAGAAAGGGAGGATGGACATTGAGTACTCATCCAGCAGTCTGCTGCAGCTTCTCTGAGGAGGATCTGAAGGGGCCTCTGAATCCTTCCTTTGCTCTGTTTTATCCAGTGACTGACTTAATCATAAAGTCATAGAACCTTCCAGAAGAAAGTTTTCTTTATATTAGTCCAGCCCCCCCTCCCCCACCACCATCACCACTCTGTAGTTATAAACAGTCATGGACCCTGAATCACCTGATTTTCACAAGGTCCCAAAGGAATGGTTGAGTCTACAGTCAGGGGTTTTCCCCAGGATTGAGGGGTCTCCTCAGCAAACCCAGAGAAGTTTGCTTATCTAAAAAAAAATAAAAAAGCTCAAGACTTAGACATGCACATTTTAGAGATAATACAGAAGAAATACAGAATCTCTTTTTCATAAAACCTGAAGCTTCCCCCCCCCCCCGCCCCATTTTCTTAGGTATATATAATGCTTAACAGGAGTTCAGTTTTTCTACATTCTGCTTGACTTTTTTTCCCCTCTGCAACAAACTGCTCTTTTTAGGTATGTTTTTTCATCCTTTTCACCAGTAAAATTTATGAGCATTTATTTAAAAGAAAAAAACATTGGAAAAACTGAAGAGAGAAAGAGTGATTATACATATGGAAAGCTATAAAGAACCACAGTGAATGTGCTGCGGTTATTGCTTTCTTAAAAAAACAAACCAGGCAGGCAGTTTGGAACGTGAAAGAGTCTTGTGTGAAGGCAGGGCGGCTGCAGGGGCAAGCTATGGGGACCTGGGGAGGCCGCCGAGGTGGCTTCGTGTCTTCCGTCCACTTCCATTTCCCTCTCACGGCTCCAGGTAGGGCCAGAGAGAAAATGGCGTCACCGATATGAGTGAAATTAAACTTAAACAGCTCCTTTAGAAAAATAAGACAGTCCAGGCAGCCACTTGATACAGGCTGAGCGGGAAACCAGAGTACCTCAGGCCTGTCCGGGCTACGCCGTCTGGTGAAGCCACGCCCCATCTCAAGCTCCTCACGCTTGAGGGGCAAGTGGATTTCAAATCTGATTGTTTTCCTTAACGCCACTTTCTGACTGGCTCTGTCTGGAGACGTCAGAGGGAAGATGGAGGACGATAATGTTCTTTCCTCTGGGGCAAGGAGTGGTGGGGCGTCTTGAAGACTCACTCCAGCCTGTGTCGTCTTTGGAGGTTCTCCTGAGTAGGGGGGGCAGTCCTAGGGAATGATGACGCGTTTGAGGATCCGTTCCTCGGCTTGTCCCTTGCTAGTTCTCACATGGGTCTGCCTCTTGCTCTCTCCTGACCTGCTTCACCTGGCTCTCTGGCTCCTCATCCGCCCTTCTGCCCCTCAGCCTACTTCCCCTAAGGTATAGCTGAGACCACCTGGGAAGTTTTCACAAAACCTGACTTAGAAATACAGAAGGGAAAAACAGTAGGAAGCAAATGTTTCAGCTGGACCCTGGAGATGGCCAGCCTTGGAGTACCGGGTATTTCCAGCCTTGGAGGTGACAGTTTATGACCTTTCACGAGGGAACGCTGACGGCCCTGGCTCTCGGTGACACCCTGTCTGCTCCCACAAAGTGGGGCAGCCCAGCCTCCCCCAAGGGTGGAAGAGGTCCCCCACGCACTCCCACTTCCTTTGTCAGGCTCAGTTGGAAGCCAACTCTGCGTCCTGCTTTCTCCTTTCCCATGGTGGTCAATTCGTTCCTCGTCCTCTGAGTCCTGGGCTCGGACTTGACACTTCCTAAAGCCCCACTAGAGTGCATCTTCCTCAGGTGACAACTGCCTTCCAGGAAAAATTCTGCCTCTGTTCTGGAAACAAACACCATTCAGCACTTGAAAGTGACAGTTCTGCAGCTTCAAAGCAAAACAAATAGGTTCTACCAGGCACTCAGTTATGAAAGTAAAACTCAAGAAGGTCACTAATAGGACCTCCTCCTCCCAGCCGGCCTTCCATGACGCCCCTAAGCTGGAGACAGCCCGCTGCAGCCTCAGCAGGATGTGGTGCTCCCCACTTACACCACCAGCCCAGTCCCTGCCATTCGCTTCTGATCTCCCCACAGACCTGGCAAGTCTCTCTCTCTAACCTGCCCAGGCCTGTCACCACCGCTGTGATTTGTTTGTGGGTAAAAAATACAAGTGTCCGAGAATTGTAAGGTGTCCCAGCAGGAAAGGACCACCGAGAGAGCACTCAGCCTACAACTTTATTTCATGGGAAGCTGAGAACATCGATGTCCAGGGAAGGGTAGTGACCGGCTCCTCATCAAGGACTGGGCTCCCCCATTATTTTCAGAGGGGTGCATCGTCTCATTCTACCACTTCTGACGTTAGAGACGTGTGTGCATTAGCTGTGTGCACTTTTTTCAGACACGTGACAGAAAACCAACTTGAAAGCACTTGAAGGGAAAAATGGACTTGATTGGCTCATCCCGAGAGCTGGGGTGGCCGGGGTGGGGGGCTCCCCCACCCCGCCCGATCACACGGACTCGTGCCCGGTGGTCTCTAGAAAAACGGAGGTGCTGTTATCAGAAGGAGGATACTGGGCAGGGAAAACAAGGGCTGTCCACTATTGTTTCCTGCTTGACCGCCCCCAGTTCTCCTGAGCTTCTCGGGCATACAAGTGAACCACAACAACCTAAAACACACTTGCCAAAGGGAGACCACTGCCTGCACCCTCTGTGCTCTCTGTGAGGAAACCTCTTGTCCATGGCCCCCCTTTGATCCCTAACCTGGACAGTGGAGAATGGTTTTCTTGTCTCTTTAGCAACCCATTTGCTAGGTTTGGCTTGGGGATCTCCGAGCATTGCCGTAGAGTCTTCTTCCCTCCTTGGGTACTCTCTGGCCACTGGACTGCCTCTGATAGTTGTCCAGCTGGTGCCCTGCACAAAAGCATTCTGCTGAGAAGATGAGGGGCTCTGTCTGTCCAGAGGTGAAGGGTGCCTTTTTCCATTTTGCAGAGAGACTCCCTAGGCTAAACCTGCATTGTCTTCTAATGATAGAGCACATTGAAAGCTCAGTAAGCGGATCAATTAGAATGCTCTTCACAGCAACAACAGCAACCCCAATTAATACAAGGAAATAAGTATTCTTTCATGTTATGTCATCCAAAGGTGGGGTGACAGGCTTGGCAATATCCAGAGGACCACACCTCCTCCTCACGAGTAGGGAAATGTTTTGCTCAGCTCCTGTGACAGCTCATTAACAGAGCTGGGCCACAAGCTCCTCTCTAAGAGAATCAAATTCCTTGATTGCCCCAGACTCATATTAGAATTTAATCCAGAGCTGGGAATAGGGTGGCTTCCTGAGGGGGGCTCTCTGGACTTGGTCTGGGTTTGTTTGTCCAGGAAGGAAGAAGGGCCCGTGAACTTCCCCCAGATTCGGGCTGTATCCAGCACTGGCCTGGTGACCTGCCCTTGAACCAAATGCCAGCCTGGTTTCTTTCTCATGCTAATAGGTCTTGGTGCCCTGCCTAGCCCCCAGCTTTCAGCCTAAGGGCCTTCATCTTCGCCCTTTGCTTTGGACTGGTGTGAAACCAGGAGGGGAGGGTGGGGCTGTGGCCCCAGGCCCTGCTTCCATTCTAGCAAATTGCTCTTTACCAACAGGCAATTTTCAGCTTCCTGAGGTGCTTTGGAGGGGCCCAGAGAATTAGGCTTAGCCTCCACTGGAGACCCAAATTCCTCTGCCACTGTGCTTTTAGCACCCTGCCAGCGCTGGCCCTAATTTCAGCCTGCAGCAGCATTGAATTAATCTTTTCCAACCTTGCAAGAAAATAGATGAAATGACTCTTGGACATCTTAGATTGCTGGCTGGAGGCAGTAAGAGGCTCTCCGGCCAGGTGGTACCCTCCCTCACACACCCCCTTCCTGACGGGCTTGTCTTTCCTGGAAAGAATTCGCAGAAGGCCGGAAAACCGCGTCCCCACTGCGCATGTGTGCAGCGTGCGTGAAACTTACTCAGAATTATAGGGCAGGTTCAGAGGTAGAAATAGAAAAAGAAATATTGTTTTCCTAATGCAAACTAAAAACAAAAACTGGTTCTCCAAAGCCTTCTTCCCTGGTGGGAAGAGAGGAGAAAGCTTGAGAACACTGTAGGGCGCTAAAGGATGAAGGAGTTGAGGATGGGTGAGACAGGGTCCTGGTCTAAGGAACTTCACAGTCTTGTTGGGGAGATAGAAATAATAGCCCGGAGCAACTGAGGAGAAAGGAATGCGAATAGTGTTCAAGGTGCTCGAATAGTGTTCAAGGTGCTCGAGAGCAGTGCAGTAAACACACATATTTCCTTCTCTGTCTGACAAAATAAGTCCAGGGTCACCTTCTTGGGAAATTCTCCCTCCACCCTCTTGTCTGTGCCCCAGTGCTTAGTCCAGATCCCCACAAAGCCTTTTCCTGCACATGTCGCAAGAAATATGCCCCTCTGGTTCCTGCATGTTAATCCCGGCCACAGTGCCAGCTTCTTGGAAAGACCTGCTGGACAATCAACACGTAAGCTGGTTCCTTCTGTCCTTCCCAACAGCCTGAGCTCCCTGACCTGAAGGACAAATCCGGGTGGGGCCTGGGGGGGGTACAGTTGACTTCTGCTCCCACTGCTATGGGGTACCAGGCCACAGCCCCCTAAGGCTGTTCCCTGCTGAGGAAGAACACTGAGGTGCCCTCAGGGTGCCAGTCTCCCCTGGCCTTACAACATTGACTCAAAGATTCCACTCAGAGTGGTGCTGCTGTCTGAACTCTTCCTGCCCCCATCCTCTCCCTTCTCTGCCGCTCAGGGGTGGTTCCCCCTAAAAGCCTTACACACTGAATCCTGTCTTGAGACAGCTTCTTGGAGAACCTGAGAAAACACAGTTGGTTATTCCTGTCTTCCCTCTGGATGGATAGTCCGCAAGACCAGTGTGTCTTTGTAACAGGGTGGTCCTCAGGAAAAGGGGAAGTTCCAGGTTCCCTGCCCCCACGCAGAAGGGGGGTGGAGCTAAGCAGAGAAAAGGAGAAGAGAAGGAATCTGAAGAAGGAAGCAGAATGGAGAGCCAGAAGGAGACCTGAGGAAGCCACATGGAGCCGGGAGCATGTGAGGAAGAAGCCATGCTTGTTTCCTGACCCTGGACTGGTGAAGGCAGATGTGGGTGAGAGACCCGTGGGGAGGTGACTATGGCAGTGTTTATATTCATTTTGATTTTGCTCTTTTCCTCCCAGACTTGTCTGGCCATTTCTGACACTTCTCTATGGGTCCCGGCCAGAAGGTGCTTTAGTCTTGTGGCAGCTTTCAGGCCTAGCTCTGGGCCGATCCCTTTTGGGTTGACTTTTGCCCACAAGGGGATGGGTCACTTCAGGTGTTTGATTTAGAAATGATATTTTTTGTCTTTCATATTGTATACTCACTGTATTAAAGTTCCTTTTCATTAAAGTCTTACATGTTTTGTCTTGATGCGGCAGATGGCAGAACCTGTTTAGAGCAGGCAGGTTTGGGGGTGCAGTGGTGGTCCCTCTCTCCTTCCCTGTAACATCTTGGGGTGTCATTCTGTAACCAGTGGCTGAAGCCAAAGACTATTACAGGTAGAGCCCCTGGAGGGGTTGCTGGTGAGGATGGATGCGAACAAAGTATCTGTGGTTGTGGAGACACTGATCCGAAATACAAGAGACTGAAGAAGCAGACCCCGGGATTCAGCTTTCGGGATTTCAGTGTTTCTGGATCTTCAGCGACTCCGGGATCAGCCATTCTAGCCCCCACCATGCCGATCTTCCAGAGGCTGCTGCAGACCTCTAAGGACTTGAGAGGCTTCTAGCAGCCAAACTCAAGAGAAGAAAAGTTTGGAGGCTTTGCCAGTAGCTGAGCCACTGAACTGTTCTCGTCTTTGCTGCTGTCACAGCCTGGCAGGGAAGGCAAAGACCTGGAGCCCGGTCCCTCCCTGATCCTGGTCAATGTGGCTGTCCTCATGAGTTGGATGCTGGCCTCTAGTCTGGTTGCTAGACTGGACACATGCTCCAGTCTAGTGGCAGGAAGACGCCATCTTGGGAATGTTTGTGTTTACGACTTTAAAATACTGGACACTGCTTTGGCAGTAAAGGGCCATTTTTGGCCTCAATAAAATCTTTGTTTTTCCTTGGTGTGTAAAATAAACCCGTTACTGTTGTTCTCTGAGCCTGAGTAGTCTTGCAATTGTGTACGCCAGTGAAGAATGGTGGTAAACTTTCAGATGGTGACTGGTAAACTTTTGGGCACCATCCTAGACCAGTTTCAGCGCCCATTGCTGCCCTGTGTCAATCCTTAGGAACACGGTCCCCGCCCCAGTACATTGAAGGTGGTTGAGTGAACGAACAAAGGGATGAGCTTTTGGAGTGAGAAAGCAAGCGCCCAAGGAAGATTCAGGAAGGAAGGGAGTCTTGCGTGGGTCTGGCAGGGCTGATACCCCACTGGAGTGGAGAGGAAAGGCCTTGCAGGGAGTCGCCACACCTGTAGAGCAAGGGCTTAGGATGTCATTGTCTTCCTAGACCCAGTAGGGTGTGGTCCTGCTTCCCACGCTACATCTGTAATGTTTCTCACCCAGGGCCACCCCAATTCCTGGGTTGAGAGAGTGGCTTAGAGGGAAATGCTGGTGGAAGCTGCCATTTGTTCCTGCTGTTGCTGCTGCTGTGGCCTGACTCCCACAAGGTCATGGGGGCTGGTAGGAGTGGAAAGTATTCTCCTAGGGGCTGCGCCCTAAGTCGGGGATAAGCCAACATCAGGCAGGGGTGGCCGTGGATGAAAAAAGAGCTAGATGGCAGTAGACATCCTAACTTATCCTGTCAGGGAACAAAATAAGCTGGTATCAGGGATGTGGGAGAGGGGTCACCTTGCACAAGACCCCAGCTGGTATGGCTGACTGCAGTCCTGGCTCCTGCCCACTGCCTGGCCACGAACAGGACCACAATTCACAGACTGTGGGCCTTGGGTTGTGGGCTGCAGCCAAGAAGGCTCCACTGGGAGGCCTCCAGCTCCCCTGACACTTCGGCCCTGGGCTGGCCCCTCATGGCCAAGGGGTGGAGGCCCCGTTATCTCCCCAGCTGCCCTGTTCCCTAGTTCCTTATCAGGGAGGGCGAAGAGGTGCCAGAGTTCAGAGCTCCCACCTTTCCCCTCCCGTGGGATTGGGCCCAGGTGCAAGGAGAGAACCACCGTGGGCGCCGCCAGGAGACCTCGGTCCTGGGAGAGTTTAAAAGGCCGCAGGACTTTCATTCAGCCCCAGCTGACCTTCCCAACAGGCTGCAGCATGAGGGTGCTGCTGATTTTGAGTGTGCTGCTGGGGGCCACCCTTGGCTTAGAGAACTTTGTGGGGTAAGGGTGTTCAGAGGGAGACAGCCAGGATTTGGCCCCTGTCAGTGTCTGGAAGAGGCAGACAGACAGACAAAGCCATGGGAGGCCAGAGAGAAGCAGCCCAGTAGGGCCATGGGAGGCCAGCTGACTGGGACAAGGGCTGAGACGGGTCCGGGTCTTTCAGGACAGACAGCCTCCTGAGCCTTGGAAATCTAAGCCCTGAGGAGTTAATTTTCAGGACAGAAGTTGGGGGTGGGGTGGAGTTTGCTGGTTTTAGATTGAGAAAGTCTAAATTTGTACGGTAATAGTAGCAATGTCTAGAAGTTTCCAAAGTACCCCCATTGCTAAGACCCACTCTTAGCCCGGAGGATGGAGGACTCGCTTGGGGTTCCAGGCTGCCTGCCCTCCTCCCACTTGGGGAGAGTATGTGGTCAGGGCAGGAGTTTCTCAGGACCTCAGTCTCCCCCACTGCTCTCCCCAGGCACCAGGTGCTTCGAATCTCTGCAGCCGATGAAGCCCAGGTGCAGAAGGTGAAGGAGCTGGAGGACCTCGAGCATCTGCAGGTCAGAAGAATGGGGAGCCTCCGTGAGACTGCAGGATGCTTCCCAGGCCGGCTGGGCCCATCTCAGGCCCCTACCACCTCTTGGGGCCAACAGGGGTCTGGGCTCTCTCTTCCCATAAAAGGAATGAGGGGACTAACCAGGGAAGTGACTTAAGGGCAGCAAGTATCGGAGCCAAGTGGGGACCCAGCACTTGTCTCTCCCTTGCTGTGGCAAAACCCCTTCTCTCTGCATTCTGGGTCAGTTCGCTGAACACATAGGGTTCTGTCTGGTGCCTTCTACCTTCTGACACTTGCACCCCAGCCCCAATTACCCAGGGGATTCTGACTCCAATGCGCCCTCCCAGGCTGGTCTTTGTCCAGCTGCTGTCCTGGCTGGGGCCTGCAGCTCACAGCCACGGTGCCTGCTCTTGTCGTCCCCAGCTGGACTTCTGGCGGGGTCCTACCCGGCCTGGCTCCTCCATCGATGTTAGAGTGCCCTTCCCCAGCATCCAGGCTGTCAAGATCTTCCTGGAGGCACATGACATCCCCTACAGCATCATGATCGAGGATGTGCAGTCACTGCTGGATGAGGAACAGGAACAGATGTTCGCCTTCCAGGCCCGGGCCCGCTCCACTGACAGCTTTAGTTACGCCACCTACCACACCCTGGACGAGGTGAGGGCACCCATGGGGCTGCTGCACACGAGCACCGAGCTCTCTGTCCGGCCTCCAGGAGGCAGCCAGGCAGGGCCCGGCACCTGCCCTGTCCCCAAGCGGAAAGGGTGGCGGCTCCTCCGTGTTGCTGGGCTGACCGCAGACTGGCTAACAGAGGGGGTGGGCCAGGTGTCCAGGCATCCAGACGCCACTGAGGATGCTCCCCCTGCCCTTCTCAGATCTACAGCTTCATGGACATGCTGGTGGCTGAGAACCCACAGCTTGTCAGCAAGATGGAGATCGGGAGAACCTATGAAAATCGTCCTATCTACGTGCTAAAGGTACTGAGTCCCGGCAGGTCCAGCACCTGCATCTGGGTGTTCTCCAGGGTCACCGGGACCTGTGATACCCATGGTTATACCAACTCCCTGCCAACATTCAGAATTTCCACACTGGTCTAGGCGGGTGCTTACATGTACACACACTACTGAAAATTTTAAGTGACCCAGGTATTTCCAATCAAGTGTCAGTTGTGGAAAGTATCCGCAAGTCAGGGACGGGGTGGAGGGTAGAGTCCAGATCCGACATTTTGTTGGTGACCTCCCACGGAGAGCTGTGTGGGGACAACTGAGCAGAGTGGGGCCTGGAAGTCTATTTGCCCCAGTCTTGGGCTGAGGGCAGGAGGCCCAGCCCTGTGGGATCCTTCCTTGTCCAGTCCCCACCAACCACCTGAGGGTGGCCCCTGCAGACAGAGCTTCATCCCGAGATAGCCAGAGTGCAGGTGGCCTTTGGCTGGGGGCACCTTTGCCTTCTGGAAGGTGAGACAAGTTTCCTCTGGGCCATCACCTTGCCCTTGTTCAGTTCAGCACTGGCGCGAATAATCGTCCAGCCATCTGGATCGACACAGGCATCCATTCCCGGGAGTGGGTCACCCAGGCCAGCGGGATCTGGTTTGCAAAGAAGGTAAGCCCGGGCAGGCAGGGGGTGGTGCATGGGTGTCCAAGTCACACAGAAGCCTGGTGTCCCCATGTCCCATTCAGAAGCAGTCACTGCCCTGTGATCTCCTTCCTCGTCTTCCCCCCACCAGATCACACAGGACTATGGCCAGGACACAGTTATCACCAGCATTCTGAACAACATGGACATCTTTCTGGAGATCGTCACCAATCCTGATGGCTTCGCCTTTACCCACAGCAAGGTATGGGCTTTCTCTTACCCTTGGGAAAGTAGGGGGTGTCTGGCCTCCGAGCCCCACCAACTACTCACCCCTCATCTCAACAAAATAAATCAAGGGAGAGGAAAATAGAACGTCCTCCAAGGCCAGTTTCCCGACCTAGGCACTGTGGACCTCTGGGGCGGCTGGTTCTTCGTGACAGTGTATATGTAGGGGGCTTAGCAGCATCCTGGCATTCTGCTACTAGGTGTCACAAGTGTTCCTCAGTAGACACGTCCCAAAACACGTTCTGAAGATGCCAAATGTCCCTGGGGAGGGGGAGGGCTAAATTGTTCCCATTGGAGGTCGAGTGCCCCAGACCTTACTTTCTGGTTCAATTTTTTCTTTTCTTTTTTTTTTTTTTTATGATACATATGCTACTGATCACGTGTGTGCATCGGGGATGGGGGACAGCTCATGTCTTCACTTCCCAAGTAGAACCCCCAACCTATGGCCCCTATCCTTCCCGTCCGTTTCCTTCAATGAAGAGCCCCCTTTGCTGGTCATCTCCCTGACAGCCAGTCAGAAGCGGTTTCTGATGCTGGGCTGTGGCCAGCCCCAGGCTCTGGATCAGGTTGCTTAGCGCTGATGGTGGCTGTGGGCCACCCACACTGCTCAGACCCCTGCGTGGCTCCACAACCGAGGGGTGTCCACGCAGGACGGAGGGTGGCTGATGCCTTTTCCTTCCTCAGAATCGCCTGTGGCGCAAGACCCGATCTGTCACAGCTGGCTCCAGTTGCGTTGGTGTGGACCCCAACAGGAACTGGGACTCTGCCTTTGGGAGTAAGGCCCAGTGTGACGGGGAGCCGGGAGGGGAGATTACCCTTTGTGCTGTTGCCTTTCCTGTCTCAGCAGGGAGGGGAGGGCCAGGGGCCAGCCAGCTGCTCTCAGAGTGTGGGTACAGAAGGCAGTGCCCTGAGATTTGCTTGTCCCTGGTCTGTAAGAGCAAAGCTGTCCCAAACAGAAAGTTCTGCAAGTCACCAGGGTTTCTAATGTCATCAGTTCCTTCCTTCACGGCCTACTTCACTGCAAGAACAGGTTTCTCTTAAGGAACCTTCTTAGCTCCCTGGGTGTCTGTCCAGGAGCTCACCAGCTCTGCCCAAAACTGACTGGGGATCTAGGGCCCCCAGCTCTGTTCTTTCCTGACTCTGCGGGTCAGGATGAGGCCTCCTGCACCGCACCCAACCCCTCACTCCACGCAAAGATTGAGACTCCTGCAAGCCAGTCCGCCTGGATGTAGGGAGTACCAAGTACCCCTCTCTCCCCACACAGTGCCTGGGGCCAGCAACAACCCCTGCACAGAGACCTACCATGGCAAGAACGCCAATTCCGAAAAGGAGGTCAAGTCCATCGTTGACTTTGTGAAGAGCCACGGGAACATCAAGGGCTTCATCTCCATCCACAGTTACTCCCAGCTCCTCCTCTATCCTTATGGCTACACCAAGACCCCATGCCGCGACCAGCAAGAGCTGGTATGCACTGACCCCCTTCACACGCCCGAGAAAGCTTCTGGCAGGCTTCATCAGAATTGCTTAAGGCACCAGGCCTCACAGCGCTCAGCACCCCTTTTTCCCCATGGGCTTCAGCTAGCTTGGGGACTAGCCTTACTTCCTAGCTAGGAAATGGATGCACGGAGTGGTCAAGTCGCTCCTGTGGCACGGTAAAGTCAGGGGCAGGCCTCGAATTTGAGCTTGTCGGACAAGCTCGTGTGTGGGCCTGCGCTGTGGCAGGGCCGTGTCAGTCAGACACAGGGCAGCGGGCCCAGGGCTGCTGAGCCCCGGGAACTGAGGCTGAAGGGCCCAGCTGTCCCCGAGCTCCCTGCTGGGGTCTGGCTTCTGTAGGACGCCTCTCCAAGGACACGCCACCAGCTCCCAGGCTACCGCGGCCCCGCTGTCCCTGGGGCCTGGTGTTGCTGGCCATGACAGGCGTCCCTGTTTGGTGTTTTCTCCAGGACCAGCTGGCTGCGGCGGCTGTGAAGGCCCTGGCCTCTCTGTATGGGACCAAGTACACATATGGCAGTACCTACACCACCATTTGTAAGTGGGCGCCTGGGTGCTGCGGGTGGCCCCAGGAGGGACTGCGCTTGACTTTTCTTGCCTGAGGGGGTGCCTGGGTCTGAGAACATGGGCAGGACAATGGCTCTTGGCTCTGCTGACAATTGCTGAACGGGGCAGTGCCTTTTCCTGGTGCGAGCTCTGCTTTCTTTGACTCTTTTGGATAAACGCATCTGTTCCTCTGAGAACCCTTAGCCCTTCACACATGGGTGGGGTGGAGAGTCCTGCTGGCATTTGTAGATCACCCAGAAATTCAACTCAAAAGACTCCTTTCCAAGGCCCTTCAATTACCGTTTCCAGCTTGTTGGCAAAGGCACCAGCTCTGTTTTGCCTGAATAGGAGGTACCTTGTACAATCAACACGAAACGAAGGCAACAAATGTTTTCTAAACACCTGCTACACCCCAAGCCTTGTTTTGTGTGCTTGGAACACAGTTACAAATAAGCAGAGATCAGGACACTTACATTCCAGCCAGCGAGACTGGCCATAAACATAAGTTCATTTTGGGTGACAGATGCGAGAGAGAACAGGAAAAACTAGACACGGTAAGAGGCTGCAGGAATCCTCACTGGGAGAGGGAAATTTGGGGCAAGTGAAGTTAGGAAATGAGGGAAAGAGCCAAGGCTATCCATCTGGGGAAGAGTCTTCCAGGCAGAGGGACATTCTAGAGCAAAGGCCCCACTGTGGAATCTGGACTGGCATTTGGGGGGAAATAGCCAGGAACAGCAAGGAGAGCTGGAAAGCTGCAGCATGGGCCCAGAGGCTGTAGAAGACGGGTGGTGGCAGCAGGTGTGAAGGCTCCAAAGGAACCTCCGGGCAGGGGGCAGG
Organism: Condylura cristata; assembly: GCF_000260355.1. NCBI lineage: Eukaryota > Metazoa > Chordata > Mammalia > Eulipotyphla > Talpidae > Condylura > Condylura cristata. The sequence goes on from NW_004567106.1 coordinate 60,216,262, forward strand.
AGAACTGAAGAGGCAGGGAGAGAGCACAGTGCTGGAAGACGGCAACTCTGTGCCGGAGCGCCCAGGTTTCGGTGGACAAGCGACACCTGCCCTTACGTGCAGCCGGCCTGGTTCTTGGACGCCAAGCCTACTTTGGAAACTGTTTCAACTCCCCCCCCCCCCGTCAAAGGGGTTTTGCTCCATTTAATGTCAAGTTCAATTCCACCCACCAGCTACCTGCCTCTGCCCTCACCCACTATGAAAGTGACTTCATACTCCACGGTTAAGTGCAAATCTGGACTGAGGTTCCTCCAAAAAGACAGCTTCGACTCTGGCCCTTTGCACTTTCCCCTGCAGACCGGCACGCTGGGGGTGGGGTGGAGTGAGGGGCAGATCCTAGTTATCCAAGTGGGGAACTGCTATGTTTGGAGACTTGACCCAAGCGCCTGTTGGACAGAGGCAATATTCAGAGGGACTTTTGCAATGTGGCAGGAATTTCTTGCATTCCCCAGTGAGAGAAGCAGCATCGCTGGGCTGCCTCTCTGGGTCTCTTGGGCTGAGACCCTGTGGCGGGAGCTTCTGGAGAGGAAGCCAGGCTGCTTGGTCAATACAGGCACCGTGTAGACACTGGCTCCCCAGCAACACTGCACAGGCTCTGGCCCTTGGACCACTAGCCCAGGCCTTGTAAGTGTTTCCCAAGCACTGACCTTTGCATTCCCATTTCTGCTCCTGCTGCAGACCAAGCCAGTGGAAACACCGTTGACTGGACCTATGACCAGGGCATCAAGTACTCCTATACTTTTGAGCTCCGGGACACCGGGCGCTATGGCTTCCTGCTGCCTGCCTCCCAGATCATCCCCACCGCCCAGGAGACCTGGCTGGCACTTCTGACCATCATGGAGCACGTCTTGAAAAACCCCTACTGAGCTGGCCCTTCGGCACGCTCCTCGTCCTCTGCCCTACCCAGGCAACCCAATAAAGTCTGCGTGTACATAGAACAGCATCTTGGGGCTTGCATGTGGGAACGCATGTGGTATGTCTGCCTTTTCAAGCTGGGGCCGAAGTGGGTTAGTTCCTGCAGGCCTCACTGGGAATGTGTGTGTGGTTGGATGAGATGACCCCTGCATTCCCCCTGCATTCCAAGTCCTGTGAAGTTGTATCCAAGTGGCGTCTGTTTTAATTAGACCACCCTGAGCTCAGTTCGTCAGAGGGGTGATTTGTTCATACCTTAGTAGCAAGCAGCAGCCACAGCTGCTGCCCAAATGCCCGGCACCCTGCAGTGCAAAGGAATTCAGCTTGTACAATAGTCTGGCTGGCTGGATCCATTCATCTACAGAAGCAATATCCTTGAGTATGAAACAGAACAGTCTTGGTGGCCACCGCTGTCCCAAATAGATGGTACAGCCGGGCAAAGCCAATTTCTTTAAAGCGAAATATGATCTCCCACTCCTGAATTGAATTGGAAGAAAACAATTGGGTTACATGGAATCATTTACTGAAGATAAAGAACTAATATGAATCCCAAGACATTTTATTAATTGTAGTAGATCATGAAGGCTTTGCCTTCGGGGACAGAAGTAGTTGACTTTTCATCTGCTACCTCCTTCCCGGCAGCCTCTGTTAGTCTCCCCTTGCTCTCCTGTTCCACCCACCGCTCCTTACTGTTCAAGAGCTTTCTCACAAATAAGGGCACCCTACTGATGCTCCCCATAGTGCCTGAGATTTGGTTTTGCTCCCTTGGCTTGGAGATGCTGATGGCGTGATTTTATTCTTGGTAGCTAGCACAGCACATAAAGAATCTTAAGGTTTTTTCAAAGCTAGAATCTACCTTTTGGTTTTTCCATGTATTTTAAGATATGACTGAAGCACAGGTTTGCCCCCACAGAATCACTGGGAGCTGGGGGAGGGAGGTTGTGGCTCCCCAAATAGGGCACTCTGGGTGAGAATGGCAGGTGTCCAGCACCCAGGTTTGCTGACTTAAGTCTATCTTTACCACATAAAATGGCCTGAAGTTCAAGTACTACTTTCTTAAGGTGACACTGGGGAATTTTCATCCTGGATCCCACTTTAATATTGTATTTGCTACCAACCATTCAAAAAATGAGACTGACTCCATGGAGGATACATGGATTTATCTGTACTTGTTTACGAGACAAGATAAAATGGTATTTCCGTCTTTAACAGAAAGGGGACCAAAGACTTTACAATAACTTCCTTCAAGTTTTCTTTCCCTTCAAGCTAATGAATGAGAAATGTAGATAAACTGAAATCCATGTTAACTGCTCAGTTTGGGTGAGTACAAAGCTTATCTTATTTTTTGTTTAATAAAGACTGATCAGCAAACAAGAAAAAAATGCAGCTAGCAAGATACGATGTCATTTTACACAAATGGATAACTTTAAGGGCAGAGATGCTTAGTTTAAAATAAACTGGTCACTGATAGCAGGAGCTCTCTGTCTGGCATTCAGTCTCTGAACCTACCAGCTGTCCTTGATCCATAGATCCCCAACAGGTATTTGTTCAATGAATGCTTTCTACTTTTACTAACGAATTCATAAACTTTATAATGTGTATTGAGGTTTGCAAGCTCATTCGAATTCCCAGAATTGCAATATGGAAGGAAAGGCTCTGAACAAGTAAGAGTCTCAAGAAAGTTGAAAAGACAAGGAATGAGGTATCAGAAAGAAAATTCCATGAGGGCAAGGATTGCGTTATGTTGTTTTAACACTCAGCCCCTACTGGTTGGCCAAGCAAAAACATCATGTGCACTTAATAAATACGTGTTAAATGGAGACACAGAAGTCACCAATATTTTTAAAAGTTTTTTTTTTTCAGCGAGGGGATAGCTTTACATTTGATTTTCAGAGTTTTTATATGTTTTATTTTTAAAAATTTGTGGGTGAGTTATTTAATAAGTAAAAACATAAGGCTAAAAGAGAATTTTAGAAAATACTGTAGTACATAAAAAAAAAGTATTAATAATCTTGAGGGGGGAAAGAGCTCTGATAAAGGGTTAAGAAAAAGGACTAACATTTCAAAAGAAAAATAGCAATTCCCAAAAGAAGAAACACAAAAAGCCAATAAAAGTATGAAAGATACTGATCCTCCGGGTGATTTTTTTTGCACATTAAAGAAAAACAGATAGATCATTTCTCCCCCCATCAGATTGACAAAGAATAAAAAGACTGAAAACTCAGTGTTATCAAGGGTATGAAGAAATAAGACCTGTCATACACTGCTGGTGGGAGTATAAATTCACACCACCTTCCTGGAGGGCAATTTGGCAATATAAATCACACTCTTCAATGTATTGCCTCTTTGACCCAAAAAAAAAAAAAATCCTTTTGGAAGAATTTTATAAAAATATTTGAGCAAGTTCAAATCTACGTAGGTACAAGATTGCAATAGTAAACAATGAAATAAAAAGTGCCTAAACAGAAACCAGCATGGATACCAATCTGATGTGTTTTCATGAGGGAATATTGTAAAGGTCTATTGACATGGAAAAATGGTCACAATATAGGGAACGAAAGAAGTTGGCCACACGATGGAAATGTTCTAAAATTGGATTGTGGTGATGGCAGCACAACTCTGAAAATTTACTAAAGATCATTGAATTGTGGATTGAAAATGGGTGAATTTTATGGTGGGTGATTTATACTGCCATAGTTTTTTTTTAAAGAAGCTGGCCACAAACCAGTATGTTGAATACAAATTCCATTTTCATTTGAGACACACATACACCTTATGCCTGGAAGGACGAGTCCCCAGTGATAACGTGGTTACTCCGGGAAGGGTGGTGTTTTTCTGAATTTCTTGCAATGGCCTTTTATAATTAGGGGGGAAAAGAAGCAACTGTTTCCAACACACAGGCAACCTGTTGTTGAAGTTCTGTAATGACAATTCTTTATCAACATCAAACATGTAGAGGCCATCTTGAGTCCTAATCTTGAAGCTCTCCAGAAAAGAACACTAGTAAAACATTTACGGAGCACTGTGTTAAGTTGTTTCTTGGACTCTTCTGTAATTGCTTACTCGCTTAATTCCCTGGGAGGTAGGCACCCCCATTTTTTTTTAAAGATTTATTTATTTGTGCATACAGAACTGGGGTACAGGCCAGAGGCTCAGGGGCGGTGAGAGGCTTCACCAGAGACAGAGTG
>NW_004567106.1:60220500-60270537 GCF_000260355.1 Condylura cristata
GAGACAGAGTGGGGAGCAGAACAGGCAGATCAACAAAGTACACTGCTGAGGGGAGCAGCGGGCGGGTCAGGAGAGGTCTGCCGCGCCAAGTGGTCACCTCCGGGGCAGGCGGGAATAGAACTCATGCGAAACGGCTTTAGATTCTCAGTGCTGTGCTTTAACCCGCTGCGCCACCAGGGAGGGCCGGCACCCCCATTTAAAGGATTGGAGGGTCCAGGCGAAATGGAGCAGCTCGCCCTAAATCACTGAGTTCTAAGGCTGCGAGCGGGATCCAGCCCCAGAGCCACGGCCCCAGAACGAGTCTGTTCAGCCCTCTGCTCAGTGCTCCCAGCTGGGTAAGCTCTCCAGAGGCCACGCATCCAACTGTTTTTGTATAAACAGTGATTTCTTCTGCTCTGACATTGCGTTTCACGATCTTGCCCAGAAAAAAAAAATGCAATCGTCTTATCTTTAGAAAAATCCACACTCCGGATAGGGTATGGGAAAGACTAGCTCATGCCTTCCAGTTGGGGGGCCAGTCCCTAATCACTTGGCCATAGTTAGGGTGAAAACTCCCAAGCACCCTCTCTGTTCGTGTTCTGTCCTGTAGCAATCTGGGGGGAATTGATTATGTTAATGTCTATTCTCCAGGGTTTTTCACAAAATCTTTTGTTTTTAAATGAACTCATTTTCTTTTTGCCATTAGAGATGGTTCTCAGTATGGCTTGCGAGCCACGGATGGTCTGAGAACCTTCGGGTGGTCTTTTGAATCGACACTCAGAGATGCGTGTCCAACTTTCTGGCTTTGGCCAGAAGTTAAAATTGAAATGTCGTTGAATACAATCCAGACCTGACCTCACTGGTCCCTCCGGCAGCACAGGGCTATTCATCATCTCGCTAACTGCTGCGAAGGCAAGTGGGACTAGGTGGATTTGAAGATTCTGAGGACCCTTGTTTGAAGGAATCTCAGGGCAGAAACATCGTTCTGGAACACACTAAGACCCCTCCGCTGCGTTTGGGAACCTGATATGACCAGCCACCGCATCCAAATTGGCTAGATAGAGCAAGAGCTTTGAGCAAAAAGCAGAGAGGCCCAGCAAATCTGAGAAGCTGTCAAAGGGTAATGAATTCTCCCCAAAGCTTTCAGATCTGCATTAATTTGGCAACTCAAACTGTGAGCATCATCTAACAGCCCCAGAGAGGGCGACTGCCAAATGTTTGTTGCCAAACTAAAAGAAGAAAATTAAAAGTCTTCTGCTTCACCGCAGGCGCGGTGCTCGGCTACCTTTTTTAGCAGTGGGCTACGAGCTCTGTTAACACAGACTGAGGCACAGAGGTTTGCTGTTGCTTCCTCCCCTAAAGCCCAGGCTGGTGGCCAAGAGCCAATTCCCACAATTTATGTTTCAGCCTAAATCGGAAACATCACCACACAGGAAAGAAAAGATCAGACACAAATCATCTCAATATGGTTTATTGGATGAATAGTTCTCCATGCTCCCCCCTTACAATCTTATCGGAACTTTATCACTCCCATTCCTTAAGTGGTACCCCATGAGGTGTTCATTAAGAAACAAGGCTAAGCTGAGGAACCCCGGGGCTCCAGTCTTTAAGCTGTGACACCAGCCACACAGAAACGTGGGAGACATATTCCCGGGGCAGATGTTTTGATCCTGGAATTTTTACCCCCTTTTGGGCAGGCAGAGAAGAAAAGTTGTCAGTGGAACCCGGGGAAACAGGAGGGGAGGGAAGCCAAGAGAAGGCTCTGTTTTGGGGGGAGCACTAGATGGGTGGCTTCGGGAGAGATTACCCAGCAGGGAGCACTGAGCAGAGGGCAGAACAGACTCTGGGGCCGTGGCTCTGGGGCTGGATCTCGGCTCGCAGCCTTAGAACTCAGTGATTTAGGGCGAACTGCTCCATTTCCCCTGGACTCTCAGTCTCCTATCCTGAAAATGGGGTGCCTACCTCACAAGGCTGTTGTGTGAACTAAGTGAATAAGCAATTATAGGAGAGTCCAAGAAACCGGTTGCTTAACACAGTTAGTGCTCCGTAAATGTTTACTAGTGTTCTTTTCTGGAGAGCTTCAAGACTTGAAACGAGAGAAAAAACAGCACACTCCCAGAGGGGATACCGTATGACCCGTACGGGATGAAGTCTGAAGGCCGCTGGGGGCTTGAAGAGACGGTGACCACAAGCCTGTACTAATAACGCCGCTAACAGCTCACTGGGCACCTCCTGCAGAGGGTTCCCCAAACCACAGGCTCGTAACTCACCCACAAAAGCAGGGCATTCGAGGGGACAAAAGGTGGCGAGCTCTCCAGAATGGCGGCCAGCACTGAGTCGACCCACCGCGGGCCTTCATCCACTCAGTCACACTCAGTGAGGGCCGCTGGCGTAGGAATGGAGAGTTCCACTCACTGAGAATTTACAGTCAAAATTATTTCACCTGGAAGACTTAGTTACATCCCCTATAAAGTGGATGTCATCAGTCAGGAGCATTTAATTAGTGACCCCGGTTTGCTGCTCATTTTGCCAGGTGTCTCGGGATATTACACAGGCCAAGAGAATTTGCTTCTGCTTTCAGGACCAAGGGTCAGCATGGGAGGGTGAGATCATACGGGCATCACAGGGTGAGAAACACAGTTTTGTGAAACACACATCAAATCATGCACCGAATGCTCTTCTGTTAGAATCCAATGCCCACACTTTCCCAGCACGAAATGTTTTCTGCTAGGACTGACCTGTATATCAACTTGAGTACACCGCAGTGACAATCTCAATAATTACTACAATTCTAGGAACGTATTGCTACCCGAGTGAGTTCTGAACACTTTGGAAGTTCAACATGCCTTATTTACTATCTTAATAGGAAAAATATATTTGCTCATCAAAATATTCATTGGCCGGCAGATAAGCTTATCATCACGCTCACTTAACGAAACTGATGAATTAGAATCCACATTTCTGATATTTCTTGAAAAAGGAGAGTCTTAGCAGATTTACAACTCTGAAAGAATGATGAAGAAAATACACGGACGCTAAAGACACTGAAAGCATTTTGGAACTAGGGAGAGAAAGGTTCTTAATGATTATTTTCAGAGTAGAGCCAAGAAGGGAGTCATGGATCTAAATCCAGGTGGACAGAAATTAATTATTCCCCCTAAAAAAGTCAGATAACATAAAAGACAGAATCTATAACCAATATATAACATGACAGAAACCAAAACCAGCACAAGAAAAATTACCTACATATTTCTTCCTAGCCTACAACTCTGATTTCACTTATATTCCACGAGGGAATTAAAGAAAAGGTTTTTGTTTTGTTCTGTTTTCTTGGTGAGCAGCCTAAAGTCTTTAGAATTTCTGTATCATCTAAATAGCACCACAGGAGAAATGTCTGAGCAACTAATGAACGTTATTTGTTCTTCCTTAATTCTGATTTACACCAAGTCCAATATAATTGTGCTGGTTCTGGTTTTCTACTAAAGATAAAAAATAAAAGTGCTCTTAGACCATTCGGATCATTCTATACCTTTCAATAGATGAAACCTGGCATTGTTGCAGCCCAGGACTGACAGCCCCTCCTCCGTTCCCAAGCGAGTGATGCAGCTTTCCCCTCCCTCCCTTGGCACCCTCCGGGCTTCCTTCATTTCTCCTCTACTCCCTCCCTTCTGTCTTAAATGTGTAGGCCCTTGAGAGCCCTGAACTTATTATTTAGATGTGGAACTCTACCCTTGCTTGGATGGAGCTCGCGTTCTACATCGAAAAGCACCTTTTCTCTAGGGGTCACAGGTTCCCGGGGAGGGCACTCGTCACTCCTAAAACACTGACAAGAGCCCCGCGGTCATGCGCTCGGTGGCAGTCAGCTCTGCCTGTGCCTGGAGAGGAACTCAGGCCTCCTGGCTAGAAAGCTCGGGTCCCCTGCACGGCATGGTTTCCTGGTTCACTGACACAAAGCGCAGCTCTCCTTTCCCGGGAGATGCAGCACAGAGAGGTACTCTTTCAAATCACCCCCGTCTCCCGTGGCTCCCCCAGATCATCTCAACCGAGAGAAGAGAGACGTTGGCAGGTCTCAGCGTATTAATAGAAAAAACAAATTAAGAACTATGTACTTTAATCTTCAACATCCATAATTGCACAAAGTACCACTGATCACTTAAATAATACATGTCAGTTAATCTAATGAAGAAACGTGTCGAGAGGAACATTCAAAGCAGTACCGTGAACATGTAAAAACTGTCTGAGGGTGACATTTAACACACAAAGTACAGAATCATAACAGGTCTTCGAGTTGTTGTCGTTCCGAAGCCGTCAAGATGGGGTAAAGCACTAAGCTGCACACACGCAAATACTCTGACCCGCTAGGCCTCTCGGGTAAATAGACGTCCATGCTTACACGTTTGCTACACGACTTCCCATCTTTGCACCTCAGTGCTGTTTGGTGATGGAAATACAGAACAGGAACAAGGGGGAGGTGGAGGGGCGACCATTTACTTTCAAAATAAAATCAAGGAGGGAAGTTTAAACTCCAGCCCAATCAACTTTCAAATGGCATACCCAGAATATTGTTATAGAGAAAACCAATTTTTTTTTCTTAAAAAAATGTATAAGGGTCCAAAATGACTGAGAAGCTTGTCCATGCTAAGGGAACGCTGAATGTGGAAAATTTGCATTTTTAAAAATCTATGCTGTAAAGAAAATAAAAGGCCAGAGCATTTTGGCATTAGCAAAAGGCTGTACTAAGTTCTCAGGCAATAAATTTATGGGGAAACATGACAGGCTCCTCATTAAAGCTATGTGTACGTTGGCTGAATTTTATACAAGATTCTTGAATCTTGTGGAAAATTGGGCACGGCTTGACATCTGAACAATGTCCCTGGTTTGTTTGATTTCTAAAGCATCGGAAAATGTTGCACTTTGGAAATCAAGTAGAGAAGAATAAACACACTAAAACAGAACTGGGCTGAACATGAAAGTTATTTTTCCATATGGCTCTATGAGATATTTATTATCTTTATTTCTCTTACAAACACAGCCCCCTACGCTAGAAATACTGTGGTACTTCTTCTTCTTCTTCTTCTTTTTTTTTTTGGTGGTGAGAAAATAGTCCCGTTAAGGCAGATCTTTCCCGGCAGCAGTAACCACCTAAGGACAGGCAATTTTCAGTTGGCTTTTCAGAAGCTGGTTGCCATGACAAAGAGCACAATTTATTCCTTAGTCCCTTATCACAGCTACAGATCACAGACCATAAAAATTAACAAGGCTCTTTTCCTTTTCCTGATAATTTCAGAATTCCTCATCCTTACCTGAGGTCTTTTGTTCCCCCAATTAAATGGAATGAATGTCAGTCATCTCGCCATTCAATTAATGCTGATTCAAAATTCTGGCCAAAACCAGAATCTATAATCACAACCTCCTAATCACAGCTCAGTCATGAGAATGAAAAGTAAGCAGGAAATTGCACTAATTACTCAATTAGACTAATACTGTATTTTAAAGCGAGGGCTTAAAGGGTTGTCAGCTCTGACAAAGGAGTGTGGAGTCGTCCTCACCTTTGTGTGTCTGCAGTTGTCCAATTGAAGCCCATGTTTTCAAGTGGCCATAATTTCTACCCATTTAGGATGGATGGATGGACCCAGGAGAGCCATGGAAATTTACAATGGATAAACCAACCAGGAGGGGGGATGCTGGGGCCCCCGCGACCCGCACTCTGCCCTGTACAATAGCCAGCCCTCCCCGTGCGCGGGCAGCTGAGCACACACCGTCAGAGGCGTCCGCTCCAGGAAAATACTCGTGAGGGCGAACATTCAGGAGGTGCGAGAACCGCACCACTCTATCTAAAGGCTGAGGGGGCGCACAGGTACCAGCCTCTGAACCCACCGCAGGCTGGCTGCCTCCTGCGTGGGGGGACAGAACCCCTCCACGCCAGCACGCCCACCCCTGAGGGGGCACTAGGGCAGCTGGAAGCTAAGAAAGACCCGCACCTGCAGGCTGACTCCTCAGGCTGCAAAGCCTACCTGCAGGATCTTCACAAACCCCCAACAGCGAGTGAGAAAGAACTGGCGGGGAAGAGCACATTGAAACTGACTGAAGTATTTACAAAACAACACAGGCAGCAGATCAAAACAAGCTGGACCTTATTAAAATAAAATAATGAGAGCCTAAAATAATTAAGACTCTTTTTTGCTACTCAGTTTTAGAGACTTAAAGATTCTGTAAACAACAGAGAGGACACTAGAGCCTGTCATGTCTCTGGTTTTTGTGAAAACCCTCCCCAAGCTGGAGGTCCGTGAAGAGTCAGAGACAGCAAGGGGACAAGTGCTTACTGCCAGGGCCGCGGCCTTTCCTCTGCAGCAGTTTCTGAAAATGACCAACTTGGGAACTGCTCAGGGCTTCCAAAAGGAGAGAAAACATTTATTGGACTAAGACAAGTCTTTACTTCCAGGGTTTGCCTTGCAGGTGGCCACTGCCCAGCAGTCGGGTGTTGGGGTGGCCGGGAGGGCCCCCGGAGGGCAGGTTCTGACCACAGCGGGTGCCTGAAGCCTTGGAGTCTCTTCCCGAGGCATTAGCTTGGCTCATTCGGCCTGGAGGAAGCAAGAAAAACAGTGGGATGAGCTTCAAGGATGATTCTGTGGCCAACACGCCAAGTACACTTTAAAGCTAACAAAGTTCAATTCAACGTCTATATAAGGTTCAAACCTGCTCTTCATTCTTGAGATCATCTTAAGGGGAGGGGGGGAAGGTAGGGGTGAAAGGAAACCCCAATCCCTGTTCTTTCTTCCTCTCTGTTATCCCCAGCCAACCTAGTCCGACCCTTCATTCTTTTGATGGAGAAGGGCGCAGGAGTGATTAGAGAGAGGAAAGTTGTGAGCCAAAGGAAAGGTCAGGAGATTTAAATAGCCCCAGAAGTAGCAGAAAGAAACAAAAACTCCCCAAGAAAGGATGTGGGTGCCTCTCAATTCTGCCTGATACACACTGCCTTTGATTTATAACCCTCTTCTCTCTGTGCCCAACACCTAATTCTTGCCGTAGAGAGCACCTCCACCTGTCCTCCCCCCGCCCCGAAAATATTTTGACTTGGGACACACTGTAAGAAGTCAAGCTTTTCATGTGTATGAAGTGGTGCTCAAAGTTGCAAATCTCAAGCTCGACAGGGTTAAAATATCTTACTAGGATTGTCTGCAGGACCTTGATCCTCTTCCAGGTAATATTCTATCTTTTTTAAATCTTCCGGGGTAAATCTCCATTTATTCTCCGCTGGCAGAGGTGGTACTTTGGGGCTGGAACGTTTCCGGGCGGAACCAAGAGGAAGGGCCTGCTGGCAAGATGCTGGCAGGGAACCTGTAATCAGTCCTTCTGGAAATTTCTGAGCTAAGACTTTTAGACCTAGGTGTGGAAAATCAGCAGAGAAAGCAACATTAACATGGTGAGGCTACAGTGAAACCTGTGAAGCAGCCTGCGTGTCTTCTAATCTTTGTTCACCAAGGTGAGGGCAACACAAGGACATGAAGTCTTTCCTAACTGCTTCACCATTAAGTAAATGACACCAGAAAGTGTCAGTTGTCATGTGGGATTCTGAGAATTCCACCAGCAACCCTTGAGTCCCAGGCTGCACATGACGGCTTCCTTAAAGAGCAGAATCATTGCATCAGGAATCAAAAACATGTGCTGATGGTGCTAAGAGAAGTCTCACATAACCTGCAACTCCTTCCAGCCAGCACGACTTCTCTCTTTCCAGAACACCGAGTTCTGCAGATGCATGGGGAAAAGGCCAGGACAGAGAGTCCCTGTGGCTGTAGTTTGGGGCCTCACCTCCAGAGAGCATGAAGAGGTTTTCGAAGCCCCGCTCGCACATGGTGGTGGCCGCCTGGCTGGCCAGCCTCTCGTCGTCATCGTACAGGATGATGATTTTCCCGTGGGCGTTTTTCTGAGTCGCAGGAGTCAAGGCTTGCCGCCATCAGGCTAATGTGCCTGCATGCTCCAGAAACCCCTAGGGTTCACCCTTCTGAGTTCCAGGGAACACTGGATGAGCCCACTCTTTACCCATCACGCCAGCCATTAGGGGATTTTGGTTGTCATGGAAACCATGCAATCTGGACTTCTTTTCTCTTATACATTAGTATTACTAAGGCCCAAGACAGCACTAACTACACTCTTTACATCCTTTAGCTCTTTTAGCCATACAGCCTGGAAAGTATCATAGTTCACATTTCCCCGAGAAGGAAAGAGAAAAACTTTTATGCCCGATGCATCTAAGGAAACCTTATTTGTAACAGTAAAAAAAGGAATGGGAACCATCTAAAGGTCCAAGAGGAATGGTTTAGTAATTTATAGTAAATCTGAAGACGAGATATCAAAAGAACATCAAAAATGGAGTTTATAAAGCACTTCTGTTACAATGTAATATAAAATGGGAAAAAGCGAGACTCTAAATTATACATACAGCATGAGTTCTACTTGGTTAAAAAGAATACAAAGATGAACATCTGGAATAAAATACACACAAAATGCAATGTGAGTAGTTCATTGTGCGGTTATTAGAACTACTTTCTTTTTTTATATTTTTCGGTATTTACCGGATTTTCTACTTTATGATTTTTATGAACAAACAAAAATTTTAAGAAAAAAAATCTAAGTAGAAGGAAAAAGCTGAATACCTAAATTTCACTTGGGAAAGCTTTTAGGGGATAAATGTCTTAGGACTAACTCTCGCAAGATCATAACCTCTACACATGATTTTTTGCCCAGGGCAGGAGGGCTTAGAAGTGTCTGCCTTAATAGCCAGATATGCAGCAGCTGCTAAGAACCCCAATCCTAAAATATGCTAAGCTAATGAATATCAAAAACACTTCACAGCGTTTTCTTACTGGGAGCGTGAGTCATGATAAAAGTTCAATCCTTACCATGCCCCAGACTACCCGACTCTTAATGCCACAAAGGATACATATTCAAGAACGTCATTTGAATAAGGGTTCATTGTTCTAGACAGGGTTGCAATTGGGTAACTGTAAGCTATAAAAAGAAGAAAAGTGCTTAGGACATTTGTCGGCTTTCAATATGGCTGGTCCCAATTCCTCACTGAGATAAAGTCTAACTGAGAGTTAAAATAAAGACACGTTCAAAATCAATGAGCCATAAACCTAAATAACTTTTGTGGAAGAAAATCTGGACACTGAGCCAAATACGAAGCTTCACTCTACTGTTGGCGCGTTTAGTACTAAGGCCTTGCACCCCGCACCTCGGCCCCGCCTGCCTCCCTGAGCCATCCAGAAGGCAGCGGCCTCTTTCATTGCATTAGCTTTCCATAGTGGACGCAGCTAACCTATGGACTCCTTAACTGTTGTCCCTGGGGCTGGGGTCAAGCCTGCCCACACCCTAGGGCAAGCTCAACATCCGGGCTGAGCCACCATAAAGGCTTCTCTCTCTCACCCCCAACAATGTGGCCCTGCTGGTAGGAATCTCTGTCTCGCACATCTAGCAACAGGAAGGGGCAGTCAGAGTACGGCCGGTCTTTGGTGTTGGGCTCTGCCTTCTTCACGAGCCCTTTGTCCAGGTCCAGTTCCCCAACTCCACTGATGACGCTGCAAATGAAAAGAAACAGTCAGCAGAAGCTCGTCAGGATCGGTGGCCATCAAGGTCATACGTGTCTCTTCAGAAGAGCGATGAAGCATTGGTGGCTTTTCAGAAGATGCTTCAGGGAAAATGGATATAGTATCTCAGTTCTGCCTCTGAATGTGAGACCCGTGGGCTCCTGTTCTCGTACACAGGGAGGGATCCACCTTCGGAGAGGGCACGTCTGGTCATTAGCATGGCTGGGGGCATAAACTGAGGAACATATGCAGCTTCCCGCAGAGTTCAAAGGAAGAAGAAGGTAAATGCCATGGAAGTCGGAGGGTGTGTGAAAGCAGAGCAAAGGGGTAAGAATAAGGCTGATGGGATAAGAAACATGAACGGTATTTCTGTGTCTGTTAAATGTGATATGAAGTCACAAACATGTTGTGTTTCACATACATACACAGTGACCTATCCAATGAGGCTTCTTCTTTTTTTTCTTTCAATGCTTATTTTCATTTTATAGGTTATAGTAATGCTGAGCTTGAAGTGGCCTTTCGATTTGGGGCCACTCACATAACGAGAAAAGGAAAAGCTGGGGTTGAAGTCAGGGAGTTCATACTGACAGTTCTGGTTCTCAGAACCAGACAGTCGGTTGCCATATTAGTAAGATGTGGTAAAAACATGAATCAAGATGTGTGATGAACAAAACGGTAAGTTGTGAATTATCTGTTTTGGTAAAGAGGATGATTAGTTTTCTCGGAAAATATAAAGACATATGAAAAGAAACCACACATCAGTATTAGCATACAGTTCCTTTCTGCAGCACAGCAAACCAAACTTTGCATTTAAATCCAACAAATAGTCACTATATACCACAAAGAGTATACTTTGTTAAACCAAAGGAAAAGGCTAAATGTATTTCCTATGAGACTGCATTTTCAGTGGAAGTCTTCTTGGTCTATCTCATTTTAAACACAATCTTACAGTCCGTGCACAAAGGTAGCTATAGGTAATAATAATAATAATAATTGCGGTGCTGATGGTAGCAATTCTTTGAACTCATTTCTCTAGAGCTGTTTACCAATAGAAGGGATGGACATGAGTGGAAAGCAGCAGGCTGTGACAACCAACAGTTAATATTTGTGAGAAAGCGTTGCATTATAGAGGTGGAATAGGGACCAGCCATGTGCAATTCGAGAATCAACACCAAGGGCTGCCTTCACTCTCCTTTGCACCTATTAAACATCAGAGCACTGTGTGGGGCACTCTATTTTTCTTCTGAGTCTGGACAGGGTAATTATAAGCTGCAGCAGACAGAAAAGGGCGGGAGTGGGGTAGGGGGGTGAAGGGGGTGCGGGGTGGGGGTGGGGCGGGAAACATGCTCTTAAAGTCAAAAGATAGTAGTTGTAAAAGCCAGGTCCTAACAGCAAACTTGCATATAGGAGGGCTGAGAGGAATGAAAGCGAGAAGTGAAAGCTAATGCTTTCCTATCATTAACTGAGAGTGCCCTGGCAAGATTCAGGAGGTGGTGTTTATATAAAGGGGAAGAAGGGCTGGGATGAGAAGGGGGTGGGGGGGACTTTATCTTTTTCTGTGGTAATTAACTCACTGAAATTGATTAATATGAAGGTAAAATGCAGTGCAAACACAAATCCAATTACACTGAAAGTACCTCTGAAGAGTTGAGCGGCTGGAGTCCCCGGCTCCTGTGCTGTTTATGAACTGGACAGGGCTGGGAGACTGCTCCCCAGGGCTCCCCTTCCCATTGGTCCTGGCAGCAATTTCTGCATCAGGGTCTGAAGTCGCAGAATCGTTGTCTAAAATGTGCACAGGGATAAGTAAATAAATTTAACCTCAGATTTTGTAGGTACTTGTTCGACAGTTTCACTGAAATTGGGTCAAGAAATCACATCACCCTTATTAAGTTGTTCTGTAAGCTCTAACCCAGGTGAGGTTCTGAAAAGGTAGTCCCTGAGATCCTTGTGGCATAGCGGCAAGGCAAAAACTGTATGTAATACCAGTAAGAGAGCTGTTTGTCTTTTTTACTATGTTGATATTTGCTCTGATGGTTTGAAAGAAGCGGTGGTTAAAACTGCCAGATCTTAGTAAGTGGCCCTGAGCTTTACTTAGTAATTACTCTATACTAACACCCAGTTCATAAATATGGCATCACACTGAAAAAAGCCCCCAATGAAGTAGTACTAATTAATAATTTTATTAAATCTCACTCTTAAGTATAGACCTTTTTAGTATTCAGTGTGATGAAAAGGGGATTCCATGTACCGTCAGCTTGCTACTTGCCAACGTGCAGAAGTACTTGAGCACGGTAGCTAAGCACTTGAGGCTGTCTCAAGAAAAGCGTGTGAGATGATTGCTGCTCCTGCCATGAACACCGTTTTTACTTGAAAGAAAAACTATGGCTGCTTTGCCTTGTGCATCTGGTAGGCATTTTCTCAAAACTGATTAAAGTGAACGTGCCATTTCAAGGAAAACAACTGATGACATTTGTTCCCAGGATTAAATTTTGAACCAAAATCAGAATTTGGGAAATTGCATTTGCCACCCAGGGCTTGCCTGCTTCCTGGCACCTAGTGACTTTACTGATAATACTGACGGTGTAAGTTAATAACTGTTAATATTTTCGGGCATTGTTTGTGAACATTGTTTGGAAGGTCTTCATAAATCAATGCGCTGGTCTTTTCCAAAAACGACAACTCAAAAAAGATGCTATGAAATCACACATAGTAAAAGAGTCACTGTAAGTGTAAGACAAACCAGTGGATTTTAATGTAACAGATTATGAAAAGTTCACAGGTATGGTTTCAGATTCCACATTCTACTAACCTTTAAGAAATTACCAGTTGTCAAAATTTTGGTGTAGTATCAAAGAAATTATTCACAGTTATCTGAAAGAGCTATTAAATAGTCCTCTTTTTCAACTATAGTCCATGTGAGGACAAATTTTCTTTACACACTTTCAATACAAAAAGCATTTGCATCAACATTTGAATGCAAAAGTAAGGGAATCATTAGCCTTCTTGTAGGGCAAACCTCACCAACATCTACAAAAAAAGTAAAACAATGCCATTCCCAGTACATTTTTTGTTTCATAAACATAGATATTTTGCATGAAATATGTTGAGTATTATAGGTTTAGAATTATCATTTTTAAGTGAAATCGAAAACAAATATCTTTTAAAGCTCTCAGAATTTTTAATACCCTAAATACCCAGAAATCTAACTCACATAAGCCCAAACTCTTTGAGGGCATTAATAATTTAAGAATGTGGGAGAGGTGGATAAAGAGAGTTGCATACTTTGTATATTCCTGACTAGGCGATAACAGTGAAATGTTAATCTTTTCCGAGGTTAAGATTGCCTTAATGCAAATTCCAAGGTGATTTTTTAAAAAAAGCTTAAAAGTAACTGAAGCACAAGGAAAAAAGAATGTATATATGTAATTTGGAGACCGCCTTATCAAATAGTAACAAACTGAAAAGATAAATTATCAAAACAATGCAGAATTACAATCAGAACAAATGAGTATAATAGAAAACACAGAAACAAATCTAAGCACATGAAAAGGAAACATCGTAAATCAGTGGATAAGAGAAGAGTTACTGAATAAGTAGGTGCTGGGATAATTTGTCAAGTACCCAGAAAGATCAAAGTAGTGCCTTCAAATCATATACCAAAATATATGAGGTGGACAGATGGAAAAACAGCAACAATCATGCAAGTTAACAGACGAAAATAAAGGTCTAACATGTCTGCTTTTGGATTTTGAGTCCAAACATTAAGGGAAAACACAACATGAGAGATGAGTGGATTTAACCATGTGAAAAATGCAAACCTCTTCTTTTGTCAAAAAGGAACACAAGTGAGTAGTAGTAGTAAGGCGGTAAAAATATCTGTGACATATGTAAAAAGAGAACAGGTTAAAAGAATTTATAAGGAGTTTTAAAATGAACTATCTCTTCACCTGAAAAAGGATGCTGTGTACAACATAAAGATGCAAAGACGAAACTTAATATGGAGAGAAAGTCTTCCCACTCCAAAGTGGAGGCCCTCAGGCCTCTTCCCCCAAGGGAACCACCCTCACATACTTCTGCCTCCTTCCAGAAATAAAACAGCTACAAACCTTGCATATATTTTATTTCCTCCCTTTTTCACAAACCCAAGAGCATGCCATTTATACTGCTGCCCACGCTGGTGATTTGTTTTGTGTTGATTTAATAATACAGCTCGGAAAGTGTCCCCAATCACCAAGTGAAGATTTTTCTCACTTGGTTTCCAATGTGCAAAGCTATTATAATTGTATGGAGCTTTTATAAATAAATCAGTAAGTCAAAAATTAACATTCCATGAGAAAAAAAAATGGGAAAGGGCACGGGACATCCTCAAAAGAAGAAAGAAGTCCTTCAGCACCGGCTAGGATGGGAAAGGGGGCTCTCGCTCCCTGGGCGGCAAACGCTAACAGGTAGGACCATTCTGGAGACTGTGTGTGGAATCAACACCAAGCATCTACCTTTCTGCAGCAATTTATGTTCAGGAAATTATCAGAGACGCATGCACATTTATGGATTTACATTGCAGTATTATTTTATAAAAGTGCAAAATGAAAGAAAAACCCACAATGCCCAACAATACAAGAAGAAACTCAATAAATACCAGTATATTCACAGGATAGACAGTTGACAACACAGTCTTTACAATCAGGCTTTTGAAGTCCATCTCATGACATAGGAAGGCATGCGTGTGAAAATGCTAATAGAAAACAGCATATTCCAACCTCTGTACATATAGTATCAATTGCTGCGGGCAGTTAGATAGGGGTAAAATAGCCCAAAACATTAACAGCCATTATCAGCAATTTTAATTTCCTTCTTTATATATTTTTGTCAGTTTTCTGATTTTTTAGAAATATACTTTGAAGTCAGGAAAAGACATACATCACAAAAGGATATTTTTTCTAGTCCTTCAAAGAGAGCTAATATGCATACAGACACAATCTGTTCTGCAGGCATTCCTACATGAGTTATTATTCTGTGTAGAGCACTAGAAAAACACTAATGCTACTCACACATTATGGTGTCCTACTTTATAAGAGCCTATTTTGCTGTGCAAATTTATCTCAGAAGAGAAAATTGCATGTGCCTATATGTTCTGGTGCTGCAATCTCAACAATGAATTAAAGGACAAATCCAGGCTAACCAGGTTAAAATTGGGAGTGTGTGTATGAGGAGCCTCAATTATCTCTGTTACAAAGAACCCTTATTTCTCTGCCTTGTGAGAGGCATCTGTCAACGTTAAATTCCTGTCTCTTTCAGATCCTCTTTATCCTCCCTAACAAAAACAAGCCCAGGGAAATGACAGTTAGAGTTGCACAAACCCCAGGTTTGGCCTCCCTGAGAAACTTGTCTGGAAATCAGAAGTCAAATCCCTGGCCTACATCAACCTAGCAAAACATATCCCCCTTCAATAAACAGTCACACATTGATTGTCGAGGGCTTCAGGATCAAATGAAGATCTTACCCCTGTGAATGCTTTTCCTGAGTACAACTAAGAGGCTCTATTTTTGACTCACTATTTAAGAAGGGACATCTGGAGCCTGCCTGTCTCTCTAGCCTCATCTCCTATCCCGGCATCTACTCCTCCCTCTAGGACAGCCACTGACGAGATTATGCAATTCCCCAAACACTTGGAGCCTTTTCTTCTCCATGGCGTGATCAGGGTGCTCTCAGACTGCAGGGGCCTAGACCTTGCCCCGCTGAGGAGCTAACCCCCTTGAAAGCGCCTTTTCAAAGCTTTAGGGATTTTCTAACTGGAAAGCAACTTTCCTTCCTGTTCCCACCCAGCAAAGACACTTGGTTTTGTTCCTGGAGACACAGGGATTTGTGTCCTGCACCCATTATGCGCTGGCCGAGTCATCTGGAGCAAGTAATCGAAACTCTGAGAGCTTGGGCTTCTCCCCTGTAAAGTGCCCCTTCCTCCTGGTGTTTTGGAGAGGATTAATGCGCTTTACGTGAGAAACAGGAAGTGCCTCGTTGACTCTGTATTTGACAAATGATGGTTTTCTTTCCATATATCATTATGAATTTCTGCCATATTAGCAAAACACGTCCCTCTTCAATAAACAGTCACATACTCACCGAGGAGGACTTCAGGATAAAATAAGGACTTTACCGCTGGGAATTCTATGCCTGACTACAATTAAGAGCTTTTATTTTTGACTTAGCATTATCATCCCTTCACCCAACATATAGCCACACATGCACGCATGTGATGACAAGTGCCATGGATTCGGGTGCTGTTTTCAGCTTTGTGGTCTCATGGGTCCCTAGTTCTAAGATCTGTGCATAGACTAAAAGGCTCCAAAAATATTTGTTGAAAGAAAGTAATTGGTGTATTAAAGACAACTAAAATATTTAAAAATGCAAATGGTAGAACCAGAAAACCAGATTTTTTTCCTTTAAGAATTAACAATTAAAACACCAGAACAGCACTTCATAGCGAGTCACAATCTAATTACAAATAGACAGATCAAAGTGCCCAAGCCCTGTGAACATGCCAGCAAATGCGCCGGGTGAGCGTTTCAGTCAAATGGTCAGTCTGTTCCTTCCCTCACATCCTCAATTCTCATTACCTTCCAGCCTTTGAATCTCCTCGGCTGTCACTTCCAGTGTTTGATCAGACAGGGAAGCAACCTGGATGACCTAATAGAAAAGAGAATGAGATGTGTAGATGTGTGCGTCTGTTTGTTTCTCTTTAAGCAGAGGTAATTCTGTCTTTCACAAAGGAGGAGGAAACATCAAACATCAAAGATCTTTTGTTTTAAGACACCGCCAGTGTCCTCCATTGGAGACCAAACCTCAGGCCTCCTTACTCTGGGAGTGGTAATTATAGTGCCGATCATCACTCCAGAAGAAAAGATTCATTTAAAACATTCCACAATAAACAGAAAAGACCAAAAAGATCATTTAGGATGAGAAACCACACCCATATATAGTCTAGCCCCCACATAAATGCTAGTTCTTGACAAAGCATACTTACAGTAATAGAATTAGGTCAACAATTGTTCCCTCAGTGAGGAAATAACTGTAACACGAATGAACAAATGACCGTGACATCGCCTAAGCAGCCACACATAGATATGCTGTTCCAAGCACTTTTCATTGCAACGTTGCTCATAAAACCCAAGATCTACTTTCAGTTACACCAAAAGGAACTCCTGCCTAGGGGCCAAAGAGACACTTTGTCCATAAAAGAATGTGATTTGGCCAAAGTAACAAACCGACTCGTGGTAGGATGACTTGGAAAAGAGTTCCCTTGTAGAAGGGAAATTTTCCAGAGACTGATGGTAAGCAGTCCAGAACCCAAAACCCTCAAGTTCCATTATCAAATGAAATGTACAAGGAAGGGAAAAAACCCTAACCCATGAGTTTGATGATTTTAAAGTAGAATGCATGTTGTGCTTTATTAACTTCTGATTAAAGAGAAAAATCTTACACCATCCTTGAGTGAACACATATACCACACACCAGCCAGTCCTCGCACAGGTAAAATACAAAGAATCAGAGGACACCTCCCTGCAACATGATAGGGTTGAATTTAGAAGTGCTCCTGTAAACAAAGCAGCAGGAGGAGACAGGCCTCACTCCCGGGAGGTCACTGAACTTACCAGCTGGGCAAAAGTGGTGACCTTTAGTCTCTTGAACAGCTCATCTTTTTTGTATCTATAATCTGAAAAAGAAGAAAGGACAGGTAATTTGCTAGGTTTATTTTGCTTACTTAGAGGTAATTCTAGTCATCGGGGTTGTATGGTCTATTTTCCAAGTTATGCATATGCCGTTACTGTATTGCCTCAGCTGAGACCCCCGCTTCCCTCAGTGTAGGTGTGGCAGGCATCACCATTAGCTCTTCATGTACCCCCTTTGCTTTGGCCTAAAGTAGCATACTCAGCCACCTTTCTGGGTTTGCAAACTTTGTGTCCCCTGCTTTTAGTTAGTCTAGCGCTAGCCTTTCACTATGCTGTCGCTTCTCTGCCCATCCCATGTGGTGAACATGTGTGTAAGCCACTTTAAATCCTTTTCAGAACAAAGCAGGCAGGAAATGTCGGCAAATGAGGAGAGAGAGACCCCGAGAGGCTGCGTCGCCCCAGCTCAAACAGCTGGGAAGATACTCACACCCTACGAGTCTAACTGTGCCCCAACGAGAGGAGGGTTGTATTCCTGAGTTGCAAGCTGTTTAGACACACAGGACAGTTCTTTTTTGGGCCAAGATGCTGGGCACAACAGTATGAGTCTTAGAGCAATTCTGCTTCAACTCCACTTCAGTGAGAGGTGAACACAGTGGATATCTACTGGACCACAGCAACTGAACTGGGCAGTTAAAAATGGTTAAGATGGCAAATTTTATGTGTTTTTTTTTTAAAGCATAAATTAAAAAATAAAATACCCACCTAAAAACACCAATATTTAGTAAATGCTACCTCTGCGTTTCTAAGGGGTAACTCAGACAGGGGTCTTGTGTACTTGTTGGGAGTTCACAGTTCTTCATATTACATTAAACAGGGTTTTAAAAATTTAGCCCACCTCATTTTAAAGATTCATCCCACAGAGGCGCATTTCCTTAAACTTTTCTGAAGATGACTGTCAATTCTGAAGCCTTTTCAGCACTGAACTCCCAGCCACCCTTACCCTTCGCTCCTCTTCTGTGCTTTTATACTGGCGCCTGTGACTCCTTAAATACAATCTCATTATTTTAGAATTACTAAAGGTTAGCTGGATAATTACTATGACCTTCACAGCAAAAAATGTCTCACAAACCAAGACTCCTAGCAACAAAGGAAAGGATTAAAAGTATTTAAGATTCCTCACCTCATGTTACTAATCATTTCTCTGAATTAAAAAAAAAACAAAAACAAAAACAAAAAAAAAACAAGCCAAAACAAAACCCCAGCATAGACTGAATAGTTACTCTGAAGGATAATGTGTTACACGGTTTACAAAACACTTTAGGTTAGGACTGGAAGTCTGAGAAAGATAGTACCTTAAGAATCAGCTGTCTATAAATATATGAAGGTTCTTATGTGGAATTAAGACTTCTCTATTCTGAAATCTTAAAGAGAACAAGTTCATGAATAACTGACCATTAATTGTAGAAAATGTCAGAATAGCTTCTCTGTGTACGAGTGAACCCTAGATATAATGGTGCTTCTACAGCCTACCAGGATGCAGAACCCACAGAGGCTGAGCAGAGGCTTTAACAAGTACAACTGAAAAAACCACAGTATTTCTCTCCATCGCCACCCAAATGCCCAACAAAAGTCACTGATGTAAATCAAAATGGCAATAAATCAGCCAACAAAAAGTCAGCACCTTTCAAGTAGTTTGCACCCTGGCATTTATCCACTGATATTTATATACATATATAGTTAAACAGTTTGAAATACTTCTCCATTCTAAATGTAAAGGGCACACGTTAAATTTCCCTGTAACAAAATAGAAGTTACCAGAAACAAAAACCAGTCTTTGCTATATTCTAATGCTTGGCATTTTCAGTGTCCCCTCACAAGTACCAGAAATCCCACTGGGCACTTGGGCCTGACCTCTACGTACCTGGTTCTGGTCTGGAAGGACAGCCACCATGAGGACTTTCTGACATCATTACTCAGAGATAAAGGATCAAACTAGAAGTTTGACAGCTTTAAACTTTATAAGAAGGATGACTTGGAAAGCTCTGTCAGTCTGTCCTTGCAAAGCGAACAGCTTTAAGAACGGAGCCTTCTGCTACCCTGGCTTCTCCCAAACTCTGCAATGGAGACAAGCAATCCCAGTTTGTGATAAGTTATCAAGTGTTGCATCCCCAGTAAGTTGGGAGTCTAAGTCTCTCTCTCTCTCGAGTTACTGGAAGGACAGAGACCTGACTATCCAGGATGTTTCACACTCAGTCTAGCTAGTGTCATCTACCCACTAGATAGACGCCAAGAGCAGGCTTTGTGAGTAGTCAATAGACATAGAGTGTCTATTTTCCCCAGAAAGAGTTGAAAGAATATTCAGGTTACCAAGGAATGCTGAGTGTTCAGAGTTCTGTTAAAAGGCGTTATTAGCAAAGGGAAGTGGGGCCACATTGGAAGACAAATCAAAGGAAGTAACAGAACAAGGTCTGTGATTTCACAGAGAGACATGGCCTCCAAGGTAACATGAGGAAAGCAATGGGTCTCGGGTGTCATGAGACAAAGCTGTATTCTCCTCCCTTTTGCTCCAAAAGGACACCGATAACGGAAAACAGAGAAG
The DNA here is from genome assembly GCF_000260355.1 of Condylura cristata. Classification (NCBI taxonomy): domain Eukaryota; kingdom Metazoa; phylum Chordata; class Mammalia; order Eulipotyphla; family Talpidae; genus Condylura; species Condylura cristata. The sequence goes on from NW_004567106.1 coordinate 60,240,330, forward strand.
GAACTATCTTCCAAAGTATAGACCCTGAACCAGAATCTCAAGTAATTCTAGTCAGGAGTGCAGCAAAAAGGGAGTGAGGCAGGGTGACAGGCACCTCCTGTCTTACTAAAAGGAAGCCTACAGCTTCTAAAGAGGGAAGGGGAGCATTTTCAAGGCCAGGTTCCAGAGAGATAATCTCCATTCAAAGCTTAGATATTCAAGAAACCACAGTGTGCTTTTAAGAAATGTTTTGAGTAGGGTTTCGGCAATCTGGGTGGAACAGGACATTTTTAGGGGGCAAATTTCTGGTGTGGACATGTGAGCTTTTGCTCAGTTACACATGGGTAGGAGGCTGAAAGAGACTACTAACCGAAACAGAAGCAAGCCAGCTGAATTTCGCCTGCTTTGGATAAAATAAGGGTGACTACACTGAAGCACAGGTAAGTAAACGAGATTTTCTTTTTCACTGTTTAAAATTTTAACATCTACTGGAAAGTGGAGACGTGCCTCGTATAAAAGGTATAAAATAGGAAATACATAATAAGGCCACACTGTGACATTACATGTTCAGAAACAAATGCTTGTGGCGTTAGCCCTTAGAGCCAAAAGTGGCATATGAGAGAATCAGCAAGGGCTGCTTTGGAGTTCCCATCCGATCTATTGTCTGGGGTATTCTTAATACCACAGCAATTCAAAAGGCAGGGAAACATTAACATTTAAATTAAAAGCCCTGCTGTGTCAAAACAAAAGTTCTGGTGAATTCTGGACTTGTAATATTCTCTTCCCAGAAGATATATATTACTTGAGCTAAGTCCTGAGCTGTTATTAATCAGAGTACCTATCTGCTACTATTAGCTAAATACCACCCCCAGCACTGGGGTCTCCTGAAGATATGAGCAAATCCATCTTAGAAAGTGGATGTTTCTATTTCTTCCTTGATTCTGGCCTCGATGTGTACCTTTTACATCTGTTTCAGACAAAAATTGAAAAATTATGATTCTGTGCCAGGGCAATGCACCCAGTGACTGGTAGCATATCTTTTCAGAAGATTAGCTTTTAAAAATGATGTGCATGAAATATGATTTTTAATTAAAAGAAAGTGGACAGCAATGAATCTATAATACCTAACACCACTTTTTAAGAATAAGCTCTTTCTTGTACCTCCAAGTCTTTCATGAAACTGTCTAATTTATAGTCAAAAGGATGTCAGGAAATACGAGAGGTCTTATGACTCCCACCTCCAGATATAGAGAAAAGAAGCTCAGAAAGATGAAGTCCTCACAGTACCTTTTCACAAAAGGCCAGGAGACTAAAGAAGTACAGGAAGTCAGAGCTGTTTCTCTTATGGTTCACTGCAGCTCATTCTACATTCCAACATTAACACTTCCTATGGGATGCCAGGAAGAACTGACCCACAGGTCCCCGTCGCAGGAGGCTAGATGACCAGCATGGTACCCCACATGTCCTACATCCTCCAAGCGCCTGCCAGGCTGGTACACCTGATCCCCACACCTCTCAGGGTAAGTCAAGGGGGGTAAAGTTAATAACCAGTGGACAGAGCAAATCCAGGGCTCCTTGATTCCAAACCACCGATGGCTTTACTCACTTTTTTTCATCTCTTCTAGCTTCTCAATGTATTTAGTCATACTGCTACCTAAAAAAAGAACAAGAATTTTAGATATGCTTTCAATGAAAGAAAACAAGTAATACTATGAATATTCCCTACACATATTCTGATGACATTACAGTAGGCTAACAGATGTACTACTTACTGCAGTAAAGTCTTTCAGATTAGACAACATTTAAAAGATGAGACATCAAAGGGTAACACTTGGGTCAGATGTATATAGGTGGGGTGCACAAGTCCCAAGCAGGATGGAGGATCCCTATCAATTCTCTCCTTTGCCCCCAGGTCAAAGCTTCCCCCTCTGCCTTTGAGGCCTCCACAAGCTCATAGGGGAGCTAGGCAGAGATGGAGAGCGAAGCAGCACTGGTCTTTGAAATGTTCAAAATGTGCCGCTGTGGCTACTGCCCAAGCTTCTCTGCGTATTCTTTGTGGTTTCCTCCTCTTTCTTGAACTTGCTCTGCCACAATTCATGCTGATGGTGCAGCCTGAACTAGACCACACAGTCTGTAGGCTAGTATTCACTACGGATTTGATTTGCTGAAAAATAACAGTGGATTCCCGCCACTATGGAGCGTCCCCAGCCCCTGTGTTTTATCGTCTGGTTCTACAATATGGCTCCAGCCATAGTGGCTTGGAGGGCTTTCTTACGTTAAAACTAGGCCAGAAGCACTTGGTTTCCGAATGAACTGAAGCCTAGTTCTTATGCCAGTGGCTATTATTCTTTACTGGGCAGGCTTTGATTCACTTGGATTCAGCACAGCAAGTTCTACCTGGCAGCTAAGAGATACTCAAAGAAGCAAAAACGTTTGAAATAACGTCTCGTTTCTAAAATTGTGCTCCCCACTTTTAAGACTTGAGAGGGTCTAGTCAGATTCTGTCCCGACTGCTGATAAAAGAAATGCTTCCTTCATTTCCATGATGGCCTGGACTGCTGCTTTAAGGGCTACTCTGAAATATTCTTCACATTTTAGGACAGAAACGGAGAAAAACGTTTTGCTCTGAAACCCAAAATTTCTTTCCAAAACACAACTTAGGTCATTTGTTATTATTAAATCTTTACCATGAATTCATTGTGGGATAAAAACCCCATTGAGTTGTGGAAAAAATGTATTTTTCATCTGAAGCTACATAGTCTCTGGATCAGGACTAGAGAAGGGGGCTCTGTAGTCCTAGACCCTGACAGCATCTTTCCAGAAGCTGGACAAGAAGAGAGGGCAGTGAGGGCTGCTGGGAAAGCCGGAGCCTTCTCCGCAGAGACACAGGGCACAGAGAGCACCAAAGAACAGGATTAGCTCCAAAGAGGATCTGCCCCAGGCTCTTCAGGCTGGAGTGGACCTGAAATGCCCACAGGTCTCCGGACCAAAAAGCAAGCGTTTTCTCGGACACACAGCCCCCTCGCCCTTGCAACTCCCCACTCGGGTGTGTGCAGAGGGACCACGAGAGGCAGGGAGGGGACAAGGCCATGTGCTGTCTTCACTGGCTCACATCCCACTCTTAAACTGCTTCACACAGCTTCCAGGTGGCAGCCCAAGCCCCGACTGTGACACAGGGCTGATGCTGTGGCTTTGGGCTGTCTAGTCAGAGGATTGAGGAACAAATAGGATTACTGACTGGTCCCAAGACACAGCAAGCAGGTAACTAAACCTGGATCAGGATTCCCAGTCTCTGGTTTCTAAGACAGCTCACAAAAAGACACTCTTTCTCCAGGTAGTTTATTTAAGAAGACGAAACAAAACAAAACAAGATTTCACTGTGAGGTAAATATGTACAAGGTGTCGCTTCCTTAATGACATCAAGTGGGAAGCAGTTTGTCTTCTAAATTCCCGGAGGCACACGATGCATGGAAAACAACAGTCAACCGTATTATATAGTCTTTATTAGTAAGACATTGCATTTCCCATCTGGAGCGATTTCTAGTCACAAAGTGTCTAAAACCCATTTCTCGATCGATTATGAGCATGTTCGGAGTATTTACAAAGCACTTCATCTTGTCCCAGCGAGCTTCCCCCAGAACAAGGAGGTGAGCTAAGCTGGAACTTGGACTGTTTGTTTTTCCCACTGAAGGGGAAGGCAGAGAAACAGTCTTTGGCAGAGGTATCAGATATTTGGCAAAATTAAGGAAAAAAATCCATGAAGGCTATTGACTAGAAAACTCCTTTCATTATGGACATTCTATCCAGGTCTGGGGAAGAAATGAAATTGGAGGATTTCTGCACTGCTTCAATTGGAGAAATGAGACAGAAGGACAGCTAATCAACACCAAAAAAATTCTTACAAATGATTTCAGAAAGCATGACAAGCAGTATTTTATCCCACTTCATACACTTCTTCTATCTTCACTATGCAGCTTATCTTACTGGATCTAATTTCCTCTGAAAATTGTTTTTTGATTACCTTTTAAAAAGACTAGGAATGAGTCATTTTTATAATTCATTTATTTGTAAGTACATCTTTGTTTTATGCAAAAGTAAGGAGTTTAAAATAAAATCAGTGAACCGGTCCTTTTTTTTTTTTTTAATTGAAATTACACATTACTGCCTGATAAATTTTCCTAGACAAGACTTTGATTAAAAAAATAAAATGTCAGTGGCTCCCCATTGCTTATTGACTAAACTTTAAAGTCCTTGGTCTAGCACTGAAGGCGCCAACATCTTACCTACCTCTTCAATCTTGCCTTAATTACTAAACTTGACAGACTCTCTGCTAGTCTTTGGTTCTCTAACATGTCACCTTGTCCCCCTAATCATAATAGCTCACCCAGCAGGAAGCGACCTTTCCCTCCTCTGAACTTGCACGCACCCAGCTTACCACTTGCCAGGCATTCATCACCAGACTGCCTTATTTGTGTGCAAGCTTTATCTGCCTCATTATGCTGAAAGCCCAAGACTATTTACACATGCACAGAATGTCTTTATCCATACCACTGTCTAGAATAGGAGGCACAAACAAAAAAATCTGCTAAGTGAAATATACTATGAAAATCTATCTGAAGAGTCTTTCTTTATAATGAATGACTATAATGCAAATAATCACACCCTAATTTGGTTTGCATTTTTGTACACCTGATTTTCTTTAAATGATGCACAACTTGATTTATACATAGGGTTTGTTCTATATAACCCATCCTGGGTAGGGGCTCAGGTAACCTAGCAATTTATAAGATGGTAGTTAGCTTCTACTTAGTTTATAATTTAAGTTGCAACAAAAGATGTAGTTGAAAAGTTTTACAATTAGGATCTAAAAGAAAGAGACAACCCGGCTGTTTCAATAGTGCTATGCAAAGAGAGAGCACAATTGATGAACCGAGTGACTCATTCAGTAGAATTTTCCCTTTGTTTTTCTATAATTTAATAACATTATTTGTACTGAGCCAGTAAGAAAAGCAAGTGATTTTGAGCAGCAGTAATCTAAAGTGGGTAAGATTTATAAGGCACGAATTCAGTTGCTAAGAGACAACTCTATTGCTTTATTTTTCTTCAATATTTCCCTCCTCTATGGAGAACTTCTTTTGGCTCAGAAGGAGCAGAAAGCGTGAAAAGAGGCACAGTGGTCCTTTGTTAATCTCAATAAGTTATACGAGGGTATAGTGCTTCCTGGTTTGTAAAAGGCTTTCACAGACATTTCTTCCTTTGACATAAGAAACAGAATTAAATACCAAATAAACATGAAGAGTACCTAGTCTGCAGTGAGTTTCTGTGCTTAAGATCAAGGCTATTAGCAAATATTCAGGAAAAGTACAAATTAAAGAGAAAGAAGGGAAATGTCTAGGAAAAGAAGTAAAGTGAATTTTAAAAAACTGAAAATAAGGCTAGGGAAGACAGTGGAGAAAACCTACCGAATTTCAGAAAGCTAAAGAAATTTGAAATTCGATTGACTATGGATTGAAAGGAGAGGGGAATCAAGCGATGAACAAGTGTGGGGGACTAACAAAGGGAGAGCCCTGTGGTTTGGAAAGTGTCCCTTAATAGGCCTGCAGTGCTGCAGAACAGAGACCCAGAGAGGGAGCTTGAGAATACAGGAGAAGCCTGCAGTGGAGACTGAACAAAACGCCGTCAGGGATTTCATCAGAAGCAAAATCCATTCATGGCACAGTCTGGCCAAGCTGGGGAGCTGGTAAGATACATTCGGGCACCTATGGAACAAAAGAAATAGTTGAAGTTCAAAATAATTCATAGTGCTAGCCACGGCTATACACGAGTGCTTGAATTTATAAATAGAGTAAGAAGTATAGATTAAAAAAATAGTCTTTACCCTGGAAGAAGATATCAGTCTGAAGAACTCAGTAGAGGTGATTTGGTTAAAGACAGGAGATACCATCAACTTCTTGAGTTCTTTTGATTGATTCAGAATTGCTCACTGTTTGGTAAGAAAAGATTAACGACCCATGTATCTAGCCTAGAAATGAAAACTGCTCACTCGTTAACATGCCTATTTCCACTGCTATGACCACAGAGTTTAAAAACATCCCCCAGAGAGGAGCTCCTTATACTTATTTGGGTTAAAGGTCATTCCTGTGCTTTCTTAACGGGGATGTCTCACTCTTTTCAGCTTATAGCACACATCTAAGTGGTAATATCTGGGCCAAACACTGGGCACTGCCCAGGCCCTGACAGCTACCGGGCCAGCTGAAGGCCACTGCACACTAGGTGGGAAACTTTCTATGAATACACAGGGAGGTAAGTCACAAAATACAAAGAAAAAAATAACATATTTCTCTTACATTGACTTGAAAATAACTTCCATTTTAAAGACATCTGAAATAACAATAAAACATCAATATTTGGATGAGATTTTTGTTCTCACAATGACTTGAAAATGCTTTGATTTTTTAATCAATGAAGCACACTTTGGCCCTTCAGAAAGTTATTATAAAACTAGTTATGGGGGATTTCTGCTTCCAGAAAGATGAGGTAAGTGTACTTTTCTTTATGACGCCAGCTAAGTGTAGCAAAAATTCTGGACAGTCCACATATTGGGAGAAAATATTTGCAACTGATATTTCTGAAAAGGGCTTAGTATCGAGAGTACGTGTAAGATCTTACAACTCAATAATGAAAAGAAAAATAATCCAATTAAAAAACAGGACAATGATTTGAATAGCCATTTTCCATATACAAAAGCTAGTGAGCATACAAAAAGGTGCTCAACATCATTAGTCATTAGGAAAATGCAAATGAAAACCACAATGAGATACACTTCACACCCACAACAGTGACTATAATCAGGATGATGGACAATAACAAACACTGTTGAGGATGTGGAGAAAATAGGGCCTCCCCAGATTGCTGGTTGGAATGTAAGTGGTGTGGCTGCTTTGGAAAACAGTTGGACAGTTTCCTCAAAAACTGAAACACTGAGTTGCCATATAGCCAACAATTGAACGGCTAGTTGTATAAATAACCAAGAGAGTTGAAAACAGGTTCACACAAAACCATGTACATGAAGTTTCCTAACATCCACAGAAGCATTAAACCAAAAAGTGTAAATAAACCAAATGTTCATCAATGGATGAATGGATAAACAAAATGTGGAATATCTGTACAAGAGAATATTATTTGATAGTAAAAAGGAAGCACTGAGACATGCGACAACACAGATGACGTTGAAGACATTATATTAAATGAAAGAAGCCAGACACAGAGCTCATAAATTGCCTGAGTCCATTTATAAGAAATGTTCAGAGTAAGTGAGCCCAACAATACAGATCCAGAGCTAATGGGATAAAACTAAGGAATGGGAAGTGATAGCTAATGGATATGGGGTTTCTTTAAGTGTTTTACAATTAGATAGTGGGGATGGCCTCACAACTTTGTGACTGTGCCAAAACATACACCAAGTAGGGAAAAGACTGGAGAAAAACAAATCACAAAACCTGACACTGCATAAAACAAATACAAGATGACTTTGGTGGAGAGGGAAAAGAGAATGACTAGAGAATTCAGGACCAGAAGAATGACATACTGGGTAACAAAACCTGGGGTTTTGTTTGTTTTTTGTTGCATATATCCTAAACTTGGAGTTGAAAAAAAAAAAGGCAGCAACCTAGAAAGATCAATGGGGAAACAAAAAAGAAAGAGAGAGCAAGAGGAAGAGCAAAAGAGAGAGAGAGAGAGAGAGAGAGAGGTTGCCAGTCAAAGGACCAGTAAAGGGCAGCTTAGCAAGGCAGACAGAAAACTGTCTGGTAATAACTGCTCTTCTCCAAGCACCATCCTTCCCCGCCAGCAAAGACCAAATGGGGAGCCTCAACTTCCATTCTTGCTGAGTTGTGATAAAGTTCCATCCAAGTTCAAATAAGAGAAAGAAGGGGAGTTGCAAAAGTACTCAAGACACAATTGCTAGCGCTACCCCCAACTCCAGATTTGGCAAGTGACACACCTACAGAGCTACACCGAGCAGAATGCGGTCCACACAGGACACACCAAAGCAATCGGGAGCAGCCACGTTATAATTGGATGTTTAAAAACTCAAGAAACTCTTGAAAGTAGAAAAAGGAAAAATAGTTTGAATAACAGCAGGTTTCTCATCAGAAATCATGGCACCCAGAAGACAGTGATGCAATATTTTTCAAGTGCTAAGAAAAAATAATAATAATAAGGAAAGAAAGAAAAAATGCTATACCAGAGAAAATGTCCTCTAGGAATGAAAGGAAATCAAGACATCCTCAAATGAAGGGAAACGAAGAGAATCTGTTGCCAGCAGACCTAACCTAAAGGAATGGCTGGTGGAAGTTCTCTAACCAGAAAGGAATGCTAAGAGAAGGCCTGGAGCATCAGGAAAGAGGAAAGACTAAATAGTCAGCAAATGTGTGGCTATACAGTCTTTTCAGGTGTCCATGGAACATATACTAAAATAGGCCATATCATCAGCAATAAATATCCATACATTTAGAAAAAACAAAACACTGAAATCACAGAGTGCATTCTCTAAGCACAAAGAAATCAAACTAGAAATCAGTAATAGAAAGATAACAGGAAAATCTCCTGTTCTAAACACTTAGAAGTAAGCAACACAATTCTAAATAATCCATGAGTCAAAGAGCTAAGTCCCAAGGGAAATAAAGATACACTGAACTGAATGAAAATTAAAATGCAACAAATCAAAATTTGTGGGACACAGTAAAGCAGTGCAAAGAGAAATTTAGAGCACTAACTACAGACATATAAAGTGTGTGTGTGTGTGTGTGTGGTATTAAATCAATAAAAACACCCATCTTGAGTATCTAGGGGGAAAAAAGCAGAAATAACCCTAAAGGAAGAAGAAAGAAGAGAATAATAAAGAGAAAAAAATTAAAAGCGAAAACAGAAAAATAGGGATAATTAATAAAACCAAGGCTGATTTTCTAAAAGTATCAATAAAATGACAAATCTGTAGCAATGGCAAAAAATGAGAAAAGGCACAGATTAACAATATCAGAAACTAAACAGGCTATCACAGCAGATACTGCAGCCATCAGAAAGATTATAAGGGAGCACTGTGAACAACTCTATATTCATGTATTTGAACATTTAGATGAAATGTACCAATTCCTCAATAAAACACAAACTGCCACAACTTATCCTATATGAAAGAAATAACTTTAATATCCCACAACTATTGAAAAATTGAACTGAAAACTTAAAGTATCAAAAAAAAATCTCCAGATTCAGATGCTTTACTTAGAGGATTTTACCAAATGTTTAAGAAAGAACACCAATAGGGCTCTCCCTGGTGGCACAATGGATTAAAGCACAGCACTATGAAACTAGCCACAGTTACTTCATGAGTTCAATCCCAGCCAGGGAGCTGACCCACATGGCACAGCAGACCTCTCCTGACCCGCCCACTACTCCCCTCAGCAGTGTGTTTCCATACATCTGCTTGTTCTGTTTCCCACTCTGTCTCTGGTGAATCCTCTCACCCTCCACACCTCTGGCCTATACCCCAGTTCTGTATGCATAAATAAATAAATATTTTTTAAAAAAGAATTAACACCAATAATACACAATTTCTTCCAGAAAAATGAACAGGAGGAGACACTTACAACTTATTTTATAAGACAAATATCACTTACTAAAACCAGGTAAAGAAAGTAAGAAAAAGAAATAAAATTACAAACCAGTGTCCCTCATGAATTGAGACACAAAAATCTCTAACAAAATAATAAACAGAACTCAGCAATATGAATTTATACACAACTACTAAGTAAGACTTATCTGTGGAAGCAAAACTAGAACAATATTTGGGGTTGCATCAATGTAATTCACCATATTAACAAGCTAAAAAAAATCTATTATATCAATTGAATTCAGTGAAAGCATTTGATAAAATTCAATAATCACTCATGATAAAAACTCTCACAAAAATGGAAATAGGAGGAAATGTCCTCAAACCAATACAGCCAACATTATACCTAATGATGAAAGACTGAATGCACCCCCCTAAGATAAGGATGTTTGCCCCCACCACTGTTGGCATCATTCTGGAAGTTCAAGCTACTGTGGAAAAGGGAATTGAAGATATACAGACTGAAAAGAAAAGGAATAAAACAACTTCGTTTTAATAGATGACAAAATTGTCTACATAGAAAAGTTCAAGGACTTTATTTTAAAAACTTAACTTGTCGGGCTCTCCCTGGTGGTGCCATGGTCTAAAGCTCCACACTACAAAGTTCTCAGAGCCACTGCAGCACAAGTTCCATCCCCAGCCAGGGAGGTGACCCACATGGTGTGGCAGACCTTTCCTGACCTGCTGCTGCTCCCCTCAGCAGTGTGTTTCAGTACATCTGCCTGTTCTGCTCCCCACTTTGTCTCTGGTGAATCCTCTCACCCACCACACCTTTGGCCTGTACCCCAGTTCTGTAAGCATAAAAAAATAAATCTTTAAAAAAAAAGAAAACTGAACTTGTCTCTAATAACTGAGTTTGACAAGGTCCCTGGACACAAGATAAACATACAAAAATAAGTTATAAGAATATAGTTATGTGAATATGTTATATGAATATACACACCAAAAGTACAATACCATTTATCATTCTACCTTTCCCCAATTAAATATTTAGGAGTAAATCTAACAAAACATATGTAGGATTTATATACTGAAAACTATACAAACCAAAGAAGATGTAAATAAATGGACACACCATGCTGATGGACTGGAAGGCACACAGTTATGGTGTCAATTCTCCACAAATTAACCTATAGGTTTACTGCAACTCTTATCAAAATTATAGCAATTTATTCTATAAACAGAAATATTATTCTAAAATTTGTATGGAGAGAAAAGGAACAAGAGTAGCTTAAATTTGCAAAGAAAGGTTAAGACTAATTAGTCTAACCAATTATAAATATTCAGTTTGCCACAGAAATCAAGATTATGTGTTGCTGGCAGACACAAACAGATCAAAGGAACAGAATAGAGAATCTAGAAACTCATCCACATATATATGTTCAACTGATTTTTGACAAAAGTAGACAAACAATGCAATGGAAGAAAGGTAGCTAATGGCCAATTGGACACCCATAAACAAAAAGCTAACCTTGATCTAAGTTACACACTTCACTCAGAAATTATCTCAAAATGTATTATGGACTTAAATATAAGACACCAAATTATAAACTATTAGAAAGAAGTATGATAGAAAATCTTTGGGATCTTCATTGGGCAAAGAGTTCTTAAGCTTGATAACCAAAACATGCACAGAAAGAAGGACAGATAAACTGGATTTCACCAAAATTAAAGATATTTCCTCTTCAAAAGACTCTAAGAGGAAGATGAAAAGATAAGCTACAGACTGTGAGATGAGATTTACCATCCACGTAGCCAATATTTTAGTAGTGAGACTCTATAAGGACCATTTCAAAACTCACCTGTAAAGAAGTAAACAATCCAATGAAAAGGTAAGCAACACACATGAACAGAATGCTTCACTGAAAATGTCCACGTGGCAAATCAGCACACAAAGAGATGCCCAACATCATCAGCCACTCGGAAATGCAAATCAAGACTGCATGGTGTGTCAGTACTCATGGATCAGAGTGGCAAAAATAAAAAATGGTGACAACACCCAATGCTGGTGAGGATGTGGAGAGTTGCAATCACTCAGATCTCACTGATGGGAATGGTCCGCCCCTAGAAAATGTCTTGGCAGTTTCTTCAACTACACATGCACCTGCCATTCAACACAGCAGCTGCACTTCTAGGCATTTATCCCAGGGAAATGTTTATGGCATTTGAAATTATAAGCATCAAAATGCAGGAAAAAATCCAATTGTTTTTCAGCAGTAAATGATCCATAAATATGGTACATCCATATCAGGGAAAACTACTCAACAACAGCACAAAATGAACTACTAACCTGAACACACCTGAGAGAGAGTTACGTTAAGTGACAAAAAAAAAATGCAAAAAGATGCCTACTATATGATTCTATTTATATAGCACTTGTGAAATCACCAGATAAGAGAGATGGAGAACAGGTTAGTCGTTGGTGGGGTTTAAGAAGGGGTGAGGTTGAGTTGAAACAGATGTGACTTTAGGAAGGTGACATGAGGGAATCTGGTGCGATGGAAATGTTCTTAGCTGGACTGTTTTGTGCCAATGTCAAAACAGTGTTCACGATGTCACACTATAGTATGGCAAGATGTTACTGTGGGAAACTGGGTAAGTCATGGTAAACAGCACATGGGACCTTTGTAATACTTATAACTCTGTGTGAATCTGTAATTACCTCAAAATACTGTTACCTCTAAACAAAAAGTTTAACTGACAAAATCACTAGCTGAAAAAAATCTCAGGCTATAAAAGGCTTGTGCTTATTACAAGTACTGTGTTAAAAAAAAAAAAGAAAGAATCGGATATCAGTATCTCAACTTTAAGATTAATTTCAGGGACCATTACTGAGTCAGATTTTGGTTATGAATTATAGGAATTTCCAGGAGAAAAAATATTGACGATATAGACACATCTACCTGAAATCAATCTCAGCTCTTAAAATTTTTTAGTTTAAACAACAAAGTTTTAGTTTTAAGAAGGTATAAAGTTCCAAAAGAAATGCATTCCTTTAGCACAGACTTTAAGAGATGAGCTGGACTTTTCTGGGATGTGGGGACTTTGGGGGGGGTGGGGGTGGGGAATGGCACTTTTGATGAAAGTGCTTACATCAGAGAGCAGCTTATTCTGGTCTCAACTGCAATCAAGGGGAGACCAGTAGAGACAGAGGCTGTGAAGGGTTCTGCACAGAGGGAGAGGGGCTGGGGCCCAGGACAGGGGCACCATGACCTGGCTCTTCAGCCATGCCTCCTCCTACTGCATACAAATCCTCATTGTGTCTCCTCTACCCAACTTCAGGCACATCACATGACCTCTCTGCCACAATTTCCTCCCCCTCAAAACAGAGATACTATTTTTTACCACCCATCAAACAGGATTAGTTGCAAGGATAAATAACTGAACAGAATGGAAATAGTTGAAAGAAATGGTATCTGTAAATGTGGTTCATTTGAAACATTCAACTTAAGCCTATTTTACTGGAGAAAACATACAAAATGGAAGATAATGATTTTGAAGGAGACTGGAGAAAGATTTAAACAAAGTCAAAATCCCTGTCTCTCTCTTTAGTCGCCTTGAGGCTATCAGTAGAAAATTATTGCTAAAGACATGTGGTACCCTGATCCAGGATTAAAGCCATCTTAACAGGATGGATTTTCTACAGCAGACTTGAAAAGTTTGAAAAAGTTAAACTATAAACAACTAAGATCTTACAAAAGTATGAGTTCAGTAGGGGCCTAGGAAATGGCCATTATCACAACACTGAAAAAATGAAAGCACAGAATTAAGCAGTAACACTCTTAAATCTCATTTTACCAGAAGTGTGGCACTAATTTCAATTTGGCTGGTATTTTAGGTACTCATTCAAGTCTGTTTGCCTTCACTTGAATCTAAGTTCTTTGATAGCAAAAATCACGATTCACATTCATCTATGTCCCATAATCCATAACTTTGCATGTAATTGGCACTCTGCAAACACTGAATCAACAAATGTGCACATGTAAAATCCATTAACCCCAGTTTAAAGAAATACATTCAAGGTGTTCCAAAATAGAGGTTGACCTTAGTCCTGCAACTTATTGAACAAAGTTTTCATCAATTTCTCAATGTAAACTATGATAAATTAGGTGAATGGAAATTTTTACTGGTAATCTGAAAAACAGTTTTCAGAAAGACCAGGAAGCCCTGAATCTAGAACATCACCAGGCAAGAGAATAAGAAACTTCTGTGATGATTTAGATCAGAATGACTGGCTGCTTCTTGTCAATCATTAGCCACTGGATTAAAAAAAAAAAAATCAGTTTTATAGTCTTTACTTACCAGTGTCCAGTCTTGACTTGACATGTTGATACCGGGGGTTTTGTGGTATCCTCCTGGTCAGATACTAGGGGGAAAATCATAATTTATTGGTTTAATGTAATATGGAAGAAGGGCCAAAGAAAGAGCTGGATACTTTGGGAAAAAACAAACAAACAAACAAACAAAAACAAGTACTAAAATCTCATTGAATTAAAGATGGAAGATCCACTGTCCCTTCAATAGAATATTCTTCTCTGCCGCATCTCCACAGGTGAAGATGGTTACCTTGTTTCTGTCAAAACACTTCCATATTTTGTCAAAATAATCTCACAGCATCATGTAATTAGGAAAACAGCCCTTAAAAATAATTTCTGACATTGAACCAAAACTGGTCTCCCTCTTAAATTCCACCCAGGCCAACTCTTGCAACTGAGAATAAACCACTCCCCTTGGCCTCCAGAAATCCTTTAAAATAACAAAAGGCCACATTCTGTCCTTCTTTTTAATTTTATTCTTTATATGATGGTTTCTAGCTATCTCCTCTGGACACCTTCTAGATTTTATCTACCTCTCCCCTAAAAAGTGGCACCCAGGCCCTCCCTGGTGGCGCAGCGGGTTAAAGCACTGCACTGAGAATCTAAAGCCGCTTCCGCATGAGTTCGATTCCCGCCTGCCCCGGAGGTGACCACATGGCGTGGCAGACCTCTCCTGACCCGCCCGCTGCTCCCCTCAGCAGTGTACTTCGTTGATCTGCCTGTTCTGTTCCCCACTCTGTCTCTGGTGAAGCCTCTCACCGCCCCTGAGCCTCTGGCCTGTACCCCAGTTCTGTATGCACAAATAAATAAATCTTTGAAAAAAAAAAAAAAAAGTGGCACCCAGACGTAGGCCCGGCTCAGATGCTGCCATGTCCACACCCCGTCTGGCACTGGTTCCCTCTGCTGGCTTGGAATCTAAGGTTCCACAGACTACAGTGGCATCTGTTCTGGGGCGGCTGGAGCACATCAGAGTAAGTTTAGGATCAGAAAACAAACAAACAAAAAAAACTATCAAGCCTCCCTTGTCTTGTTCTCTGGTACTGAACTCTGAACCCAAGCACAAGACTTACCCAAGTAAGTTTCAATGGCATTTGGCAAGTCATTAAGTGAGGACCATCTAGTAAATACAGACATTACAGAAATTAGCTTTCTAACTTTATTCTTTTTTTCCTGACTGTAAGTATGAAAAATGAGATGCTTGATAACAGGTAGCTGTGGAATGTGAGGTTAAAAGCAGGGAGGAATACCTTTCCAGGCTCCTCTTCTACCACTCTCCCACGTATTTCCATGTTGAATTTGCCCAGATGGTGCCCAAATGTCTACCTCATCCAAGTCTCCTATCTTAGCGAATGTCTCCCTAGAATTCCTTTCCCCAGCAGGTCCCTGGGCAAATCATCACTTCCTCTGTATAAGCTGTCTCTGGCAGGACCAGGAACATTCTTCGTCCTGGCTCCCAGCATATCACACCCTGTACCACTGTTTACACCTTGAGCTTCTTCCCTAGTCTGTGACTTTCTTGAAAGGTTGGGACAGTAACTTACTCAAATCTGTATTCACCCAGGCCCTTAGTATGTAGTAGGTCCATATATTGATGTCCAATCAATACATGAACACTTAGAATGAGGACTATATTACAATAACTACCTTCTTCCTTAAAAGAGAACCAACTCCCCCAAATCTACATCACTTGCACCTGAAAACCTCATAGGATGTGTCCCATTGAGGGGACTGAAAAAGAAATATTTTATATAAAAATACTTTTCAAATGACCCCAAAAGCATAAGGCAGTATAGACAACTGTGACGCTGTGCTTGCTGCTGGTCAGTTTGGGACCAGGAAGAAATTTTTAGAAGTGGGGAGCGCCTAAAAAAAACTGAAAAAGCAAATAACAAAGAAGGAAGACATGAGCCCAGTCAGTCTAGACCACCACCAGGCAAACAGCAAAAGAAGGCGCATATCAGAACGTGGTTATCTCGAGCTGAGAGCTTTTCTTCTTCTTCTTCTTCTTTTTTTTTTTTTGCACATTGTATTTTTCTAATTTCTATACGCTAGTTCTTGTTTTTACATTTGTTTTGTTTTTCCCACTAGTTTCCTAGCAAACACTTCTTTTGAAAAACTCCAGGCAACTCTCTGCTGAACCGAGGGGATTTGTCCATACCTAAGCCAACATAGTTGAGAAGTGAGGGTGTCTCTGGGGACCAGGTGTGGTGGCAGCAGAGTGATGGGGGGAGAGTGTGGACAGCTGCAGCCGAGGGGCCCTTTTCCCACCCTCAGTTTTCCCTTACATCGACTAATGAGAAATCCATATGGCACAGCAGAAAAATGTGCTGTTTCTTTTCCACTCTGGTCCAGCCTCTAGCTCCTGTCTTTCTAGTATCCACAACTGTGTAAGACTATGTGCGCTCGCCACTTTGTCCCAGGCACCACGATGTTGGGAACGGCTGTGCTCTTTCCCTTCAAGTTCTTGCTTGGGGGTGACTACTGTTTCTTGACCTACTGACCAACTGGCTTTCTTCTTTTCTCTCTCTCAATTACATAAACAGGATGGAATGGTGGAAAGTGAAAGAGCTGAGAAAAGAAGCGGTTTCAAGGAGGACTATTCATTCATCCAACAAAGCCTTATTGAGGCCTGACCATTCATTCAGCCGCCACTTCTGGGTGCCGACCAGGAGCAAGCCACCGTGCTGAGGATGCAGGGGTAAAAACAACACCGTGCCTGCCACCCAGCTCTCGTGATGCTTGGAAGAAAGACAAGGAAAAGACAGATGCTGCCTGCACCATGAGCAGGGAACGGGGGAGACGGGCAGAGGAGTCAAGAGCTATTTTCTGGAGTGGCTTCTGAGCTGGATTGATAGGGCCATGGAAGTTAGTTGAGCCAAGGAGAGGGTGGGGGGTACAGGGTTCCCAATAAATGGCAACTCTACAGTGTAGGAGGGGGGCAACTTAGGGTTAAATGGGGCTGAAAAGGCAAGAAGGGGTATCTCAAAAAAGGTGTCCATGCTAGGAAACCTGTATTATATCCTGCCCATCACTGGCTCCCAAACAGAGGTGATTTTTGCTCCCTCATCTCTGGGGAAAATCGTTAGTATACAAAAACATTTCAGGTTGCCAGAAGTGGGTGGTGGTGCTAATGGTATTCAGTGAGTAGAGGCCAGGGATGCTATTCAACATTCCACAAGCCAGGAAAGTCTTCCTCCTCCCCAACAATTAGCTGGCCCCAAATGTCAATAATGCTGAACTTGAGAGACCCACGTGTAGATGATAGGGAGTCACTGGACACACTGGAGGAGGAGTGATGGTATTAGATTTCTGTTTTGGAAAGATTATTCTGGCAGCCCTATGAGAGGATCGTATCCAGGAATCAGGCGCCAAGATCAGGGAGGAGGCTGCTGTGTGATGAGGATCTGTTATCCTAAGGAAGTGGCAGTAGAGATGAGGAAGATAATTTCAAGGAATCTTTTAGGTATAAAGTATAAAACCTATGATTCATCTAGCATAATGGGATACACTATTCCCCGGGAAAGGGATGTGAGGAGGAAGCAATTATTGAGAAATACAAAGTTTTCAGATTGAGGCATACTGAGTAGGAGGGGTCTGTGGGTTGCCCCCTCCTACTCTGGCTATTAGGGTCTGGCTATTAGGGTCTGGGGCTCACTGGAGGTATCTGAGTTAGAAAAGAAGACACTTAGGAGCGGCCAGTATAGAGGCGGCGGGGGAAGCCAGGGAACGGACAAAATCACCCCTGGAGAATATGTAAACTCAGGAAAAAATCCTCAATATTTAAACTCGGATGGAAAAAAAGCACCGTGGATGAGACTCATAAGAGGCCAGAAGAAAATGGGTTGAGAAAATTAGAAATTCTGGGAGGAGGTGATGGCCATGGCCAGCGGCAGTCATGCTGCAAATGAGAGAACAAGGGGTCAGGTGTGACATAAGCAAACACTGCTGGTTAACTAAGAGAACACCAGAAAAGTGAATTTGGGCTGTGCAAACCAAGACAGCGGTGATGACCCTGGGGGAGAGCATGACAGGAACTGACAGGAACAGAAGCAAAACAGCAGGCTGTGAGAGGAGAGGAAGGAAAGAGGAAGCCAGCAGAGAGGTGGTCTTTTGTTTTTCCCCTTAACAGTTACAATCTTACATTTCCGGTGGGTCTTTCAAAGGGAACAATTCTTTATAGAGGATTTTAATCTGGTCTAGTTGTACTGATCTGAAGTGCCCATTCTACCCACCTGTAGCTGCCTCCATTCACCAGCAGCTACATGGATGGTGTTGACTGTTTTTCAAGATGGCTACCACAGGAGAGGTATGTTTGCTGTTGATACTCCTCCTACTAAAGGGTGGGACTTTGAATCCAGATGGATCTGTGGCTTCTGAGGCTAGATCATAAAAGGCAAACTAGGATTTCCACCTGGTTCTCTCAGTATACTTGTTTTTGGAACACAGCCAGCATGCTTGAAGAAGGCCAAGTCCCATAAAAAAAGCCATTTGTAAGTGGTATGGCTGACAATGACAGTTGAAGTCCCAGAGGATAGACACATCAACAGCCAAACGTGACTGAAGAAAACTTCAAGGTAAGACTAGCTACACCTTCAGACTGCCTGAGAAACCCCATGAAAATCCCAAGAAAGAGCCACCTGGCCGAGCCCAGTCAATCTCCAGAGCACGAGAGTGTTATTTTAAGCCACTAAATGTGGGGGTGAGTCTATACAAACTAATACAGAACTGGGAGTCCACCCAGGCTTTTTTCTTTCTAGCTAGGTTCCTTGGAAAAATAAAAAATGGCCCTGGTGACCTGCACCTCATTCTCCAATCCACTGTAGTGTGGTTACTATCTCCACCACTGTTCGATGCTTCC
Source organism: Condylura cristata (assembly GCF_000260355.1). NCBI lineage: Eukaryota > Metazoa > Chordata > Mammalia > Eulipotyphla > Talpidae > Condylura > Condylura cristata. Next base: position 60,259,153 of record NW_004567106.1, read on the forward strand.
TGTGGTAGAAAGCCAACACCAGGGGTTCCTCGTTGCCCAAGTTACGGGCACTTTTCAGTCTACCTGATTCAACCTTGCTGAACCATGACACGCTATGTAGCCCCACCTTGACCTCAATTTCATCTCTCTCCCCTGATTCTCCACAGAGAGTCTGTCAGCCACTTAAATACTGTGTTTCCTACCTTCTCAATCTATAAGTTCTCTGTACACTAACCAGTGAGCTTTAATTCCATTGATGAGCTTCTGATTACTGCACAGTGAACTCCAGTCTTAACTTCTCTTTCCATCTCAGACATATATTCATTTTTTTATTCAACAAATATTTAAAGCATACCTACTGTGTGCCAGGCACTGTTGCAATGTAAACAAGTTCTATATCTTACTTTCCTGTTAGTATGTCAGAGATAAAGAAGCAAATAAAATAATTAGTAGAGCATGATCTACTGGGGAAAGACAGCATATTGAAAGAATACATGTAATTTGATTTCACTCCTTTCTAAAACCTCAATTAAACATCACTGAAAGTATATTATTTTAAGGACATGGAGCTAAAAAGAAAAAACTGAGAGGGGGAAGTGATAGCAATAAATTTTGAAACCTAGAGAGCAGATCAATAAGTAAAGATGGCTTGATGGACTAAAGAAAGTTGAAGTTTGGAAAGCAAGAACAATTAAAAGCCCAAAGCATCTCCAGAAGTGGAGAGTCAAAAGGGACTGAAATAAGGATCAGTCAAAGGCTGTCTGAATAGCTGGATCTCCAAATCCCTTTCCTGTCCTGTTGCGGAATGCCCCTGATGCCCCCTCCCCTCCCCGACCCCAACATGGCAGGTACAGATTTACTCCCCGAAAGAGGTTTCTGGACTGGAGGTCTCCAGACACAGGGAATGACAAAGATATAATTACTGATAAATAGGGATATTTAGCAGAAAAATGTATACTAATATTGAGACTTAACCCCCCAGACCTAAGTTCTCCAAGAACTCAAGTAGTCTTTTTACTCTCAGGAAACTGGAGTTCTCTGGGAAAAAATAACTAGCTTGAGAGAAAAGATGTACATTTAGGAGGGAAAGTTCCTGAATCCTGGCCCAGTGAAGCCAGCCTTTAATTGAGCTCACCATCAACAAGCTCCTCCCAAATACCCAAATACCTTTTTTCTAAACAACAAAAGTTTAAAATAAGTCTGAGAACATAAAATAAGTCTGAAATTGTAACATCCAAAATTCGTACATTGAAGTTGTAATTCCCAAGTAACTTTACTTGCAGGTGGAACTTTTAGGAGGTAGTTAAGGTTAAATGAAATAAAGTCATAATCCCATAGGATTAGTGTTCTCATAAAAAGAGATTATTAGAGCTCACTCCCTGTCCACATCTGCATCCTTTCCACAGGACTTATCATATGGTTAGGGGGACAGGGTGTCCTGAGCAAACTTTACAGATACAGGTTTTGTGGACTCCACCCCAACTCCAGACACTGAAACTAAGAATCCCAGGAACACCAAAGTGAGGAATGCTAGGACCTGAGGATGGAGTTAAACAACTATTTGGGTTTGGGATATAAAAACCAGCTATGTTGGGCTGAGGGCTCTCTGCCTTGCGGCTGGTAGCTTGTCACTTGGGTCTCCATCAGTTTTCAGCATGCTGTTGGGGTTCCAGGTCAGTGGAACTGGTAGGGCGCTTGATTAACTTATCTCTCTTTCTCTTTTCCTGAGTTGTTCCTTTCTTCCCCCACCCACCTTGTAAATAAACTCATTATTGACCTTTTGCGTGTGTCTGCAGTTGAACCTTAAGCGCACGGGTGAGGACCACAGGGAGGAACCCAATTCATATTGGGCTACCCTGTGACAGTATGAGTACACAGCAAAAAGAGTCTTCTGCAAGCCAGGAGAGTGCTCTCAACAGAAACCAAATCAGTCAGCATCTTAATCTTGAACTTCCCAGTCTCCAAAACTACAAGAAATAAATTTTTGTTCTTTAAGCCACCAAATGTAGTGTGTGTTATGGCAGCTTAAGCTTCCTAATGTAAACATCTCCAAGAAAACAGTAATATGGAGGAAACTGGAGACTACATGGGGAAAAGTACTTTAAACACTGTTATTTGTAGAAATGAAAACATGTACCTTTATACAGGAACATCTGTACAGGAATATTCATCTTTGCAAGAGACTAGTATCTTGTCTTGTTTTTCTTGCAAAGAGGACAAGATATAGAAAACAGAAGATAAATTTTAAGAAAATCAAACAGTATAAAAGCAACATCAGAATAATGAATTCAAGGAAGAGAGGATGGAGGTGATGAGACAGAGAAAGTCAACAACAAAATAATTCAAGAAAATTCTACAGATAGAAAGACCTGTTTGTGGAAACAATGAACACAGACCCAAAGTAAGGAATATGTTTGTAAAATGTTCTAACACTAGGGACAAAAATAAGGTTCCATGAGTTTCCAGAAAGGAATATAATCAAGTCACATACAAAGAAACATGACTTTGGATTCCACAGCAACACTAGACGCTAGAAGACCATAATCATGGCATTTAAATATGCTGATGATTTCCAGAATTCTACACTCAAACTCTTAGGCAAGTGGGAAGGCAGACTACCATTTTAGGCATAAAATTTTAAATCATAATTATTTCTCATCCACTCTTTCTCAAGAAACTCCAGTATGGGCCTCCCTGGTGGCACAAGGGGTTAAAGCACACCACAATGCAAAATGGTGCAGTTGATCCCTGGCTAGGTTGCTGACCCACATGGCACAGCAGACCTCTCGTCTCACCCCCTGCTCCCCTCAGCAGTGTTTTTGTAGATCTGCCTGTTCTGCCCCCCACCCCTACTCTGTCTCTGGTGAATCCTTCACCACCCCCTCTGCCTCTGGCACCAATTCATGTATGCATAAATAAAATCTTTTTTTTTTTTTTTTTAAAAAGAAACTCCAGGAAATTATTTCATCAAAACAAGTGAAAAATCTTCATCTAGGACAAAAACAAGGCATCCTCTACACTCCTATTTAAGATCCCCCTTCCTTCTCTTTCTACCATTCATTACCTCCCTAATGGCATCAGCACAATAAACTATCCCAAACCAGGAATGTAAGTTCTCCATCACACTCTCACTTTCTCAAAGCTAATCACAAAGTTGTAATGATTTTATTAAATATTTGTCAGTTTGGTTCCTGATTCCACTTAGTTTAGATCTGAGTCAAAATAACCATCTAACCAATTTCCCTATCTCCAGTCCTGGCCTCCTGAAAGCCCTCATCCCCCATGGCTAAAGCCATCTGCTTAAAATGCAAACCTGACCAAGTCACTCCCTTAAAATTCCTCAAAAGCTTTTCAAATTCTAACCAGCAGGCAAGATAAACACGTGGCTGTCCAACTGCACTCTCCACATCTGCCTCCTCCAGCACGGATCTAAAGACAGCCTCACCACTTTCTCAAGGTAGTTCTCAAGGAGATGAAACAGTTTGCAAGGCCTTTTCGGTAGGAAGGCCCTTCCAGGTTCTCTAAAAGGAACTGTCCACTACGGAGTGCCCACCTCCGTACCTGTGGTCTTATTTCCTTTCACTGGGATGCCCCTTTACTTAGCTAACTTCATGCCATTTCAGACCACTCCCAGGACCCTTCTCTCCCTCAGTCCAGTCCTAACTTTCTGCTGTGCTCTAACATTTGTCCCCCTACATTATCCTCAAATTCTGCTGACCAGTCCCCCTCGTTAGGTTGAATTTATCAAGAGGGGGCCTCATCTCAGTCTCTTTGTATGTCTAACCCCCACGGCTGGGTAGGAAGGCCAGTGAACATTTGCTGACACTAAATGACCACAAACGCTACTGGGCACTGGGGTGAAACAGACAAATAAATAAAAAGTCCCGTAGGGAGTGGGTACCCGTAGTGTCCTATCTTGTGTCCTTTCCAGATGTCTTGGCCTGCATAGTCCTGCTCTTTCTGGAGCCCCCAAACCGAAATGATGGTTCCTTTTGATTTTGTTAGCTTCAGGGTTGGGGCTTCACGCGTAGTTTGCTTATGCTTTGTGACTGCCACTCCTAGACGGTGAGCCCTTTGAGGGGAGGGACAGTGTCTGTATGCACTTTGCGCTTCTCAGCGACAAGGCCCAGCGCACAGCGAGCACTGCGGGCTGGAGGCCTAGGAGCGGGGGGAGGCCCAGGCTCCGCGATCCCGGGCGCCCGCCTCCCTCCCTTCGGCCGACCCCTCCTCACGCCGCACTTCCCGCCTTCCGGGCGGCGGAAGTGGCTAGCGCTCTTCCCTCCCACGTGGAGCCTTTTCCGGTGTTCCCGCCCCCTCCGGCTCTCCGGCCCGGACCTGGCCCTCACCTCAGGATTCCCAATGTGCCTCCGGACAGACATATTTGCTCCAACCGACCACGCTCGGGGTTCTAGCCTCACCGGTAGGCTCTAACCCTAGCTTCCTACCCCCACAACCTCGCTCGGCCGCCTCCCTGCAACCTCCTCTCCGATTGGCTCGCCTGTCCCAGCCAGCCAATGGAGGCCCCCTTTACTGTCTCGTGGCGGGGTCACGGGAGAGCGAGACTGAGCTCAATGGTTGCCAAGGGCAACGCGGGACGCCGGCGGCGGAAGCCTTTTGTGCCCCGGACCCCGCCAGGTCCCGTCCTAGCGCGGGAAGAGGGGCGCGGGGGGAGGGGCGGCCGGCGCCTGCGCGGGGGCTGCAGACAGAGTTGGGGGACGAGAAGGGAAATGAGGGGGAGTAGGGGAGAGCAGCCAGTTCTCTGACTAATGTGGGAGCCCAAATACCGAACTAGGCACCCTTAGCCCATCCCCCACCCCTTTAAGAGCAATTTAACCAAACATCTGGGCTACTTCTTCCACAATGGGGAAAGATACCGGACGGGGTTGTTCAGCAGGAATGGGAATCAGTAGCTTATTATTTTCAGGTTAAGTTAATATGCAAATTGTGCAAAATAACATGCGTAAATACAGTAATTATTGTTGCTTTAAAAGCTTTTCGCTAGCTGGAAAACGACAGCCTTAATTGCAAAGCGCACACACCATTCTGTGGTTCATCATTCATTTAACAAATATTTAATAAGCACCTTATGAGAAAAGCTGCAGTAGGTTTTGTGGAGGATGGGAGAATGACTAAGACCCAGTCCCGTTGTCATGGAAACCATTGTGACTCCTGCCACCAGCCACCACCTGTTCTTATTCCAGATCTGAAAATTAAGTCCTAGCACCTTTACAAAACAATCACACACACAGTTTGACTTGGCTCCAAAATGTCCCACCAAATCCATCAAAATTATTATTTCCTTTTACATGGGAGGAACAACACAGTAACCCTTTGTCCTTTGCTCCAAGTTGTTTTTCCAGGAATGGAGAAAGGTTACTCTGAGCTGTTCCATACCCACTGGTTCCCTGCTTGTGAATAATAGCACACAGCTGAGCTACCGCGGGGTCTGTGTAGATGAACACTGAACAACGTGACCTCACTAGCCCCTAGTGTTCTCAGACACTAAGGCACCCCCACTTTAGGGCCACCCTACCTTGAATTGTGTTGTCACCAACAGCTGCTTGACCTCCAGGTTGTTAAACAACCCCAGCTGTCTCTAGCGGGTTTTTTTTTTTATGCCTGTTGTGTTTGTCTTAACTTGTCTTTTGTTCTCTAGTCCTTCAACCTCCCTAAAATTCCCAGTTTCTTATCCCTCCTCTACTATAAGAGTTGGGGCTACAAAGAATGGGGGGGGTGGTGGGCGTGGGGGTGGGAAGATACTTAATCTAGAGGCTTTTGGATAGCAACAGAAGCTTCTAGATACATTATTACATAGGCCCCTGTGCTTACCTGGTGTAGTGTTGGGGGTGGGTGATGAAGTTCTTGGTAAAATAAACAGAAGAAAGGGAAAAAAAGAGGGCGACTATAAGAGACTAAATTGAAAGACTGGGAAGGCAAGTTGAAGGAGTTTGTAGGTAATTAAGTGATACATGTACATATGCGAAAAGAGGTGCAAGGAATAGAAAGGTATTGAGGATGGTTATAAGTTTCCTAACTTAGTCCCAATATAAAAATTAGGTAAATGGCACAAAAGGCTAATTCATAGGACATTTGATAAACATAAGAAGAACTATCCAACTAATAATGCAAGAAATATAATACATCTAAATCTTGCTTGTTTTTTCAACTGACAGACACAAGCTGATTATTTTCTCTCTCTCTTTTTTTTTAATGATAATGCTACATTGGCTAATGATTCCCGAAACAAATATGAGCTTTCATTATGAATGTGATTATAAAAAAATACGAAACCATTTTGGAATGTAATCTCAGAGTGGGCGTCGAGAAGCCTTAAATTTTAATTTTCTAAAAGTTCTGCCTAAAAATATAATCAGAGGCTCAAGATGTTTACTAGAATCTTATTTATTTAAAATGATGAAAAATTGAAACAACCTAATTGATCATCTGTTTAAAAAGATTATAATAAATGATGGCCTAGTCATAAAAAACAATATTATGGAGCCATTAAGCAGTACATTTCAAGAAATAATTAAGACATTGGAGAACTGTTCCTGAAACAGTAAATGAAAAGAGCAGTAAACAAATTTTTATTTATTATAATCCTGATTTGTAGAGAAAAACACGTATCTCCACAGGAAAAAAAATATTGAAAATGTAAACCATCTCTGGGTTATGGACTGTTTTTTTTTTTTTTTTTACACATCTGTGTATTCTACAGATTTTCTCCAGTGACTATGAATTAATTTTATACTTTTAATAAAAACAGTCTACCCCTAAGAAACAAAAAGCCTGATTCTGACTTCAGTCTGTAAATTGTCGATGGCCTTTGTCTGGGCTGATTGAGAGCAGCCTTGAAGTCTGTGTAATGCCTCCGTGTGAAGTGCCCAGCTCCTACATTCTTGGCAGTAAAAGACTCTCCAGACACTTGAGCGAGATCCTTGCAATCAGAGTGGTGATTGCTAAGAGGTTCGAGCTTTGTTCGGAAGAGAAGAAGTTCTGATTCTTTTCTTTAAAAGTTCCTACTTCCACTGATTAATCTTATTTTTCACGAAGTTAGAAGTGCTCTTGTGAACTTCCATTTGTTTGATGTCTTCCTTTTAACCCTGTATGTGTTCCAAAAAGCTTTTAGTCTCTGCAGACTTGGTGGGAGCCCCCCATCTGTAATTGTGGCTGCTTTAAGGATGGTGTTGTAGGTGCCTCAGGGCTTGGGCAATCCACCCTCCCTCCCCCAACCACCCCTTCCCAGGGAACTGGACCAGCATTTAGGTGTCAAAACAGCCTAGTCCTTTTCAGCCTCCAACTTTCTCACTCTGCATCTTACAGCCCTCTTCCACCTAGCCTCACCCCTAAGCCAATTTCCTGAGTAGAGGACAGCACCCTTCCTTCACCCCTGTCTCCTGAGGTTGCATCTCAGATGTAGGCCTTGGCACCTTCCTTCATTCCTAAATGACATGCATTTCCTGATGCTCAAGGAAACAATCTGCCCAATCCAGTCCAGACCTGGAGTCCCTTCTCTGCCCTCCCAGCCACGGAATAGCACCCGAGGTCATGAACCCACAGACCCATGGGTGCCACTCTGTGATAACATTCTTGCAATCCTGCTAAAAGTGGGTGTCATTGACCTGGAGTGGAATGTGACTGAGGGAAGGACACATCGACCTCCAAGGGTCAGGCTGACCCTGGCCTTCCTCCAACTTAGGCCAGAGTTAAGGCACTTTCCTGCACAGGAAGACCTCAGCTGTCCCTGCAGCCTCACTCATGGGGTATAATACCTGCCTCCCAGGATTGCTGTGGGACCATTACAGGTGGCACTGCTTTTTGGTAATACAAGAAAATAAGCCTCATGGCTGCTTACCTGATTGACTTAATATTCCCATAGTGCAGTTCGGCCACAGGAGACTCCAGACTCTGCACAGTAGGAAGGGTGCTTAGTGTTCCCCCCACCTCCCCGGGAGATCCAAGACTACCACCATCTTTGAGCAAAGGGCATTTGTGGTCACATGACACTCTGCTTCTGGATTGAGATTTGCACAGACCATGCGCTGCCACAGACCTAAGAGGTCTTTCAGAAGCCAACCTTGTCCTGAAGCTGCTCTGCCCAAAGGGATAGAGGAGCGGTCAGTGTTGGGAAGTAACTGGGTTGACCTGGGCACACAGCACAGCGCAAGAGCCCATGTGCCCTGAATAGGCTGATAAATGTGACTCAGGTGTGTCAGATGTCCACCTTTCTCAAGAGTCAGGAGATCTAGGCTTTCATGCGAAATCTATGTTACACTAGTTACACTAGTCTAGTTTGTGCTAGACTCCACAAATATCATCCCTGTCTTTCATGGTTTTAAAATAATTAAGAACATACCCATGATAAAAATAAACGTTAGTGGGAATTATGCTTCCACTTAGGATTTAGAAAACTATAAGGAATAGCACTCCCATCCTAGCAATAAAAAAGAAGAAGAAGAAGAATCTACAAAGTCGTAAGTTTTCTTGAATCTGTCAGAGGGCTGAGAAGTTCAGGAACCCTCATAATGAAATCCTAAAAAGTGATAGGCCAAGGAGAGAAGTGACTTGCAAACTGCTTGCCCTATGGCAGAGCACTGGAGAAGGTGGCTGCCACAAAGGGCTGAGAAGTTGGCTAAGTGTTCCGCTAATTTCTAAATAAAGGATGAGTTGGGGCTTGTTGATCAGTTTAGAGTAAGTGGGGGCCGTGATGGTTAATTTTATGTGTCAGCTGAACTAGGCGCAGTATCCAAGTATTTGGTCAACTATTATTCTGGGTGTTTCTGTGAAGGCAATTTTCAAATGAGATTAATATTAAACATTAGTAGACTTCGATGAGGGGAGATTACCTCCATCAGGTGGGTGGGCCGTATCTGACTTGTTGAAGATGTTGAGAAAGAGAAAAAAAAGACTGACATCCCTTGAGGAAAAGGAGGTTCTGCCAGCAGACTGCCAATGGTATCCTAGATGCTTAATTCTTTTTTTTTTTTTTTAAAGATTTATTTATTTGTACATACAGAACTGGGGTACAGGCCAGAGGCTCGGGGTGGCGAGAGGCTTCACCAGAGACAGAGTGGGGAACAGAAAAGGCAGATCGACAAAGTACACTGCTGAGGGGAGCAGCGGGCGGGTCAGGAGAGGTCTGGCCACGCCATGTGGTCACCTCCGGGGCAGGCGGGGATCGAACTCATGTGGAAGTGGCTTTAGCTTCTCAGTGCTGTGCTTTAACCTTCTGCGCCCTAGATGCTTAATTCTTAAAAGATAGATGGTTTTTGTTCTGGTGGGGCAAAAGATTAGGACACAGCACTGCAAGCTAGCTGTGGCTGCTTTAGTGTGAATTCAATCCCCCTCCCAGGAGCTGACCCACATGGTGCCCGCTGTTCCCCTCAGCAGTGTACTTTGTTAGTCTTCTTCAGTCGGCCTGTTCTGCTCCCCACACTGTCTTGGTGAATCCTCTCACCGCCCCTGCACCTCTGGCTTGTATCCCCCAGTTCTGTATAAATAAATAAGTAAATCTTAAAAAAAAAAAAAAGGATAGATGATTTCTATACATGTATTTCTCTGGAGAACCCTGACTTACAGTGGCCCCAATTTAAGGGGAGTTTGTATTCACTTGCAAGATCTCCTTGGGTGCCCACTGGGTGCTCAAAAGTAACATTGGGGGCTGGGAAAAGCATCCCAGAAAAAGCCCCTGATGGTGGTGTATGATTGCTGCTGCCTGGTTCTCCTGGTTTGTCCAATAGCCACGAAAAATACAGGTAGTTTGGTTGCTATGACGGAGAACAGAGGAAAAGGCAAGGAACACTGAGAAGGTTCCACTCCCTGGGAGCAGATATACAAACCTTGCCTGATGCTAGGCATCAGGGCCGCCCCTCCCTCCACCACAGCCCAAAAATTAGCAGAAACAAGGTAAGAGAAGGGATAGAAACTTCTTGATGTTGTAATGGGCCAGTACTGCTAAAAACCAATGGTAGAGCAGGAATACTGAGAAAAGCTCTCAGCAACCTACTCCCCACACTAACCACAACTGTCTGGTGCTCTGCAGATAGTGATAGCAACAATTAAACTCAAACCAGCTCAACCATTGATTAGCTGGACTCAACTTCCCATAATCATAGCCTAATAATAACCTAGCAGAATAAGCAGCATAACTGTTCCCAGGCATAAATACTGTTTACTTCAGTCTCTGTTGGCTTCTACACATAATGTCCAACATTCAATAACAAACTATGACAATTGAAAAAGAGAAAAATGAGAGACAAGAAAGGCTTTTCATTAAAATGAAGCTTGACAGAACCAGATCTCAGCAATAAAGATCTACCATACAGAAACTTCATGTAACTAATATGTTAAAGATATAGAGGACATGTATAAAACATATGTGAAAATATGGGAAATGTTGGCAGATGAATGGGAAGCAATAAAAAGGAAATATGAGAGATTGAAAAAAATACATTGTCAAAGATGAAGAATTCTTGTTATAGGATCACTTGGTCAAAATTAATAAAGATAACAAACTACAGATCCAAGAAGCTCAGAGAATCTCAAGCAGCATAAATACAGCCAAAGCACACACAGTAAATAAAATAAAATCCTTCTCTGTATTTATCAGAACCAATCTGCTGAAAATCAGAGTTCTCTTTCCAGAGAAAATCTGAAAGGCAGCCAGAGGAAAGAAAGAAATATTTACATATAGAAGAAGAAAGAGATGACAGCAAATGTCTTATCAATAACTATAGAACAATGGAAGGATTTTTTTTTAATGCAAGAGGAAAAAAGATTCAACTAGAATTTTAGATTAGGTGCAAATATCCTTTAAAAATGAAGATGATGTAGACTTTTTCAGACTACTAGGAACAGAATGAGTTCACTCCCTGTAAACTGTGTTAAATGAAATGTAAAGGCATGTCTTTGGCAGAGAAAGTATGATATGAGGGCAAATTTGGACATATGCAAAGAAAGGAAGAGCAATGAAGTGATAAAATGAGAGTAAATTTTTTTTTATTTAAAAGGAAAGTTACCAGTAGTAACAATGTATTATGGGATTTTTAATATATAAAATGAAAATATAAGACAATTGGTATCGGAGAGGTTGGGAGAAGTAATTATAAAGTTCTCAAATTATATATCAATGTTATATCATTTCCAGGAAGACAGTAATAAGTTCAGTATTTATATAATAAACCATAGACCAACCACTTTAAAAAGTCATAACTAATAAGAGATAAAATAGATTAATAAAAATACTCAGTTAGGGCCCTCCCTGGTGGCGCAGCGGGTTAAAGCACAGCACAAAGAAGCTTAAGCCACTTCTGCATGAGTTCGATTCCTGCCTGCCCCGGAGGTGACCACATGGTGTGGCAGACCTCTCCTGACCCACCCACTGCTCCCCTCAGCAGTGTACTTCGT
>NW_004567106.1:60270657-60292163 GCF_000260355.1 Condylura cristata
ATCTGCCTGTTCTGTACCCCACTCTGTCTCTGGTGAAGCCTCTCACCCTCCGCATCTCTGGCCTGTACCCCAGTTCTGTACAAATAAATAAATAAATCTTAAAAAAAAAATACTCAGTTAATCTAAAGATGGCAGAAAAAAAGAATAAAGAGAAAAGTTGGACAAAAAGAAAATGAGTAGTAAGACATTAAGTTTATATCTAACATATCAATAATTAAATATAAATGATTAAATATATAATTAAATATAAATGATTAAATATATAATTAAATATAAATGATTAAATATAATTGATTGAATAATTAAATATAAATGATCTAATTTACTGACCTCAGCACAAATCTTGCCTGCTGCCTGTTTTGGTAAAATAAGTTTTATTGGAATAAGTCACACCCATTAATGTATGCATGTCTAGGGTTCTTTTTCTGTGCAATGGCGGAGTTGAACAGTTATAAAAGAGACTTCCAAAGTCTAAAGTAACTATTGGTTGGTCCTTTATAGCAAAAATTTGCTATAATCTGAACAACTAAATTAATAGGCAGTGATTATCAGATTGGTCAAAGAAAGTCAATTATTTTTTATCTATAAGAATTATACTTTCAGTATAAAAATACCGATTGATTAAACATAAATGGATGGAAAAACTGACACCAAGCAAACACTAATCAAAAGAAAGCTGGCCTAGGAGAGGAAGGTCCTATGAAAACTGAATATTCCCAGATAAAAGAATGACTATGAATCTCTCAACAAGTACAAAATGAACTTACAATGAATAAAAAACCTAACTATAAACTACACAATTCCTAACCTGTATTAAATGAAATGTAAAGGGTATCTTTGGACTTGGCAGTGATTTCTTAAATATGACACCAAAAGCTTAGATGACAAATGAAAAAATAATAAATTGTACTTTATCAAAATTAAAAACATTTGTGCTTTGAAGTACACTATCAAGAGAGTGAAAAGATAACTAATGCAATGGGGAAAGTCCTATGAAAATCATATATCTGATATAAAATTTCTTAAACCCCATTTGCAAATCTGATAAAGGGTTAATATTCAGAATATCTGAAGAACATCTAAAACCCTGCAACCACCACCACAAAAACAATTCAAAAGTAAGCCAAAGGACTTGAATTGTGCTTTTCTCCAAAGAAGATATAGAAAAGGTCAGTAAGCACATGAAAATATACTCCATAACATTAGTCTAAAGACTAATGTTACTGCAATGGAGTAATAATTCATACTCACTCGGATAGTGATTATTAAATCTAAATAAGTAAATGAGTAATAGTAAGCAAGTGTTGGTGAGGGTATGAGAAACTAAAACCCTGTGCTTTGCTGTTGGGAATGTAAAATGTGCAATTTCTATGCAAAAACAGTTTGGTGGTTCCACAATTACATAAACGTAGAATTACTATGGAATTCAGCAATCCTACTCCTAGATAGATACCTGAAAACAGGGACTCAAATATCCTTCTTCCCCAATGTTTATAGAACATTATTCACACTAGCTAAAAGGTGGAAACAACCCCAGTGTCCACAGACTGATGAATGGATACACAAAATATGGTATGTACTTTAAAATGCTTAAAATGCTAAACTTCATAGTAGGTGCATTTTACTGCAATAAAAACAAAAGTTGAACTGGCTATATTAATTTTAGTGAAAGTAGACGTTAGTACACTTAAGTGATCCCCCACACATACACACACACATATACACATAAATTCCTGCCAAAGTTCATAGTTGTGACACAGAAGGCCCTTGAAAGTCTTTCCTCTGCCAGCCATTCCACACTATCTCTTACCAGAATAAGGGATTAGCCATTCTGAAACACACAATGGTGGCAACTAGTTTAGGTTGTGTCTTGCCTCTGACTATGTGTGCTGCTGATTCTTCGGCTTGGAAAGCCCTTTAATCACTTCTTCCTGGGAGCCTTCCCTGACTAGCCCCAACCCTCACCCTGGACTTCACAAGCTGCCCTTTCCCCATGGCTGCGTGGGTCTATCACGATGGACAGTGATGAGTGATTCCTTGACTGCCTGGAAGGGTGGCTGGCATAGCACACGATATTTGTGCAGTGAGTGGAATTCTGTAACAGCACCCACGAAAGCACTTAGAAGAACCAAAAGACGGATGTCTCCCTCTTTATCACACTGATCATTTTCAACCTTTTCCCCTGTTGCCTGGTTTATTTGTATATAGGTATAATGTGAAAGTATCCTCCTAACTGATAAATAATATCCTATGAGTGCTAAACTAGTGAAAGCCACACTCAAGGGATGTGAATAAATGTCTGCAAATGTCATCCTAGGAAACAGGATGTAGCAGCGCCTGGAAATCTAATCAAGGCATGACGGAATGCGGAGGAGAGCTGTAACCTAATCAATGGCCTTAACAGCTGAAGAAAGAATATGTGAGCAGAAGGGGGGTGGTCTGTAGGGAGTGCTGAAAAGTAGAGCCAAGGAACAAACATTTGTCATTATGTCTCCAGCCCTGTCAAGGGAAAGAGTTGTTTTTTGACCATTAGACACAAATATGTAGTCCACTGTTCATCCCTATGGATGCCACAGTGCTCATCCAATTCCTTTCCTTTGTTCTGATTTCATGCTCACAAACAACCTCTTGATTGTAATTTGGCTTTCCATGTCGATTTTCCAACGGGAGAGAATGCGCTGACCAGTCAACACTGAACATCTGGTCCACTTGGCAACGAGTGTCCCCTTTGTATATGAATATATTGGTGTTCTGGTTTATACATCAGTCAGTTCCTACGCCCCAGGGGCCGCAGAGGTGCTCGTTCTCCCAGCCCTCACTGAGACAGCCAGCAAGGTCCTGCTCCCTTTGTTTGCACCTCACTCCAGCTGGGGACAAAGTGCACGCGTCAGCTGTAGCTCCTCTAGATTTGAGCATATCTTGTTTTGGACTTTCGTCTTCCTTGTCGAGGAAAAGTTGTCTGAGCCATGTTGATGCTGACGGGCAGGGTTTTGCCTTGAACTTTTCCTCCTCTCCAGAAACTGGTTCTCTGCAAATGAGACAGTTCTCATCTTCCCATACCGCAAGTCCTTGTCAATGTGTTTATTTACTTTAGTAATCATTTCCAAAGGCTAGGGGTTAAGAAAAATACTTTCAGGGAACATGGTTAGAGATGAGATGGGTCTGACAAGGATTCGGAAGGAATGGCCTCAGGAGGAGGCCAGCATTTTCCTGGTTGAGCAGTCTTGCTCAGATAGAGATTGGATAGTTTCAATAGCCCTAAGTTCTCAACGAATGACTTTGGTAGTCCAATGGGTGTTCTGTAGGGTGCTGTGTCTCAAAGGATTGCTTTGTTTTCTTGGGGACATTAGGGACTATGTTGATGGGATGGCTGACAGGCAATGCCAAATGAACCTTGAGTATTTTGGAGTGAGGCCTTGCGTATGTTTTCAGACTGAAAGGAAGATTCACGGAAAGAAGAGGAAAGAAAAATAGGGTTGGTAAAGTCTAAGAAAAAAACTACAAATATATGATTAAATGGAAAGATTAAGCTTTTTTCCTTCCTTCCTAGTATTTCATGGTAAGCCAGTCCTGGTTGATGAGTGAAAGCTCAGTCAGAAGAAAGTTAGCCAATAAGTGTAAAAGGAATTCTATAATAAGGAAATTTTAATGAAAACACTGATTCCAGAATGACACTTCATTTAACGTTTAAAAAAACTGGCTGGCTAATGGCTGCTGGGAGCTAATAACTATATGGTACAAAAGCCACACATGGCTTTCCAGTGGTGAGGTGGGAAAAAAGTACAACGAAGGGGGCAGGCTGTCCTCACTGTCATATCCTGGGATCAACTGTAGTCTAACCAAATATTATGTGTCCTCTGCTGTGGCCCAGTATGGAGTATACAGTAGAAAGCATGATGTTTTAGCTAAATGCTTTAATTTTAGGATCTAGCTTAGATATAATTTTTATTTTATAAAAACAGGAGTTGGGGGCCCTCCCTGGTGGCACAGTGGGTTAAAGCAAAGCACTAAGAAGCTAAAGCCACTTCAGCATGAGTTTGATCCCAACCTTGGAGGTGACCCATATGGTGCGGCAGACCTCTCCTGACCAGCCCGCTGCTCCCCTCAGCAGTGTACTTCATCAATCAGCCTGTTCTGCTCCCCACTCTGTCTCTGGTGAATCCTCTCACCACCCCTGCACCTTTGGTCTGTACCCCAGCTCTGTATGCACAAATAAATAAATCTTTAAAAAAAAACAACAAAAACAACTAAATAGGAGTTGGAGGAACAAACTGAATAATCCCACAAGGAAGCAACCAGACAAATTCAGAGGGTAGGGTATTCTGCAAGAGAAGGGACCCCGAGTCACTCCATTCTATTTTCAAAGAGAGTTAAGTGATTTCAAACCAAAATGTAATATATGATCCTGGATTGGGAATTGATTTTGGCCTGTAAACCAGTTGTAAAAAACAATTTCTGCGCCCTCCCTGGTGGCGCAGCAGGTTAAAGAACTGCACTAAGAAGCTTAAGCCACTTCCGCATGAGTTCGAATCCCCGCCTGCGCCGGAGGTGACCACATGGCGTGGCAGCCCTCTCGTGATCCGCCCGCTGCTCCCCTCAGCAATGTACTTCGTCGATCTGCCTGTTCTGCTCCCCACTCTGTCTCTGGTGAATCCACTCACCCTCCGCATCTCTGGCCTGTACCCCAGTTCTGTATGAATAAATAAATAAATCTTAAAAAAAAAACAATTTCTAAACAAATGGCAAAGTTTGAGTACTGATTATTTCAACAATGCTTTATGGTTTCTACTGTACGAGTCTTGCATTCCTTTTGTTAAATTCATTCCTACTTTTTGATGCTGTCACATATGAAATTGTTTCCTTAATTTTTGAGTTGTTCACTGCTTGCTGACTGCTAGTGCATTGAAATACAATTGATTTAGAAATAGAAATTCAACCGATCTTGTATCCTGCAATCTTGCCAAACTCATATTTGTTAGCGCTTAATTGTGTGTGTGTATTCTTTAGAATTTGCTATATACAACATCATGTCATCTGTAAATAAAGGGTTTTTGTTGTTTTTTTTTTTCACTTTTTTCTTTCCAATCTAGATATCTTTTTATTTTCCTGTTTAATCTCTCTGGCTAAAACCTCCAATGCAATGTCAAATAGAAATATCAAGAGTAAAAAACTTTGTCTTGTTCCTGAACTTAGTCAGGGAAGCTTTCATTCATATTATATTTGTTAGCTGTGGGTTTTTGTAGATACAGATTGCCAAATTGAAGACATTTCCTTCTATTATAGCTTCTTGAGTTTTTTTCTTTTTTTAAGATTTGTTTTTTTTTTAATTACAAAAGTTTATTTTTACATCATTTTGTACATTTTTTTTCCCATCTCAATTGTAATCCCCACGGGTTTCCCATCACCAAGTCACCCATGTGTGCTTTTTTTATGCATACAGAACTGGGGTATAAGCCAGAGTTGCAGGGGCAGTGAGAGGATTCACCAGAGACAGAGTGGGGAGCAGAACAGGCTGATGGACAAGTACACTGCAGAGGGGAGCAGCAGAGGGGAGCAGCAGATGGGTCAGGAGAGGTCTGCCGCACCATGTGGGTCACCTGCAGGGTGGGGAAAGAACTCATGCTGAAGTGGCTTTAGCTTCTTATTGCTGTGCATTAACCCACTACACCACCTGGGAGGACCCGAGTTTTTTTCTTTTTTAACAGGAGTGTTTATATTTATCAAATACTTGTTCTATATCTATTGAGATGATATATAGTATTGTGATTTATTCTATTAGCTTTAATACTTTATTTTATATGTTGAACCAATCATACATTCTAGTTATGGTATATACTCCTTCCTATGTGTTGTTGGATTCAGTTTCTGATATTTTATTGAGGATTTTATGTCTATATTCATGAGCAATATTGGTATTAGTTTTCATTTCTTGTAATATCTGTCTGGTTTTGGTGTTGAAGTAATAGCACCCTTATAAAATGAACTGGGAAATATTACCTTTTCATATATCTTCTGCAACATTTTGTGAATGATCCATACTAATTTTTCTTAAACATTTGGTAGAATTCACTATGGAGCTAACTATTGTAGCTTTTTTGTGTGGGATATTTGATTATTTCAAAGTCATGATTAACTCAATCAAGGTTTTGATTAACTCAATCTCTTGTTATAGGTCAATTCAATTATTTTTTCTTGAGTCAATCTGATAATTTGTCTTTCTAGTAATTGTGCATTTCATCAAATATTGGCCTATGATTGCTCATAGAATTTCCTTACCAACCATTTTTGTCTCTGTTAAGTCACAAGTATGATCCTTTTATTACTGACTTTAGTAATTTGAATCTTCTTTATTTTCTTTGTCAATCTAGCTAACATTTTGTCAATTTTTTATCACCAAGGATTAAATTTTAGTATCCCAATTGTCTATATTGGTTTTTACTTTCTATTTCCTTTATTTCAGCTTTAATCTTTATTACTTTTGTCTTTGGTTTGTTTGGGTTAAGATTATTTTTCTTTGCTAGTTCCTTAAGATAGGAGTTAACATTAGTGACATGAAAACTTTCTTCTTTCTAAATACTACTATTTACAGCTATACATTTTCCCATGAGCAATGCATTCATTGCCTCCCATAAGATTTGGTACATTGTGTTTTCATTTTCCTTCATTTTAAAGTATGTGTTAAGTTCTCATGTGATATTTTCTTTGGCCTGGTGGATATTTAAGAATGTGTCATTTAATTTCTCAGTACTTGTTAATTCTCCAAATCTTCTTCTGTTACCAAGTCCTAATTTCAACCTATTTTGGTCAGGGAACATATGATTTCAGTCTTTTAAAATTTATTAAGATTTGTTCTATGATCCAACAGATAATCTATCTTGGGGAAAGTTCCATGTGCATTTAAAAGGATATATATTCTGATATTGTGGGTGGGGTGTTATATAGCTGTGGAATTGAGCTGGTATATAGTGTTATCTTCTCTATCCTTGCTAACCTATTTGTTTTACCCATTATTGAACATAGGTTACTGAGTTTCCAACTACTGTTGATTATTGATGATGTCGCTGAGATTCTTTTAATTTTCCTTCATTCTTTTTTCTTTTTGTCCCTTGGACTGAATAATTCAGCTAAACTATTTTAAGTTAGCAGATTATTTCTTCTGACTACTCAGATCTGCTTTAGAGCCCCTCTAGTGAATTCTAAAAAAAATCCATTATAGGCCCTGTGTAGTGGTGCGGTGGGTTAAAACGCAGCACTATGATGCTATCCATAGTCACTGCAGTGTGAGCCAGTGAGGTGACCCACAGGGTGCAGCAGACTTCTCCTGCCTTACCCGCTGGTCCCCTCAGCAGTGGACTTCGTCAATCTGCCTGTTCTGTTCCCCACTCTGTCTCTGGTGAATCTTCTCACTGCCTTTGCTCCTCTGACCTGTACCAGTTTTGTATGCATAAATAAATAAATCTTTAAAAAAAATTCCATTATAGTACTTTTCAACTACATAGCTTTTTAAAAATACATAGTACCTACCTTTTTTTTTTTTTAAAAGATTTATTTATTTATTCATACAGAACCAGGGTACAGGCCAGAGATGCGGAGCGTGAGAGGATTCACCAGAGACAGAGTGGGGAGCAGAACAGGCAGATCGACGAAGCACACTGCTGAGGGGAGCAGCGGGCGGGTCAGGAGAGGTCTGCCACGCCATGTGGTCACCTCCGGGGCAGGCGGGAATCGAACTCATGAGGAAGCGGCTTTAGATTCTCAGTGCTGTGCTTTAACCCGCTGCGCCACCAGGGAGGGCCCATAGTACCTACCTTTTTACTGATATTTTATATTTCAAGACATTATCATACTTAGTATTTAGACATGGTTTCCTTTCATTCTTTGAACATTTTTAAAGTAGTAGATTTAAATCTTTTTTTCCTTTCAATCCAATGTCTGGGGTTTCTTGGGGGAGTTTCCACTGATTGCTTTTTCTCCCCCTGTATTAGCCATATGTTCTTATTTTCATGTCTCATATTTTTTGTTGAAAATTGATCATTTAAAATAATTAACTATGGTAATCTGGAATTCATACTGGCAAGGTAGCTCTGCTGTTCGCTTACTTAGTGACATGTACTTTTTGTTACACCTGACCTTTGAAGTCACTGCTCTATGAAATTCATGGTCAGCTATAATAGGCAGAGAGTTCCTTAAATTATTGGAACCAGTAAGTCATGTGTCAGTCCTCGTAAGGGAGTTCAGTGTGTGCTGGGGCCCTTCTTCAACACTGAGCTAGGCCGCTGAAAATTCTTCTCTAACCCTCACTTCCTGCTGGCACAGAAACTCAGGGTTAGTACAAGTGAGTTCTTAAGGTCTTTGCTGACTCTGCTCACAGCCTTTGACATGAGTGATGTCCCAAATGTACATGTGGCCTTCTAGATTCCCACAAATATGTAAATATTGTTAAACTTCCTATGGAAATTTCATTCCCAGATTTTCCTTTGAAGCTTTTTTGTTAGTCTATTATGTGCCCTCACCACTAACCACTGATTCAGACAGGTGTGAATTTAAACAATTACTTCTAATTATTTTTGACAAATGTCCTGTTCTGGGGTAAGGTTCCCCCCCCCCCCATAGGTCAGATAATGACAATTCTTCATAAATAAGGCTTTGAAGGAGTCCCAACTCTATTCTATCGGTCTGTGGCTGCTATAATGCTGGTTTTCACTGTAATTGTGGGTTGTTGGTTTTTGAGGTTACTATGCATCTGGAAAGAAGTACGTGGGAATAAGACAAGTTAAATGATCACAACACATAGATCTTACTGAGATGCCACACTGTTTTGTTATTGTTGTTGCTGGTTTGTTTTTTTTAAAGATTTATTTTATTTGTACATACAGAACTGGGGTACAGGCCAGAGGCTCAGGGGTGGTGAGAGGCTTCACTAGAGACAGAGTGGGGAGCAGACAGGCAGATCAGGAGAGGTCTGCCACACCATGTGGTCACCTTCAGGGCAGGCGGGAATCAAACTCATGCGGAAGTGGCTTTAGCTTCTCAGTGCTGTGCTTTAACCCGCTGCACCACCAGGGAGGCCCGCTTTGTTTTGTTTTTAAACAAGTGCTCTTCAGATTTCTATAAGCCTCTGTGTAAACTTTGGGAAAAGTTGGTTCTGATATTTTTTGCCAGTTTTTTCATTGCTTTTATGGAAGAGAGGATTTGGAGGTTCTTAGTTTACTATTTTTGCTAACATATTTAAACAGTAGTAATTTCTTGGTAATGGGCATGTAGGGTTTTATTTTGTAGTTTTGGTTTGTGTCACTTTCTAATTTTCCATAATACGTATGTGAATAGTCTGCACTAAGTTGTTGCTTACATACAGAGAAATACGTCTAAAGCCCATGAAGTTTTAGTTGCCAGTTCAGTGAATTTGGTTATTCAGATTAGGGATCATAAACTAAGACCTTTATATTCTCTGAACTTTCCCTTATTGTTTTTGTCAGTTACCATTGTCCATTTACCTCTAAATGAGTAGAAATAAAGCATTTAAGAGGAGGAGTCTCTGCCGCAGAGAATGTGGTGGTGATTATGGCTCTCCTGTTCGTTTTGAGAAAGAACTCCTTGGAAAGGAGGCTGATGACTACAGTCACCCCTCCTTTTCCTGGGACTATCCCAATTTATACCTTTTGTCACAGTGTAATAATTAATAGTAGCCATTTGTTACACTCTCAAAAGCATTCTAGTTTGGATGATACAATACGACCACCTAGTAATTGACTGCAACCAGAAGGAAAGCCAGCAGATGACTCAGGGAATACTCCCAGACCTGATACACGGGGTGCCAATCTGGTACCAAAAATGGAACTGAGGATGAACAACTGAAAGATTTGTGTGTGGCTCACCAACATAAGCATAAAGACTTCCACACAGTTTTTCAAGTGCCTCTTGGATCCCCATCTTGAGTGAATTCTTGGTTCAAGCTGGTTCCTCCTGAGTTAATACAGAGCAATCACTAAATCCTTCTCTCACCTGTTTTTAGCTAGTAGAGCAATTCAGGCCCACTTCCTGCAGACATTTCTCATTTATCACCGAGGCAAGCGGTGACTCTCTGTTTGGGCTTCTTGAGCCAACATATGGCTTGGGATTCATGGTGCCGAGCTGTCTGGAGAAGGAAATCTTGTACCATGGCCTTCCTGGTGTGGCTGGCCTGGCTGCAGCAACTTTGGAAGTGCAGGAAAAGAGACTCCCGTTGGCAGAAAAGGCCTAGGTAAGTGACAGGTTTGGAAGCATGAAAGCTAAATTCTGCTGCTTAGAAAGCGAGAGTAGGTTCTTGGGATTCAGAGTGGATGTTAAATACAAAATCTGGCTATGGTATCTAGCACCTTTGGAGGCCTCTGGTATAAGAGTACACAGTGCCTTCCACAAGCTGCTTGAGTTTTTTGGAGAGGTGCACCAGACTGGAATTTTGTTTGGGGCAAATAGCGGGTTGTCGCTTACTGAGAAAATACAAGCAATTCCATAATCCAGTGTGTTTGCCACTGCAATGTAAACCCTTTCTACCAGAGGACTCTTGTCAACAAAGAAGTCAGGAACAGTGGTGCCGTCATCATCCAAATACCCACACTGACTGTCAGGACAGTGGCCTAAGGTGCTGGTAAAGCTGAGCTGGTGTGTAAAACATGAGCTGGTGATTAGCTGTGGGGCAGGTTGGCAGGTAGGGCTAAAGCTCTTGCATAATATTAACTCATCTGGACAAGATTCAGCTGGAGGGAGAATTGTTTAACAGGTATTCTTAGAGTAGCTACAAAATTGTCTGCCTCATATTTTTTTCTCACATATTCAGTTAATATATTGCATTACATCAATTGATTTTCATATGTAAATCAATCTTGTGTTCTTGGGGTAAATTCCTCTTGGTCATGATGGTTTATCATTTTTATATATTGCTACATTTAGTTAATATTTTGTCTGTTTATATATATATCTATGGTTGCATTTATACACACACACACACATATGTATGTGTATATAAATTTTTTTTTCAGGAGGGACAGTGACTCAGACTTTTTTCTTGTAATGTATTTGGTTTCAATATCGGGGTATTGCTGGTCTCATAAAATGAGTTGGAAAGTGTTCCCTCCTCTAGTTTCTGAACATTTGTGTAAGCTTGCTATGTTTCTTCCTTAAACATTTAATACAAACCACTAGAAACCATCTGAACCTCAAGTTTTCCTTGTGGGAATTTTTTTAAAACGTTCTACTTTACTGAGTTCTAAGGTACATACAATAGAATGCATCATATTTAAGCATGCAGTTTTATGAATTTTGACAAATGTATGTATACATGTAACCACACCTATGATCAAGTCCATCACCCTTAATCACCCCCTATGCCCAGGTCCAAGCAATGCACATTTCCTAGGCCACCCCTGATCTGCTTTCTGTCCCTATAGATTAGATTGACATTTTCTAGAATTTCCTTTAAATAGAATCTTAGGGCGCAGTGATTCATCACTCTGTTTTTTGAGATTTATTCATTTTGTTGTCATATCAGTATTTCATTTTTACTGTGAGTGTGGATATACCATGATTTATGTTTGTCTTCACCTCTCCATTGACATTTGGGTTGTTTTAACTATATGAAAACTGAATATTCATTTATAAACTGTTTTGTGTGCAATTGCTGGGTCATAGAATAAAGGTATATTCAACTTTATAAGGAATTGCTAAACTGTTTTCAAAATGCTGTCCATTTCACATTCTTACCCACAATATAAGAACTCCAGTTTCTCCACATCTTCTCCAGCACTGGGAACTGTTACTTAAAAATTTTTTTTAATATAATTTATTTTACATAATTTTGTGCCTTTTCCCATCTCAGTTGTAATCCCTTTGGGCTTCCCATTACCAAATCACCCATGTGCCATCACCACAGTCCAGTGCACTTCCCCCCCCCACACCCATTTTTTATCCCATTCTCCACTCTACCACCCATAAAATGCCTCTGGTATATAGTTAGAACTGTTACTTTTTAAAATTGTAATTCCAGTAGGGGGGTAGTGATGTATTATTGTACTTTTAGTTTGACTTTTCCTGATAAATAATTATATTATTTATCTTTTCATGTGCTGATTGGCTAATTACATAGCTTATTTTGCAAAGATATCTTCAAATTCTTTGTTCAGTTTTAAACTGGGTAGTTTGGTTTCTTGAGTTGTAGGAAGTTGTATGAATTGTAGGAAATCTCTATATTCTTGCTCCAGCTCCTTTGTCTGGTATTGGTGTTGTGAGTACTTGCTTTTGGGAGTTTGTGGATTGTTGTAAATTGTATTTTTTAAATAGTTGTTCCCCCAATTCTTATGGGTTGTGAAATTTATTGACATAAAATTTGCGCATATTTTATCTTCTTTTTAAAATCTATAGGATTTGTGGTGATTACACCTCTTCATTCATTCATGGTAGGAGTTTATGTTCTTTATTCATGGAACAATCTAAGCAAGGCTTTCTCAGTTTTTGTTGATCCTTTTATAGACTTTATGTTTTAACTTTGTTAATTACTTGATCATGGCTTTTCTCCTTGTTACTTTCTGACTTACTTTATTTCTTTTATGAATTATGAGTTTACCACTCCTCATTGTAATTTTTTTTAAAGATTTATTTATTTGTGCATACAGAACTGGGGTACAGGCCAGAGGCTCAGGGATGGTGAAAGTCTTCACCAGAGACAGAGTGGGGAGCAGAATAGGCAGATCAATGAAGTACATTGCTGAGGGGAGCAGCTGGCAGGTCAGGAGATGCCAGGTCTGCCACGCCATGTGGTCACCTCCGGGGCAGGCAGGAATCGAACTCATGCTGAAGTGGCTTTAGCTTCTTAGCACTGTGCTTTAACCCACTGTGCCACCAGGGAGGGCCCTCATTTTTATTTTTTAAGGTAGGTGCTTCAATCCGTGGCTTCAAATATTTTCAACAGAGTAAATGTTTCCCTACAAGCACTGCCTTAGCTGCATCTAAGCAATGTAATATATTGCATTTTTGGTACCATTCACTTAAAAATATTTACCCGTTTCCTTGTGACTTCATCTTTGATCCATGCATGATTTATGCTTTTTGTTTAATTTCCAGCTATTTGGAGTTATGATGACCATATGGAAATAACGTTAAACTCCCATTGACATTTGATTTAGTGTTAAACACCTTTGCACCTTATTTATTGCCAGCCTATGTTTGAATTCCTCCTGTGCATCCTGATAAAGCGCACCCATCCTCAGGCCCTAAAGCACATGTGCTTCCTTGCTGCCTTTGTGAAGTGTCAGGCTGTGTGGAAACCTCTTTCAACTCTTACCCTGGTGGGACTTTCCCTTTTTAAATTGTTGGACACTCATTATTCACTCTCTCTCTATTCTGGACTTTCTCCCAGAGAAAGCAATCCTTCCCACCACTTACCTTGAGACCACTGCTCCTATGTGTGTGGTTAATGTCTTTTACCAAAAGGATTCCTGTCATACCGATACCCACACATAAAATAGGAATGTCTCCATACAATGATGGAGTTTCCATAACGAGGGTCTTTATTGATTTCTAATTTAATTGTCTTTTCAGTCCAAGAATATACTCTGTATGATTTCCATCCTTTTACATTTATTGGAATTGTTCTATGGTCCAATATATACTTATGATGATGGTCATATCAACTTGAAAAGAATTGTCATTCTGAAATCATTGGGAGTAGTGCTTTACAAATGTCAATTAGGTCACTTTGGTTAATAGTGTTTGAGTCTTCTATACCTTAACTAATTTTCTGTCTATTTTGTTAATTACTAAGAAGGCCAAGATCTCCAACTATAATGTGAATTTGTATATTCCTTTTAATTCCATTATTTTTTGCCACATGTATTTTGAACCTCTGTTATTAGATACAAACATTTAGTTTTACTATGTCTAGATGAATTGATTATTTTATTAGAAAAGTGCTCTGGTAGAAAAATTCTAAGATAGACCACAAGATTTCCTTTCCCTCTGGTATACATGACCTGACTAATGTTTATGTGATGAAACTTAGTTCCAGAATTAGATTATGTTAGATCAACACTATTAACCTTAAACTGGGGAGATCACAGAATAGTTCTGACCTAATCATATGAAAGCCAAATATTTTCTCTAGCTAGTCACAGCAGAAGCCAAATTTGAAGCATAAGAAGGATTCAATACCCTATTCCTGCCTTGAAAATGGGTGGTACCATGTATTTAGGAATGAGGGTAACTGTAGGACCCGGAAGTGACCCTTGGCTCACAACCAGCAAAGAAATAGGGAATGTAGTTATACAACCACAGATAACTTAATTCTCCCAACAACAAGAGTGAACTAGACAGCAGATGTTTTCTCAAGCTTCTGAATGAAAATTCAGCTTGATTGACACCTAGCTTTCAGCCTGTGATACCCTGACCGCACAACCTATAAGAGTTCCTATATTAATCATGTTAGCCTGTGAAGCCATGCCAGACTTCTAATGTACAGAATGTGAGATAATACAGGGGTGTTGTCTTCAGTCACCAGGCTTCTGATCATGTGTTATACAGCAATAGAAAAACAACACAGTCCTTCTTTATCTCTGGCAATGTCCTCATTATGAAGTCACTTTCTCTACTATTTGCATAGTCATTCCAGATATTTCTGATTAGAGTGTATGTGTTATATCTCTTCCATCTTTTTATTTTAGTTTATTAAATGTTTCACTTATTGTCATCATATATTTGCATCTTATTATTTGCTCTGACAATCTCTGCCTTGTAATTGAGTCTTTTTTTTTTCATTTACTTACATTTAACTAAATTATATACATGATCAGGCTTGTCTTGTATTACTTTCCTATTTCTTTCAACTGATTTTTGTTCTCTTTTACACCTTTCCTGCCTTTTGTATTTATTGTAATGTTTTGGTGTTTCATTTTATTTCTTTTATTGCATTACCAGCTATATATGGTTCTTTGTTTTTATTTTTCTATATCTTAAAATATCCATCTTAACTCATACACTGCATTTTCCAGTAATTTTATATTTAACATTAAGTATGTAGTCATATAATTCTCTATACCTCACATGTCATTTGTGCTTTTTCATGCATTTGACGTTAGCATGTATAAGCTCCATTATACATTGCTAATATGTTAGTCTAAACAGGTAAATATATTTCAAAGAAACTACAAAAAAGAAAAATTTATTTTAATTTAAATGCTTGCTGTTTCTGGTGTGTATGTGTAGATCTGAGGTTTCTTTCTTTAAGAGGGAATCATTTTCCTTCAGATTAAAAAATTTCATTAGCATTTCTTAGAAATTAAAAAAAAAATCCCAGAGATCAATGAAACCAAAAGCTGGTTTCCTTTCAAAATATACAAACCTCTAGTCTGGCTCACAAAGAGAAAAATGGGAGAAAACACAAATAAATAGGATCATGAACGAAAGAGGAGAAATCACAACAACCTCAGGAGAAATCAGAAGAATAATTGGAGACTACTATGAACATTTATATGCAAGTAAGTTTAACAATCTAGAAGAGATCGACAAATTCCTAGATATAATAAAATCATCCAAAGCCAGATAAAGAAAAAATTAGAACACCCAAACAGAACAATTACAAGCACTAAAATTGAAACAGCAAACAAAATCCTCCCCCAAAATAAAAGCCCTGGAACAGACGCTTCACAAATGAATTCTGTTAAACATTCAGAAATGAACTAGTGCCTATCCTACACAGCTCTTTAAAAAAATTAAGAAAGAAAGAACACTACCAAATATGTTTTATGAAGCTAACATTATGCTAATACTGAACCAACAACACAAAAAGAGAACTACAGGCCTATCTCCCTAGTGAAAACTGATGCAAAAATCTTCGATAAAATCCTTGCCAACAGTATCCAAAAATGCATCGAAAGTATACACAACAATCAAGTGGGATTTATTCCAGGGGCACAAGGATGGTTCAACATTTGAAACTGAATTAATGTAATACAACACCTCAACAAGAAGAAAAATAAAAACCATATGATCATATCAATAGATGCTGAGAAAGCACTTGGCAAAGTTCAACATCTGTTTATGATGAAGGTCCTTGAAATTCTCAGGATAAAAGGAACATACCTTAACATAATAAAAGCCATATACAACAAATCCACAGCCAGTTTTATTCTCAATGGTGAAAAGCTGAAAACCTTTCCTTTCAGATCAGGAATAAGATAAGGATGTTCACTCTCACCACCGCTGTTCAATATAATACTGGAAGTCCTAGCCAGAGCAATAAGACAAGAGAAAGACATACAAGGAATCCAAGTAGGGAAATAAGTAGGATGGCATGATAATATACATAGAGAGCCCTAAAAACTTCATAGAAGTAATAAACCAATATAGTAAAAGGATACAAAATCAACACACAAAATTTGTTAGCCTTCCTATATGCAAACAATCAATCTGAAGAAGATGAAATTCAGAAAACCATCCCATTTACAACTAAAGCAAAAAATAATCAAATACTTGGGAATAAATGTAACAAAGGAGATGAGTGCCCTATACAAAGAAATTATAAAACATTGTTAAAAGAAATAGAAGGTGACACAATGAAATGGAAAGACATCCCCTGTTCATAGAATGAAAGAATTAACATTAAAATGGCCTTCCCTCTGAAAGCAATTTATAGATTGAGTGCAATCCCAATAAAAATCTCAATGACATTCCTCAACTCAAAATAGACAAAAAGAAATTGAACATAAGACCTGAAGCCATAACATATATAGAAGAAAATATAGGCAAAACACTACATGCCATATAACTCAGTAATAGCTTTAAAGACTCACCCCCCCCAAGCAAAAAAAGTGAAGGAAAAAATAAGCATCTGGGATTACATTAAACTAAAAAGCTTCTGTATAGCAAAAGAGACAATAACTCAAACAAAGAGACAGCCTACTGAAGTGGGAGAAAATTTTTGCACTCCACACAACTGATAAGGGACTGATCACAAAGATCTACAAAGAGCTCACATGATTAAACAAAGTAAACAATCCAGTCAAAAAGTGGACAGAAAAACTAAACAGACCATTCTCCAAAGAGGAAATGGCAAATGGCCAACATGAAAAAATGTTTAACATCACTTATAATCAGGGAAATGCATATAAAACCACATTAAAATAACCCCTTACACCTGTAAGAATAGCAGACATTTTAAAAAGTAGGAACAACAGGAAAAATGCACAAAATGATGTAAAAATAAACTATTATATTATTTTAAAAAATAAGAACAATAAATGTTAGTGAGGATGTAGAGAAAAAAAGGAACTCTACTGCTGGTGGGAATGCAAGCTGGTACAACTACTATGGAAAGCTGGGTGGACTTTCCTCAGACTACTAAAACAGGAGCCATGACAAGCAAACCTAAAATCATTAATTGCCTACTCTTCATATGACACAGTAATTCCACTCCTAGGACTCTACCCAGAGAACACAAAAATATTAGTTCAAAAGGATAGCTGTACCCCTATGTTTATGGCAGCACTTTATACAATAGGTAAGATATGGAAACAACCCAAATTCCCAAAAATGGATGACTGGGTCAAGAAGATGTGGTCCGTATACACAATGGGATACTATCCATTGTGTAACCAAAAAAGATACTCATGACATTCACAGCAACTTGGATGGAACTGCAAGAGATTATGCTTAGTGAAATAAGTCAGCTGGAAAGAGAAAAATATCTGATAGGGAACCAAATAATGGATCAGGAAAATAATAATAATATAATAAATAAATAAAAGCCCAAATTAACAGGTGACTATAAATCAGAGACATTCTGCAAATGTTGGGGGGGGAAAGAGGGGGAAGAATTCTTCCCTTCAGGGCAGGGAAGAGCACAAGGGACTATCGTATGGTGCACGGGTGAATTGGTGGTGGGAATTTTACCAAGCATACACCTGATTTTGGTGCACGGTGTGAAGAAAGTGCCCATCTCATCACATTCTAGCATGGGATGCACCATATACTCATGTCACTGGGGATGACATGAGTCTTGGTTACTTGGTTAAAGAGGCATTTGCCAGATTTCTCTATGGTATAGTATTTCTTCCTCTTTAAACTTTATTCTTTAGAAACAAATCCCCAAGTCAAAGGAAGGAATTAAATTCCATCTGCTGGATGGAATTCCTTTTTCCTCTCCTCCCTCCCTTGTAATTTGGAATCCTTATCTGGACAAGAATTGTCTGCATTTTCAGTTCATCCACTGTTTACATTAGTGTGGACTCATGTATTTTTACTTTGGAGTTAGGTTACAATCTGATACTGTTATTTATTTTGTTCAACTTGTGTATTTTAGCAGCTGGAACTCTTTCAGGCTACTTCTATGTCCCTTTGATGTGTCCTCCCTCCCCCCCTTTTTTTTTAGTATTTTCTTGGTTTTTGGTATTTCAAAATGCTCCTTTCTTAAATTTCCTTCTCCTCAGTCCTAGATTCAGCCATTTTCTAAGATGCCTGTTTTGTTTATTTTCATTTCAAAGTAGTATATAGAAAGCTAAATAGGGTGCTGGTTGTATTCGTTACTTCTGAGATATTGCTTGTAGAGTCTCATAGCAAACAGAGTAATATATTTAATAGTATGTAGTATGTGTAGTATTCCAGCGTATAAATAGATCTGTAATTGTTTTTTGCATCTATTTATGTAGGTTTCTCTATAAAATACAGACATGAATTTACCTACAGGAAACATGCATGAGCTCATATGTTGATGTCTCTGATTCATTCCATAGTTCATTTTTGTTACCCTTTGTCTGTCACATCCCTTTCCAATAATGAAACTCTGGCTCCATCCACTTAACTGCTCATTCCCCTTATACATAAAAAAGCATTCCAGAATTGTGACAATGTACTCCAATGAGAAAAAAATTTATCAACTAGAATAAAGTCTATGTACTAGACTGTGTGTGTGTACAGTTGACCCATGAACAATGGGGGTCAGAAATGCTGATCTCTATGCAGGCAAAGCTCCATCCATAACTTGACTATCCCAAAGCTACTAGTAGCCAGCCTTAGCAGTAACATAAACAGCCAACACTATTTTGTACACTTTATGTATTTTATAGTATATTTTCTTCCAATAAAAGAAGAAAAGATGTTACATTAAGTCAGTTGTAAGAAAGGAAAATACATTTACAGTATTGAACTATTTATTGACACCACAAATTTACATCATCTGTTTATAAGAAAATTACTGCATAAGTGGGCCCATCTGATTCAAACCCATGGTCTTCAAGGGTCAGCTATAGATTCTTTTCTTTGGCCTTAAATTAGCTTCCTGTCAAAATGAACTTTCCAAAGACACTTAAGTTCATTCCTTTTCTCCCCATAAACTTAATAGTGTTTATGTCATAATTAGATTTATTGTTACACACACATTCCATCCTAGGATTCCTCCAACATCCTGGTTAATCTACATCTATAATTACTTTATAACTATTGTTGTTTTATAATAGTAAATCTTGAAACCAGGTAATGTTTTCTTTCAAAATTGTTTGACTGTTCTAATTTCTTTGGCCTTCACATGTGAGTTTTAGAATAAGCTAATAGAAATCTATAAAAATTCAACTGGAATCTTGATTGAGATTGCACTGACTCTACAGACCATATTTTGTAGACTAAACATCTTTACAATATTACATCTTACAGTCCATGAGCATGGTATCTTTCTATTTGTTTAAAACTTTGTAAAAACTTTCATCAATATTTTTAGGTTTCCAGATGCAGATCTTTGTTGTTAGATTTATATTAAGACTTTGGAGAGGATTGATGATGTTATGAACGACATTGTTCTGTCTTAATTTCAGGTTCTAATTGTTCATTGATTTACAGGAACATAATTGACTTCTGTATCTTTGTATCTTGTAACCTTGCTAAACTCACTTATTAGTTCTTATAATATTCAAGAACAATATTGAATATCAACAGTAAAGAGGATACCCTTAACTTATTCCAGCTTTTAGAAGGAACACATTTAATTTCTCACAATTAGGTATGATGTTAGGACCTTCTTGATACTGTTTATTAGGTCAAAGAAATTCCCTTCTATTTCTGGTTTCCTGAGGATTTTTGTTATTGTGGCTCAGTATTGAATTTGGTTATAGCTTTTTCTGTGTCTACCAATAGAGTTATGATTTTTCTCATTTAGTCTACTAATATGATGAATTATATTGATTTTCCCCCAACTTTATTGAGATATTATTGAGTTTAAGGTGTACAGAGTGATGGTTAGATATATATATGTATATTATAAAATGAGGTGATATCTCCATCCTTTCACATAATTATGACTCATGTGTGAGTCTAACCTCTTAAAACTTCCAAGTATATGACAATGTATTGACAATTACAGCCATTATATTTATTATTATTTTTTTAAAAAAAGATTTATTTATACATACAGAACTGGGGTACAGGCCAGAGATACAGAGGATGAGAGGATTCACCAGGGACAGAGTGGGGAGCTGAACAGGCAGATCTACGAAGTACCCTGCTGAGGGGAGCAGCAGGTGGGTCAGGAGAGGTCTGCCACGCCATGTGGATCTCCTCCAGGGCAGGCGGGGATGGAACTCATGCGGAAGTGGCTTAGGCTTCTTAGTGCAGTGCTTTAACCCGCTGTGCCACCAGGGAGGGCCCTTATTATTTTTTTTAAAAGATTATTTATACATACAGAACTGAGGTACAGGCCAGAGGTGCAGGGGAGGTGAGAAGGTTCACCAGAGACAGAGTGGGGAGCAGAATAGGCAGATTCACGAAGGAGACTGTTGAGGGGAGCAGCGGGTGGGTCAGGAGAGGTCTTCTGCATTATGTGGTCACCTCTGGGGCTGGGGATTAAACTCACACTGAAGCAGCTGCCGCTGCGCTTTAACCCGTTGTGCCACCAAGGAAGGCCCTATATTTACTACTGAATGTTGATCCAATCTTGGCATACATAAAATGACTCCACTTGTACTGATGTTATTCTTTTATGTATTGATGGATTCGATTTACTTATATTTTGTTTAGCCTTTTGTGTCTAATTCATGAGAAATATTCGGCTATAATTTTCTGGTAATACCTTTGGTAATGATGGTGTCAAAAATAAGTGAGAAAGTGTTCCTTTTGTATTTTGTGTAATAGAGTATAGTGTTATTTCTTGCTTAAATAGTTAATAGAAATCACAGTGAAGCCTTCTTTACATGGACTTTTGTGGGGACTTTTAATTCAAATTGATTTTCTTTAGTAGAGATAGGGTTATCAGAACTATTCCTTCTGTAGTGAGTTTTGACAGTGAGGGGTATAGAACTGTTTTCTTTTATTCCTAGTATTGGTCATATTCAACTTTTCTCTTTTTTCTTGATCTATCATAATACTGTTTCATTCTTAAGAGAGGGAATACTCAGGGAGCACCAGTGTGTTTAAAAAATCATGGTGTGCTGGAGCTTCCCTATGACCCAGCAATCCCACTCCTAGGTATCTACCCAAAAGACACAAAAACACTGATT
>NW_004567106.1:60292613-60336410 GCF_000260355.1 Condylura cristata
AAAAAAAAAATCATGGTGTGCAATGAATTCAAACACTATCCCAGAAATAGATGAGATTTTGACTCTCAATGAAAACTGAATTTCTTGGTATCAGGAAAACTAGTTCTATTGATCCTACTAGAGATCTCTATAGCTAGGTGGCTGATCAATTTATATTCAAACATAATTCCTTGTCAACCTGAGATACTTTACCAAAATGTACATCTCTTTACACATAGGTCTGGAATATATGCATATTAAGGGAGTCATTAATGATACAAGGTCATGGAAGCTTGAAAAACTCATTCTTTGAGATAGTTTTTAAAATTTAGTTCTTAGGAAACCCTGACAGAAAAATCTGTAGCCATATTTATCAATAGGAAAAGTGAGAAGACAAATTACCAGTATCAGGAATGAAAGAAAGAATGACATAATGACATAATGTCTCCCATAGACATTAAAAGAATAATAACATGCATGGGAAGAAATACTTGCCAATGAATTTGAAAATAATATATAAAACCAAAGCTAAGCTACTCAAGAAGAAATAGGTAAACTAAAATAGTTCAATTTCAATTAGAAAAACCGAATTTATAGGTTCAAAATCTCTCTCCCTCACAAAATAAATTAACCAATAAAAAGTCTTACCAACCCAAGATAGATTTACTGATGAATTCTACTAACATTTTAAGGGAGTAAAATATTAATTTTCTATAAATTTTGCCAGAAAATAGAAGCAGAAGAAACATCCCCAACTTATCTGGAAAAACCTGCATTATTTCAAGGACAGAACTGGACAAAGTCATGATAAGAAAAGAAAAGCCAGTATCTCATAAACATAGTCACGACAATTCTTAACAAAAGTTTAGCAAGTCAAACTCAAGTCAGATCATGTATTCTCAGTATTTACTTGAGATCTACGTCTGCACAGATCCTTGTATTTGAAACAACCTGAATGTCCATCTACAGATGACTAGATGAAAGGATAACGAACAGTTGATGGCTGTATATAGTTGATTCCATATAATGGAATACTACTCAATAAAAAAGGAACACCACCAAAATCATCATCTCAAAATCATAGTGAAAGGGGTCATCCAAAGAGAGTGCACAGCTCCACTTTACACAAACTTCTAGAAAAGTCTAACCTATGAGGGAAACTGGATCAGCAATTGCTTAGGGTGGAGAGGAGGATGAGGGAAGGAAAGCTAAACAGATTACAAAGTAATGGGAGGAAACTTGGTGGGGGTGATGGATTATGGTGATACTTTAGGAGTATAACCTTATATGATGAAATTATATATTTTAAATATTTGTAGCTTATTGTACATCAGTAATATCCAAAATGAAGCTGTTAAAAGCTCACACACAAAAATGGGAAAAAAGAGAAAAAAACGGGTGTGAGCAAAACTTTGAGCTACATTTGATCTCTAGCCGTCCTCTACCTCGTTCTCATTTTTGAATTTCTAGTGCCTTAATCCTCATTTTGACTCTATATATTGGCTTTCATTTCCTATCACTGGGTCGGCAGTTCAAGGGGATCAAACTTGGAGTATTTTCCCTTCTTCCCTAAAGCCCCTGTTATGTCCTTCGTTTTTCGCTGTCATTGGCAAAGCTAAGACCATTTCCAGAGCAACAGTTTTTGTTCCCTCTATAACCCTGTGCATATAGCCACTGCTCCCAAAGGCTGTGGCCCTTGTTTGCTTCTCTATAAAATCACGAACTTGAGGGTAGCAAGAATTGGACATCTTTGTTTTGTGTGTGTGCCCTTGAGTTTTTTAGCCTCAAAAGTCCATCCTTGGATTACAGAAACAAGAAGACAGTCTCACCTCTGAAGATGGTCCAGACTCTTATATCCAAGACTTTGGACATCATCTCTTTTTAAGGGGGTTTGGAGGGGAGGGAGAGGTAGAAGACCTCTTGTCCTTCATATTCAATTTTCTTTCTTTTTCCAGGAATCATTTTAACCAATTCCACAGCCTCCAGCTGCTTCATCTTGAGAGCAGAGTGCTACACTAATAGCAGGCAGTCCTCCCAATGCAATTTATGGCTTCACAGCTCTGAAAATTACAGTCATTTACAGTTTCTCCATTAGTGCCCTGACCCCATCCAGCTATGTCTGCATGTTTTTGGTTCCTGATGTCTAAAGCTTCTTGTTGCTTTACTACCTGATCTCTCCGAGCTGAAAATGTTCCTTTTCCATTTCCTGGGAGCCTTCTGATCTACATGCCTGCTCAATATTAAAAGCTTAGGGTCACCTTTGTTTGTTGTTTTCTGTTCTTGCATTTGCTAATTCTTCCATTACAAACTTGTAGTTTTCTGGAGTTATTTCTCCTGTAAGGAGAGATGAGCAGTGAATTCTTATTCATCCCAAAGTCCTATTACTTACACTAGTCCTGTCCACCTCTCTTTTATGAAGTGGGTAATTTTGGTTTGGGAAATTTATTTATTTACTTTGCTCCAACTTTATTGGTTTGCTAATTATTTCATAACTATGTAGTTTTGGGAGGACAACTTCACCTCTCCATATCTTGATATACTGCAATTACCCTGCTCCAGTGCCCAGACCCTTTTCTCTCCCAACCCCTTTCCTTTCCAGAGCTGAGTGACAGTTTAAAAATCTCTTCTTACAACATCAGTCCAAGACTAATGTCAAACCCAGGCATGGCTTCTGGGGCTGCCTTTCTGGAAGTCTTACCATTTATCTACTGGTCTTTAGCAGGCTTAAACTCAGCAGTCACTCAAGGCAAGTCAGGGACTCTTCAGTAGGGTTGTTCTCAGACTTTAGAGTGCACGGCTTTTGCGTGGAGGGTTTGTTGAAATGCAAATTGCAGCCAGAGGAGTTGACCAGGTAATGCTGGTCATGGGACCAAGCCTTGAGAAGTGCTGATTCAGTCCATTGTGAGCAAGTGTTTCTGGGCTTCTTCTTCTCCTTGTTGGCTACAGTTGTTAGCTCTATAGCTCTTCTTCACGTGCATCCTGGGTTGGGTGCCCCAAATTCCTCTTGCCATAAGCCTTTTTTTAACCTATCTTGCTGGCTCTTTTTGTTCCAGAAGCCCCTCCTTTGGCTCCAGCCTCTTAGGATTCTATGTTAGGTACCAAAACCCTTAGTCACTTTGCAGCACGTGTCCTGACCAACTTTTACCACATCTTCACTTGGTCTCTTGCCTTGAAACTGGTCAATTAATATCTGTGGGTTTAAGCTTTGGACTTTCCTTTCTTAAATCAGTCACCTTAATTTTAAGTTAATATCATCGGCCCCAAGGAGTGTCCCTGAATTTATTTTGATGATTATTTCTCTATCAAAGTCTCTCTGAGAGCACCCTGGGGAGGGGCGCAGGAGCTAGGAGAAAGGCAAGCATAACTAATTTCTGCCACAAACAAATTTCCTTTCCCCCTCTGCTACTTCTCTTGAGTGAGTGATCACTTATTCTAACCTAGAAACAACAAAAGTAGTGTCCTTTTCCCTATCTTCATTTTTCAAAGCAGTTAAATCCATATTTAAGTACATTTCTTTTATGTAGTCTAGCCGGTTTCTAAAATTTCAAACATCCTAAGTAGTGCGTTTTTTCCTTCTTTCTTCCTTAAGCCCCTGTTATTTTCCTGTTTGCCATTTCTAAACAAAGACTGTCTCCAGGGCAATAGTCCTCTGCTTACCAGTGAGTCCTCAGCTCTTGCTCCTCTTAATGAAGGCCCCACCATTCTTTACGTGCAAATTGGATTTCTAGAACCTTATGCTCCAGGTACAGGTTGATAGGTTTTTTTTTTCTTTTTTTCTTTTTTTTGCCTTTGGGTTTGTAATTATTTAATTTCTTTATCCACCTAAGACCAAAAATCTATATTGCCAATTTAATTCTCCAATTCCACTTCACCCCCATTGCTTCTTGTCATCTAAATCCACCATGATAGTCAACTTTATTGATTCAGACTTCCGGAAGTCCCCCGCCCAGGAGAGGTAGAAGCAGCGGTGTCCTCGACAGCC
The DNA here is from genome assembly GCF_000260355.1 of Condylura cristata. Classification (NCBI taxonomy): domain Eukaryota; kingdom Metazoa; phylum Chordata; class Mammalia; order Eulipotyphla; family Talpidae; genus Condylura; species Condylura cristata. Next base: position 60,296,575 of record NW_004567106.1, read on the forward strand.
TGTGGTCAGACTGATTGCCCACAGCTGATCTTTTTAAACATGAGATATAATTGACATATAATATTGCGTAAGCTTAAGGTACACTTGTAGATTTGATAATTTCTATATAATTACTCCGTAGCACGAGCTAATCCTTCTATCTTTTAATAACATCTTCCTGGGGTAATTTTCATGTGACCCCAGAATGTATGAAGGGAAGGACCTATCCTGTCCTTCTGACTCCCAGTTCCTCAGCATGACATGATGGGTGCTAATGTTTTTTTCTGCCTCCTGATGAAAAGAAAAGAAATAATAAGAACATGTGCCAACTAATGGTCTTTTCTGGGAAAGGGCTGTCATTTCCCTTTGTCTTTCTCACTTTTCTGGTGTTAAAATGTCTTTTTATTTTTATGACCCTTTGTTGATCTTCTACATTTTATTAAACCTGTGAACTCAAAACCACTAGGCTCTATCTCTCGTCTCCACCAATTTTCAAACTAAAAGCTGGCTTATAAGAGCTCGTTATTTGGAGATGAACTTCTCCTGACCCCAGAAATGAATCTGCCTCTCTGAGAACACTAGTTTTCTTCTCCTACCAAGAGACACTAATTTAGACCCCGAGCCAGGGCAGGACCCCATACTTTCCACATGAGATGTTACGGAGGAATGCAGCTGCTCTTAGGGTTTGTGTGAACAAGCCTTGAACCTTGGTCTCTAATGCATATACTTACATCAATCCTGCCAACCCCTCCAGATGTTAGCCCTGTTCTCAAATCCCAAATCCTTCAATTCTGAATCCTTGCCTGGTTTCCTCTTCTGGCAAAGTGTCTGGACACTGTAAAAATCCCAAGAATATCCCTTATCCCCAGCCCTTATTCCTTAAGGAAATACTTCTCAAAATTTCCCACCAAAGCATTTCTAATGGTAAAGAAGATTGAATTCACATGAGTGAGAGGCAGCCTCAAAAAGTAGTTGCAAGCAAGAAATTTGTATTGTGCCTCCAAATTTAAACAACCTTTGCATTCCATTTCAGGATATATTCCTACTTGTAGTAATATAAAAGTGTTTCTAGATTATTTACCATCCAGAAAATTGAGCTGGTCCTTTGGAAGTGCATGTGCTGCTTGGAAATAGTGCCATCAGGGTTTCAGGCACCCCAATGCCCCTGGGCCCGCTGGGAACACTGTAACCCACCCGTAGCTTGACTTGGAAATCCCTTCTCATGCCTGTCAACTTCCTTTGCCATTTCTCTCAAAGCACTATACAAATCCCCTGGAAGCCTAATCTTAACCTCCATCTCTTTTTGCAAATGATCTTTTGGGCAACAAAAGGGTCCTCATCATCCATCTCAGATGATGTTGCTATGTGTGTGTGCCTTAGCTTGTGTTGCTATAACTAATACTGCAGACTGGGTGGCTTAATGGTAATTTATTCTGTGGTTCTGGAGGATGGGAATTCCAAGATAAATGTGCAGGCAGATTTAATATCTTGTGAGGGCCTGTTTCTTGGGTGTATACCCAGTATCAGAGTAATTGAGTTAGATAATAAATATATGTGCATAAGAAATTGCTTCACTGTTTTCCAAAGAGGTTGTTTCACATTGCATTCTCTTTAACCACGTAGGAGAGTTTCAATTGTTCTGCATCCTTGCTGACACTTGGTATTGTCAGTATTTTGAATTTTAGTCACATGATAGGTCTGAATAGTATCTCATGAATTTTACTTTTTATTTCCCAAATGATGAATGATGTTAGGTGTTTTTTCACGTGTGCTTCTGCTGATCATATCTTTGTTGGTGAAGATATATGTGTGTGCAAATCTTTTGTGCATTTTGAAATTTTGTTTTTGTCTACTAATTGAGTTGCAGGATTTTTTATATATAGTAGATGTATTCATACTATACATCAAATATGTATATCAAATATGCCATATATAGGATCAATTATATGTTTTTAGGTTGCATGTATATTATGAACACTAAGTCTGTGACTATCCTTTTCATGTTGAACACAATGTCTTTTGAGAACAAAAGTTTTCAATTTTGATGAAGTGCAATTCAACATTTTTCAGGTTATATTTTATATTTTTATGTCCCAGTTAAGAAATCTTTTACTAACCAAAGCCCACTAGGACTTTTCTTCTAGAACTATTATAGTTAGAGCACTTAACAACTTAGTAAAAAATTTTAAATGTTTTTAATATGGCCTATGATTCATTTTGGATTACATTTTGTAAATAATATGAAGTGAGAATCCAGGTCCTCCTCCATCCCCATCCCCTACATGTGTATGTGTGTGTGTATGAATCTCTAATAGTTCCAGTATTATTTTCCAAAGATATTATCCTTTCACTACTGAATTGTCCTGGAAAATTTGTTGAAAATCACATGGTGATACATATGTGGTCTATTTCTAGGCTCTCTACTCTGTGATATTGATCTACATAACTATTTTAACACCTACATCTCTTGCATGATCATTATAGCTTTATGGTAAGTTCTGAAATAAAATAGTCTCAGTTCTGTAAATTCTTCCTTGTTTTAACTATTTTAAGTCCTTTGCGTTTGCATATAAACTTTAGAGTGAGCTTGTTATTTTCTATAAAATATCTGCTCAGATTTTTATTCTGATTGCATCAAATCTATAGATTTGGGGAGAACTGATAGTTTTTTTGTTTGTTTTTATAAATGATTTATTTATTCATACAAAGCTGGGGTACAGGCCAGAGATGCGGAGGGCAAGAATTCACCAGAGACAGAGTGGGGAGCAGAACAGGCAGATCGATGAAGTACACTGCTGAGGGGAGCAGCGGGTGGGTCAGGAGAGGTCTGCCACGCCATGTGGATCTCCTACGGGGCAGGCGGGGATCGAACTCTTGCGGAAGTGGCTTAAGCTTCTTTGTGCTGTGCTTTAACCCGCTGCACCACCAGGAAGGGCCAGAACTGATAGTTTGACAGTCTTCTCATTCATGAATATAGCTATTAATTTAAATTCTTATGATTTTTCTCAGTAATATTTTCAGTGTACAAATCTTGTAATATTTTATTTAGCTTACTCCCAAGTAGTCATGCTTTTGGATATTGCCTATATTATTTAAAAATTCAATTTCTTATTGTTCATTGATAATAAATGGATACACATCAATTTTACATATTAGCCTTTTAATTTACAACCTTACTGAACTTATTTCTTGATAACGGTAATTTTTTTGTAGATTCTTTTTAGGATTCTCAACATACACAATCATGTGGTGTATTTAAAGAGGCAGGTTTATTTACTTCTTTTTATTAAGCATTAATTATTTATTTTCTTGCATTATTTTATTGAATAGGAGCTCCAGTGGATGCTAACTAGAAATGTGGACAGCAGACCTCTTTGCCTGCTCCTTATGAGGGAGGGGGCTAAGAACAATGTCAGGTGGAAGCTTTTCATAGATGTCTTTTTTTGAGTTGAGGAAGTTCCCCTTTACTTTTTGCTTGCTAAGTTTTTAAAATTAACAATGGGGGAAAGAAATAGGTAAATAAAAATTAAGAATGGGGATTGAATTTTGCCAAATGCCTTTTGCACTAATTGAGTTTTTTTAAGTTTGTTAATATGGTGAATTACATTGATTTTTGAGTGTTAAAACATTTTTACATTCATGGGATAAGCCCCAATTAGGCATGATGTGTCATTCTTTTATAAATTGTTAGGTTCAATTTATAAAAAATTGTTCAGGATTACTTTATCTATGTTCACGAGGATTTTGATGTATATTTTTTTCTGTTCTGGTTAATGTCTTCCTCTGGTTTTAGCAACAAAATATGGTCTTCTTACAGGGACTTCCAAAATGTCCTCTCCTCTTATTTTTCTATAAATGTTTATAAAATTGTGATTACTTTTTCTGTTTGGTAGACTTTGCCAGTGAAGCTACATAGACTTGAAATTTTCTTTGTGAGATTTTTTAAAATAATGAGTCTAATGTGTTTGCTAGATATAGAGATATTCAGTTCTTTTTAAATGAGCTTTGGTAGTTTTTATTTTTCAAGGAATTTATTTCATTGAAATTGTAGGATTTATTGGCAAAACACTGTCCATAATATTTCTCCTTTATCCATTTAATATCTAAGGACCTGTATTCTCTTCTTTTTAATTTCCGATATATAAATTTCCAATTTTTCTTTTTGTTGATTATTCTGACTAGAGCTTTATTAACTTTATTGATCCTTTCAAAGAATTTGCTTTTATTTTTATTGATTTTTCTCTCTGTTTCCTATTTCATTGATTCTGTGCTTACTGTTTTGCTCTTGCATTTATTTTAGATTTTCTGTGTTTTGTTTGTAGTTTTTTAAGGTGAAAGATTAGATTTTTGTTTGAGACATTTTTACTTGTTTAATAAAATCATTTATTGTTACAAATTTCCTTCTTAGCACAGTTTTGGCTATATTCCACAAATTTTGATGTTATTTTTATTTCCATCCAGTTCAAATATTTAATAATTTCTCCTGTGACTTGTTATTTGACCCATGAACTATTTAAAAATCTTCTGTTTAATTTCTGAATATTTGGGGATTTTCATGTGTTTCTGTTATTGCCTTATTTAACTTCATTGTGGTTAGAAAGCATATGTCATATGAATTCAATCCTTTTACATTTATTGAGAACTGTTTTATGGTCTAAAATATGACCCATTTTACAAACTTTCCATGTTCAGTTGAAAGACTATGAATTCTACTTTCATTATGTGGCATTGCTTTAAATGACAATTAGCTCAAGTTGATTAATAGTGTTGTTCAAGGATTTATATTCTGATTTTTGTCTATTTCCTATATAAGTTATTGAGATAGAAGTATTCAAAGTCCCAGTTATAATGAATTGCTCCTTTATTCATTGTGAAATTCTTCTCTATCTATGGTAATAGTGCATATATAAAAGCTTTTTTGTAAAAATTAGCCTGTACATAGATAATTCCATTTTTTTTAAAAAAAGATTGATTTATTTATGCATACAGGACTGGGGTACAAGGCCAGAGGTGCAGGGGCAGTGAGAAGATTCACCAAAGACAGAGTGGGGAGCAGAACAGGGAGACTGACAAAATACATTGCTGAGGGGAGCAGCGGGCGAGAGGTCTGCTGCGCCATGTGGGTCGCGCCCCTGGCCGGGGATGGAACTCGTGCTGAAGTGACTATGGCTATCTTCGTAGTGCTGCACTTTAACACAATGCACCACCAGGGAGGGCCCTGACAATTCCATTTTAAAAGAAATGTTTTCTTGGCACACATCTTTTATTTTTAAATAACTACAAGACATACTTTGCATGACATAATTAGCTTATTTAAAAGCTCTATCAATGGCTCCTAGTTTATTCACAGAGTTGTAATCTGGACATCTTGTAGAAATAGAGTCATATGGCATGTTGTCTTTGGTTCTGGTTTATTTCACTTACCATAATAGTTTCAAGTTTATTCATATTATGTCACACAGTAGTATTTCAGTCCTTTTTATTACTGAATAATGTTTCATTGTAGGCATATGCCACATTTTACTTATCTACCCATCAGTTAATGGACATTTGGAATACTTGTGTGAATTTGTACTGACGGTCTTGGACATTACTGACAGGCACTGTTTTGGAATAGAGACAGTGGGAATGGGGTAGAAGTTGTCCAGAAAGGAACCTTCAATGATTCTTGAACCACTATCGTTTTTTTTTTCTTTTGTTGAGAAATGAACCAGATAAAAAGATGAGTAAATCAAGGATCTGACTTTATTCATAGCCCAGTCTCTCCAATTTAATACCTTGTTACATTTCCTACTGTTCAGACCACAGAAGGGAAAGTCTCTAAAATATCAGCATAAATTCAATGAAGACTTTTCAAATAAATAATTTCATTCAACTGAAGAATTTCCAGCAGATGAAAGAGCATAGTCTGGCATCCAGGAGACCCACACCCGTCTGTCTTTTAGCTGCTACCAAAAACAAGGGAATGTTTCATTTGGAAGTGTTCCTAGTTCTTATTTTAAGGTAAAACTTTACTCTTATGCAAACTTTAGGGTTTCTAATATTATCTCAAAGTTAACAGTGGAAACCGCTGATCCTACAATGCAGAAAACAAGTTCTATCTGGTGGACCCTGACCAGGGACACAGGAAATTGATTTTCACTGTACCTTTGGTGCTGAAGACTCCTGCTTGCTATACAGCTGGTGCCAACACAGTGAAGAAGGAGAAATTATCTCAGGGGCCTGGGAGAATGAGACTCTCCAGGAGAGCTATGAGCAGAATTGGATGCGCACAGAGCACAAGAGTCTTGCCCAGTGGCCCTTGTGATAAACCATAGACTGCAATTTCCCATGGTGGGGAAGGAGGAACAGGGGGTCTATGCATTCTTTCAATAGCCGTGGCTGATAAGGGATATAAGAAGTTTCAAATCTGGGTTTCACAATTCATCCTTGCTCCTTCGGGCAGCTTCAGACTCTCTTTGCTCATTATCTGGTCTGTAGCAATATCTCCCCAAACTAGTGCGTCTCCTTTCTGGGGTCTGTTTCCCTCCAGCCCTTCTCTCCAACATGGAAAAACATCACTTTCTCCTCTCCCCTCCCCTAAATCATAAACACTATATTTACTTCTAGTGGTGGAAAATACAAACGGAAACTGTTCCTCCAGCTACCCCTGCACTTGTCCATTTTTCTCCCTGTTGCTTGCATTTGTGGCCAGACAGGAAACAAGTGAGGGAACTGAGTGGTGTAAGAGAATAGAGAGTAAAGATGACTGTCTGGGCATGCTTCCTAAAGGCAGTCAAGTTTTAATTTAATATAAAAGATCACCAACAAGCTCCCAATAAATCTCTCTATAGACCAACTTTTTCTCTTGTGTCAATTTGCCAAACCTGGATCTTTCTTGGCATTTCTCACACATATACACATATATCAGCCGTGTAAATACACATAGATATTTAGATATGTGGTACCAGGATATTTTTATGTAACTAGCTTTGTAATATACATACTGCTATGAACTTTGCTTTTTCATATACAGTGGGAAGCTTTACATGTTACATGGCCTCATAACCAACACCCTATAGATGAACATATATAGCTTGTTTTCAATTAAAACACTTTCCCCAAATAATGCAGCCTTGAGGGAGTATACACATAGGATAAATTTGTCAAAATGGAATCTGGGGGTCAATTTTGATAGCTGTTGCCAAAATACGCCCCCCCCACCATGGTACCTATGTAATTCTACCAACAGTGTTCCTCTGTTTCATTTTAAACTCCCATGTCTCATTAGTTATCCCCATCAGAATAGCTGCCCTCATTTCACTGGTCTAGAGTGGACTATCCACAGAAAGTTTCTCTACTCTGTTTATTGAAGAGCGGGAGGAACATAAATATGTTTTGCCTACATATAAACTTAATGGCCTGTGGCAAAGAATGTAGACTTTTAAGCAGCGTTCCCTGTCGTTTGGCTTAGGAAACACTGTGTTAGTGTGCTAGGCTGCTGGCGTGGGTTTGGAGGGAAAAGGTGGGCCTTCTTGGGCCATGTCTGCCAAGTTGGACAACGGCCTCGGCTGCCTAGCCATTCCCTCTTGCTCAATGTGCAGGTCTCCAAGTCTGCACCAAATTACTTCTCTCCTCTAGGGAGTCTGGGGGATGGAAATGTGCCTCCCCCTCCAAGAGTCTTGATCACCCCAGTTCGGCTCCTGGTGTGGCTGGAACTGCCTTTGTGCCCTGGGCTACCCCGTGATAAACCAGTCACCTCTTCCCTACTCCTCCATATGCTCATATCCTCTCGGTGAAAGCCTTGCTCTTTTGCCCAGTGTCCAAAGGCCCCATTTTTGTGCCAGAGGCAGAAGAATGTTTGAAATGATGAGGAAACTCGAACTATCAGCAGTTCTAAGAAATAGAGACTTTAGCAGTGAAAGTTTTGCTGACAAAATATTTGTACGGAAATTAGGTGTTGTTGCTCTGGTTCTAGCAACTTGTTCTGCTTCTGCCAGTGACCTCTGGTGCCATCTTGTTTTCCTAGAGCCCAGGGGACTCCCATTGACCTTTGTTCACAGTTGCATTGTTTCTCTATCACTGGCTTGCTATCAGTTTATGAGTTACCTCTGGCACTGGACTGAGACATTTAAGTTCTTTACAACAGCAATAGCAGTAATCTAGTGCTTCCTATGTGCCAGGTACACTTCTAAATGCTTTACCCATAGTAACTCAGTCAGATCACTCATACCCTTTGCAAAGTCTTGGTATCCACACTTTTTTGAACATTTTATAGAATCATTTTCAATTTCCATTTCTTTTCTCACATATACGAGAAAGTTTTTTAAGAACCTTGGGTTCTTAAAAAGGTTCTTAAAAAAATAGGTTTACATCAGTCCCTTAGCAAAACTATTCATAACGTGTAGTAAGAATAGATTTGAAAGAATAATTGCAGGGTTGTTTTCTCATTAAAGGCACTTATTTCATCTTCTATATCATTCATTTAAATTAGAACACTATTTCCATTCACTAAAGTAGAATTGCTATGTGTTTTCTCTTAAAAAAGATATTAACCCTGTAAAAATGAATAGTTCTTAAAAATTACATATGATTTTTCAAATATTACTTTATTTCAATAAACCTTTTGAATGGATGAACTTGGACAGATGTACCTGGTTCAAATTCTGGCTCCTAACATACCAGGTCTGCAGCCTGGGGTGAGCTACCTCATCCTGGACAGCCATTTTCTCATTGGTAACATTAGGATAGTAATGATTCTTTTATTTTTTTTTAAGATTTATTTATTTGTGCATACAGAGAATCAGGGGCGGTGAGAGGCTTCACCAGAGTGGAGAGCAGAACAGGCAGATCGAGGAAGTACACTGCTGAGGGGAGCAGTGGGCGGGTCAGGAGAGGTCTGCCGCGCCATGTGGTCACCTCCGGGGCAGGCGGGAATCGAACTCATGCGGAAGTGGCTTTAGATTCTCAGTGTTGTGCTTTAACCCACTGCGCCACCAGGGAGGGCCCAGTAATGATTCTTTTATAAATAGATCTATCAGCATTAATACAACGCAGGAGTTTGACCTAGAGTCTGGTACAAATGTGTGCTTCATTCATTCTTATCATCATTAGGGAATACTAGGTTGGCACAAGGGGCTCAGAGTGGGTGAGAATCTGTCCCTGTCCCCAAGGAATTCAGTAATGTGGTAGGAGAGACAAGATTAATAGCAAACATCTTCAAAGTACTATGATAAGGGCAACTGTTGACGTGTATAAAAGAACTGAGAAGGCCCAGAGAAGGAAGTGATTATTCCTGCAGGAAGCTTTCAAGGGAGGTTTGCAAGAGGATGTAATAACTACGTTGAGTTTTGAGAAATTACTTTCTTAGGAAGCCAGGTGGGGGAAGAATATACTTAGTAGGGAGAAAGAATGTGCCAAAAGGGAAAAGGGACATGTTTCAGACATTATTACAAGGAGTTAATGTTTGGTCAGATTATGTAGATTTGAAGGAGGTAAGAGAGAAAATTCAAGAGGAAAGCAAGAGCCAGCTTTTGAATTGTTTTTCATGCCAAGCCAAAAAGCTTGAATTTAGCATGGAGTCAGCACAGTAATCAGACTGGCACTTTAGAAAAAAAATCACTTTGGCAGGTGTGTGATGGGCTAGAGAGATGTGAAGGTGGAGAGCTGGAAACCAATTAGAAGGTAGTCCAGGTGAGAAATAGTGACGCCTACACCAGGTAGTGGGAATGAAATGGAGCAAGTTGACTAGTAGAGACCCTTGGGAGGTATCTTGACAAGGAGAAAGAACTAGGGCATTTGTCGGAATGTGCAGCCATGACTGCCGGATCCTTAGTCCTTTATACCACATGTGTTAGTGATTGTGTGCGGGAGCCTGGAGCACATGGCAATGCTATACCAAGACAGAGGTCCACGAAGGAAGAGCAGGTTCTGGAAAAGGCAGGTCAGTTTCTAGCGTGGACAAAAGCTAGAAAAAGTGTAATGAATTAAATTTAGCCCTTGCTGAGTAGGAAGTGTGTGTGTGTGGGGGGTGCTTCAGCTCAAGATGCACAGAAGACAGGGGAATATGTGGCCCTGAAGTTTGGAGTAGAGGGTTGGGGGAGAGGGGATGGAGATTTGGGGGCCTTTTGAGTAACTACGAATTTCAGAGACTGGGTCAACTAGGAAGAGTCACTAAAGATTTCTACATAGTTGATAACATCAACACATCCCTACTCTGGTCTTTAGTTTCCCCACGTGAAGGTACTCCTATTAGATAGTGTACAATTGTCCTTCATCACCGTTCAGTCTCTGCGAGGGCGCGGCCTGCCATTTCATACCCTTTGCGATAGGTGGCGCTGACGCCCAGCAGGCAGAAGGCGGCAGCACATGCTGGGCGAGGGACTGGTGCGACGCTCTAGCCCAAAGATAGATACTCGGTGGCCCGGTCGGTCTTTCCCCGGGGACTGGGCGAAGGCCGAGAGCCTCCTCCGGCCAGACGAAGCGCCGAGTTTCCCCCAATATGGAGTCTTGTACCCCAGGTCTTACCTGAGTCAGGTAAGAGACGGGGCCTCACCCGAAGGGTGAGTCCGCTACCCTTGACGTGTCTGGATAGTGGGTGTACACCACCCCAACACTGGGGCCCAGCTCCGAGCGCATGTGGCCCAGGTGGGCGAGAGGCGACGCTGGGGTTCGTGGGTGGCCGCACGCGGTGTGGCGCCCCTGGCGGGCCACGTGGGTGATGCTCTTGACTCGCCCCTGACGGCCTCTCGTTCTTGCCCCTCAAGTAAAGCATGCGGCTGGGTGGCTGGACCCCCACCCCTCCAGCCCAGGGGGAGTCGGCGACGCGGCCCTTGGGGAGGGGGGCAAGGTGGGGCGGCGGCTGGCACGTGGGGCGCGGGCTGCCAGAGGAGTGCGGTCAGTAGGAGTTGGAGTAGCAAGTGTGGGGTAACTGGGTTGGGGGGTTGGGGTGCAGCTTCGGCTTCCGTGGTGACTGCAGCTGGAAGCCCTGGGTGGGGGTGGGGGAGAGGACAGCTGAAGAAGGTGAGAGGTGCTGATAATCATCGAGGAAAAGCCAAACACCTGCTCGTCGTTGACTCATCCAGGCTGCAAGAATGATGTGGAAAGGATTTGAAAAAAAAAAATAGTAAGAATTGAGTTGTGTGCGGTCGTCCTTTCTTCCCCAGGCGGCTAGGAAATTACTTGTCTGTCTGAAAGAAAGTAACTGTTTTCCTTAGAAAACTGTGGTGAGCCAAAGATGAGATAATACACCTGAAGGGTAAAGGGCTAGAAAAATGCGAGCTGTGATTTTATTTCCAATCCTTCAGCATAATTATGTGTGTCAGTGTAGAAGATACTCCAGGTGTGGATCTGTGGGATTAATACCATGTGCTGAAGGCTCCGTGGAGTGTGCCCAGTAATGCCCAGGGTGCTTGTTGATGCTGTAATTCTATAGAGACAGTCATCTCTCGTGTGGATTCATTTAATCTGGTTAGTGTTTTATCCCACTTGGACTTTTTGCAATCTGAAATGTACCCACAAAATGAACCTGAAGAAGAAAGATCCCAGTCGCTTTGGGAATGTAGTGGTTACATTTGGATGAAGGGGAAGTTGATGCGACTGTACTGACAATTTCTTCCATTTGTCTCAGCCTTCACCTAAAGCAGCATGTTGTATAAAGACCCCTGAGACCAACCTAGTGGAATATTTCACCCCCCCAGTACCTCTCTGAGCCATAGTTTCTATGAGATGGAAAAAGACCTTGAAGGTTATTCGTGCATTCACATATCTAGAGCTTATATACCTGCCACTGAGTTACCCAGCTCCTGGTGACAGGGAACTTGTCACGTCTCAAAATGGCTGAGCCACCCAGTCTCGAGACAGCCCCGACCCTTGGAACGTTCTTTATGTTGAATCGACATCTGTTTCTCTAAAGCCTGCACTCGTTGGAGCCATACAGAACAAAATGTCTAATGCTGCTTCCACAAATATTTGAGGACTGCTAACACATTTCCTTCTTCCACTCACTCCACAAGGCTTCTTTTCTTCCAACTAAACATGCTTCTTTATTCTAAACAGGGAGGCAGTGTGGGGTAGTGGAAAGAACACCAGCCTTGGGGCCAGACACATCTGCGTTGCGTTCCCCGTCCCTTCACATATGAATACTTCATGCTCTGAGCTGCTGTATCTTTCTCTGAAAAATGTGAAGCTGAGACAAATGGAAGAAATTGTCAATACAGTCACATCAACTCATCTAGTTGAATTTTTATGAGGATTAGTGATAAATCGGGTGAAGATCCATGCTACAGTAGGAGCTTAAAACATGAGAGCTGTTGTACCTTCAAGTGACATAATTTGCAGTGCAGTCTGGTTGACGTTCTCTGAACAAGTTACTGTTTGTTGGTGGATCTCCTAATTTCCTCTGTAGAACAGATTAAAATGCCTTTTCTGAGATCTAACTAGCAGACTTGAGTAGAATTAGCTTATTTTGGGTGTTTTTCTAATTAGTCTCCAGTGGCTGTGGGAGCACTGTCACATTGACCGTCAACTTTTAAATCCTGGAGTCTCTAACACATGCTGCCATCCAGCCAACTTTTTCTCAATTTGAACTTTCTTAGTTTATTTGAATAGATATTTATGGCTTTTGAAAGTGGCGTTCCCAGTTCAGTACTAGTGTCTCCATAAATATCCATGTATTTGTCATATTCTGGGTCTCAAATCGAGGTTATAAAAATACAATTATTGAATCCACGGTTGCAGCCGTGTGGGTCTCATCTTGCTGTTGTGCATCATCTAGCTAATAAATATAGAGCATTCTATGCAGATTTTTGCACAAATCTGAATTCTGATTATGTGGGACTATCTTAGAATTGGAATGTGACAGGAATGTGTGATAAGCTACCCGTGGAGGAAATACAGTGCTGCATGTGATGTCGGTCAAGTGTGCAGTCTGTATCCGAGCACTGAAAGGGTGTCCTGAGAGTAAGCCAGAGGCAGACTTCAGATTTATGTACGCTTACATGTTTTCTCAGGCGTTCCAAGTGTTTTATACCTTGGACCAGATTCTCCCCCGGTGGAGGAAGCTGCTATGTGGAAGAAAGTCAGGCACATTTAGAAAATCTATTAACTCTTCGGTTTCTGGGACATTACCCACTAGCATTTTCTCCTTCGACTTTTGAAAGCAAATACCTGGCTCTAGCTAAGCTGATCCTTCGGAGTATCCTTTGTGTTTTTCAAACTGTTGCTGGGCTGGAGGGTCCTCTAAACGAAGCCGTTCTCTGCTAACCCAGTTCTTGGTTTCAAATTTATCTCAACCTCAATCCCTTCTCCAAGGAGGTTTTTCCTAGCGGCGTAGTCAAGGAGGGTTTCTCTTTGAGTGTTAGTATTCCTCTGGTCTTCAAGAGCTCCCCTTGGTCACTGCCTCCCCCTCCACCACGGCCTCTGGTCCTGTCTGCCCGTTTGTTCCATGTGGGCCGACATGGCCACGGCTTTCAGAACCAGATCCTTTGTGCACACAGTCTGTTAAATACAAAATTGCTTTCACCTTGGATGCCGTTGCCTTTGGCCTGGTGAGAATGAAAAGTGCAGAGCTGTTTGCAAGACTCATAGGTTCCATTGACAATAAATGTGAAAATATATATAAAGCAAAGGTTCTTATTGTTGTTAGTTGAAATAGAAATGTCTTTACTTCATTGAAAAGACCTATTTAAGTTTTTGCTAATTTATTCAGTTCTTAAAAGGTGGCAGTGGTTAGTTTAAATAAGTAATCCTCCACTTATAAAAAGACTCATTAAAATTTTGTGAAGTAACCAATTTAGGCCATAAAGGATTTAAATCCATCCATGGCTTCTCGTTTTCTTTAGGACAAATTCCAAACTCTTTAGGACGAAATAGGCTTTCTAGCCTATTTTTTTAATCTGTCCGCACCCCAGCCCAAAAGACTTGCAGCTTCGCCCAAGGTTGTGCGGTCTTGGGCCTCTAGTGCTTTGCAAATGCCAGTGCCTCTGGTTGGAATGCTCTTTGTCTCTCTGGTAAACGTCTATTCATCATTCAAGACCACCCTTCCCCCCTCCCCTTAATTACTTCCTCCCCTGTGCTCAAATTCTTGTACTTATTCATGCAGTATTTATTAGGGGCCTGCTTTGTGGCCGGCACTGTGGCCAGATCTGGGGACACAAAAGGTGAATAATACTTGGGCCCAGCCTTTGAGGGCCTTACACGTTAGCGAAAAGGGGGGGGGGGGGAGGCTGGGAGAGAGATCCTACTGATCACAAAATATCGCCAAGAAGTTGGAGAGAAATTTTAAGCAGCCGCAGTTCTTGTCTCTTTGACCAGCATCTTTCTTTAAGGCGGGTGCATTTTCCATTCTCTGTCAGTACACGGTAGGTGCTAATAGGTACTAAATAAACATTTGTTTCATGGCTCCATGTATTGGACCAGTAAAATTGTACCCTGGATCGTGTCACCTGCTTTGATGACATCTATTTTCCAGAATCTGGTTGGCGGTCCTTGGCTCCTGGTCACAGCGTGAGATGCCGGGCTGGCTCGGCTGAACCCGCTTTTTGCGAAGCGTGCTTGCCTGCGCCGTGGGCTGCGGCCAGCCGGACTGCGTGAGTGGAAGCGAGGCCTGCAGCGCCCCCGCTGGAGGGAGCCGGCACTGCTTGCACTGCCGTGGCGGCCCGCGCACATTCCTCAGAATTTCAATTTCCAAGCCAGAAAAATGAGCACAGACATTCTGTGATTCTCTACACTTTTCTTTTCAAAGGCATGATAGATGTCTTTTAAAGGATTATGGAGGAAAAAATTCCTTCTCTCTCTCCAGTACTACTGGAGTACTTGTGGTTCACGCCTACGAGGGGAGATTTCTTCTCCCCGTCGGGGTGGTCATTCTTCCCGGTGCGGGTGGGCTCTTTGCCCGGAGCGGGTGCCGCGGTGGGGCTGCGGCGGGGCTCGGGCATGCGGACCACGTCTTGCTGCTGCAAAGGAAACGTGCTCACGCGGCGGTGGTGGCCCAGCGAGAGAATCTAGACTTTCCGAAAGTTTTGCCCTTTCGGCTTCACCGTGGCTGTCCCACGAACCCGCGGGTTAGCTCAGTGGTCTGACCAGCCGAGCTTCCTGTTCCCAGGCACGGAGTGGTGGCCTTGGTGGTTAGGACGAGGGACCCAGGAGGTGCGGGGCATTCGGGACCGCTGTCTGAACTGGACCCTCTTTTTCAGAACCCACGCCTCGGGCGGGGGGCCGGCAGACCCGAGCCCCGCTGCAGCCGAGGTCACGCTGCCAGCTCTGGGACTGGGGGGTTGGGAGACGCGGCTGCGGAGAGTCTTAGGGTGTGTGTGCTGGGACCTCAGGGATCTGGCTTTTTTCTGCGGCAGCTCGCCAGGGCAGGATTTCTGCAGAACCCGGGCTCTGAGTTGGGGGGTGGGGGAGTCCATCAGGGAGCAGCTGTATGTCGGTGGGAACCGACACCCCAGAAGGTGCCCATTGGGGGAGTTGCGGCGAGGGGGGCGCCCTGCCCCGTGGCGGCTGCAGGGCTGCAGGGAGGGGGTGCGGGGAGGGGCGGCGACTGCGGCAGGAGGGGCACTGCGGCGAGGTGGGCGGGTCAGGGGCGGGGCTCGGGTGGGCTCTAAAAGTCGGTGCCCACTGGCTCAGCGCTGCCGCGGCAACGAGCTGCCACAGCGCCCCTCGGCTGGCGGCGCCTCCTCTGCGGCAACCGCGCCTCGCGCAGTGCTGCAGCACCTGCCGGGGGCCGCTCTCTGCTTGCCGCGGCCGCACGGCCCTCGCGGGCGGCGAGCCGTGCTGGGCTGCCGGCCGACCTTGCGCGGCTAGGCGTCCGGTGCTCGATCGGTGTGCGGACGGCATGGGATAAGACGCCGCCATGGTGCGCCGAGATCGCCTCCGCAGGTGGGTGTGCGGCGGGCGCAGGGGGTGTGGCCGGCCCCGCGCGGCTCCGGGGCTGGGGTGCCGACGAGCGGGCGGCGACTCGGAGTCCTGGCTGGAGCTGTGGACCCCGCGGGGAGGAAGCCGCCACCCCCCGTGCGGTGGGGGTGCCGTTTGGGGGAGGTATGTAGGAAAACATTCAGAATTTGGGTTCGCCGTGACTCGGAATTTCCAGACCCCGGGCATTGTTTGGATAGGATTTAGTAGTTGGAGACCCCGGCGTCGTCCAGGCACAGTCACGGCGTTTTAGAGCCGAGTTCCACCTTGGTGCGGTTTAGGATCTTAATGCCCGAATCTCTCTCTGGCGTGATTATACCCTTGCATCACATTGGTGCAGTTTAGGATTTCAAGACCCAGGTATTGCGGTGGCGGCGGCGGCGCAGATTTCGGGTTTCTAGCTCCCGGCATTGCCCTGCAGCAGTGTAGGGTTAAAAGACCTTTGAATCTCTATGGCGTGAGTTGCGTACCGCATAGGTGCAACCAGAACATGCGTTACCATCTGACCAAGGCTTAAGGATTTGTGGGATTTCAGCAATAGTCCAGGCGAGAATGGTGATGTGACCAAGCTGTCATAATGTTACACATGAATTGATTGTATTGGCTCATTACTAAATAGTTCATAGTCTCTTGGCGATACCATTAAGTCGGCTGCTTTGGTGGTATTAAATAAGTGTTTTTCTTTCCTATTTACATGACGAGGAAATCAAGGCTCAAAAAAGGTTGGTTGATTTCCAGAAGCATTGTTAACTGGGGTTTGCTAAATTTCCTCAACTCATGGCTCATCAAATAGTGGAGATTTTGGTTAAAAAAAAATCTAATCTGTTTTGCCAACTGCCTGCCAGATTGCTGCTGCCTTACTAAAGTAAATAAATAAATAAATAAAACACAAAAACCCTTAAATGTCATGAGGGATATAATTAGGACAGAAAACAGTTTCCTGAGCGATCGCCGCCTCGCTTTCTTATAGTAAAAGAGAAGGACGATGAGGAGGGCGGGGGTGTCTGGGAGCAGAGTGTGTACACTGCTCCCCTTACTTCCCCGTACCCCCCAGCCCAGAAGGGTGGGGGGAAGCTGCTTTTGCTTGCTCTTTTACTAGCCCCTCCCAATGGCTCTTTGCTGAGTCATTGCAGATACCCCGCGGCTGGAACCCACGAATGAATGAGAGGAGCTTGGGGTACAAGGAGTGATGAAATCCGTGGCGAAAATTTGTGAGCTGATGTAGAGAAAATAATGCTTTTTGTATCTCATTTTACAAGGAGATACTGGGATGTGGCCAGCTACGATTGTGGGGGTGAAATTTTTACTATCAACATCAGAACACTTTTTCAAAATCATTTTTGGTGTTTTAAAGGTAGTCCCATATCATCGGGTCTGTCTGACGGACGGGTACTTTGGAGGAAGGAAAAAAGGTTGCCACAGGCAAAAATAGTCAAAGCTGCTGAGAGTCTTTAAGGGAAACTGTTAACTTACCACTGTGGTTTGCAGGTTTATTTGAGAGTTAAAAAAATATATGTATCTTGTGAGTTGGGTTAAAAAAATGTATACATCTAGTTTGTGACGGGTAGGGATCGTGGCCAGATTATAGGATATATGATGGGAGAATAAATGTACAGACAAAAGCCATTTCCACCAAAATTCTGACAATTTAATGTATAGCTGTTTCTTGACAATCCTTTCTTTAGTTTTGGAAGGTATTTCCATTCTGGATATTTTGAGAGAACTTCCATCCTACTGATAGTTCTTTCCCTCATGACTATCAGGACTCATAAGATGGAAAAAGAGGGAACGGTTTCTAATGCTTACTTAGCACTTTGTCATTGTGGATAAATTGTCCTGGACCTCTGAAATCCTGGACAATGGAAGGTTGGGTGTGCAAACATGTGCTCTTTCCAAAGACACAATTCCCAGATTGTGGGTGTGAGGTCTGCCTTATTTTTGAGGGGCGTAGGAGGGTCCTAAGAAATTAAATAAATGGGCACCAGCTTCAGAGTCTGCTGAGAAAAGCAGTAATATAATCTGTTGACTTGACCCATCAAGAGATAGAAATTTAGGGTCATGACAATATATTTTATGTGAAAAATACATTGTACTTACTTCTTTTACAACTCCGCCCTGAGCAATTTCTCAGCAAAATGCAGATAAGTGAAGTGGCACAACACAGGACTTCACTTAGGCAAGAGTTTGATAAATATTTTAAAAATCAAGAGCAGCATTCTGCTTAAGGGCATGTTACTATAGAAATATGATCTTTAAAAGCATATTGGTTAAAGAAAAATTTATAAATATTTTACTGATGGGGACTGGCAGATAGGTGATAATTTTTTAGTGTGAAGACGCAGGAAATTATTTTTTTCCTTAGGAAGCCTTGCTAAAACCCATGAGAAGATGCATAGTACTTAAGTAACTTTCCTTTGATTTTCCATCAAAACCTCTTTCGCACGTGGGAGGGGGCTGAGCACTGAAAGTGGGATAAGTGAGGGGAAGTTTACATATTAAAATAAAGTATTTTTTCCCTAAATGCAGAGCTGCACGAGCTCTGGTGTGGCCACAGCAGGCAGAGGTGCGTTATCTTCTTCCACGTTCATTTAGAGGGCAAGGTAGTGGCCACATAGCCTAGAAACTTCCACCCTCGGACAGTGTCCCCTGACTGCTGACCCTGGTCTCTGGTTCCCCCACAGGATGAGGGAGTGGTGGGTCCAGGTGGGGTTACTGGCCGTTCCCCTGCTGGCCGCCTACCTGCACATCCCGCCCCCGCAGCTTTCCCCTGCTCTTCACTCCTGGAAGTCGTCCGGCAAATTTTTCACCTACAAGGGACTGCGCATCTTCTACCAAGGTAAGAGCCAGAACTTCCTGTGTACATAGGGCCTATAGGGGCCACTGAGGCTCTTTTTTGCGTCTACTGGTCTCTGTTGCCTCTCGGCGTTTGGGGGCGCCGGGGGGGGGGGGAGCCACTTTTTCTGTACAGCGTGCTTGATAGTGTAGACATTCAAGGCAATCTTCTGGAAAAGGTGGGGGCAGTAGAATTGAGACTGTAGTCTCTGTAGGACTACGGTGTAATTTTCCCTCTAGGCTGATGTCGCTAATAGACACGGTTCCTTTTTTGAGCGCCTCTAGTGTCAGGTAACAGAAACACTATTCAGACAGAGCTGTGGTGGTGACACACACGCACCCAGCCCTAATTGCATTTTACTGTTTTCTATAAAATTTGATATATAACTTTTTGTGCTTGAAACTTTATACCTTTGTATACATTAATTTGCTAAGGATAATTGCTGTTCGCCTTGCTACTTATTACCATAGGCTAGGCATTGAATTATATTTTTAGCTTTTGTTATTTCATTTACTCTTTACAACCATGCTAGGAGATAGGTGCCACTAACCTCTTTTTATAGGTGATACTGAGAAACCAGATTGGGAAAGATTTCTTTTGGGCGGGGGTCAAGAGCAATAACGAAAAATGTTTGTCATAAACCGTTTTTCATTATTGCTCCTGACCTCCTCTCATTTGCTGTATTCAGCTAGGTGAGTATACCATTTAATTTATATTGGTCATTTAGGTTGTCTATAGTTTTTCAGTGTTTAAAGTATCAAAGGGGGAATTTTGATGTACGGGTGAACTTTTTCCTTATGCTCTCAAACTACACTATTAGTAAACAATAATTTTATTTTCATGAATGCTCAACTAAGACACCTAGGCTTGTGTATATTATGTATTAATAGAATTACTTCTAATTATAAATTATTTTCACAAGGCAAATTCTCACACCACTGGCAATATGCAAATATATTAGCTTTAATTTACTATCAACAGGGCATTTTACTGTTTACATACTATATATAAAAAAGATGTTTATGCATTAAGAAATATTCAT
This sequence comes from Condylura cristata, assembly GCF_000260355.1. Classification (NCBI taxonomy): domain Eukaryota; kingdom Metazoa; phylum Chordata; class Mammalia; order Eulipotyphla; family Talpidae; genus Condylura; species Condylura cristata. Next base: position 60,316,320 of record NW_004567106.1, read on the forward strand.
ATCTATATTATTTTTACAGTTGCTAGAATTTACAGTACTTTGAGTATTATGCTTGTGATGGTGGGTTGGATTTGGATATTGTGCGGGAATAAGTGCTCAACAAATAGTATCAAATAAGGTGTTCGTCAGTAATATGTAGGGTTTTGTGAGGCCATAACAATGAGATACATGGAAGGGATGATGAGAGAGAAATAAATCAGGAGAAAGACATGTAGGATGGTCTCGCATGTGTAACAGAGAAAGCAAACCAGTGACAAAGGTTTGACATTTGACTGCAGAACTGCAGCGACCAGATGGGAGGGTGGAGGAGTTTTGGGGAAGTGGGGGGGTGACGTGCAGGATGTGAAAACATATGTTAGAGGTTTAAAACAAATTCCCAAAGCAGATACGATGTAAACTAACTTTACTTCAATTAACTTAATTTGGGGGGGGGGGGGAAACACTAAAATACAAATAATTTGTAGTTTAAATGCTGTGAGAGTATATTTTTTACTATGAAAAATTTGTACATTAATACAAAGAACGAATTGGGGAAATACTTTTTATAGATCTAGGTCAAATACTTGAAAGGGTATTCAAGTATTTTCACATCAAGTGTGCCGATTACAATTTTTTAATATACAGATGAAAAGGAGAAAATACCTTTTTTATCTACAGGTATAAGCTTGCATTTTTTAAAAGATATATTACTTTAATTAGTTTGGGCATTGTATCTTATTGTGTCAGTACTTAAGATTTTCATACCGTGTTATAGGGAGCCTAACTGAGTCTTCTGCTTCTTTCCAGACTCCGTGGGTGTGGTTGGAAGCCCAGAGATAGTCGTGCTACTACATGGGTTTCCAACATCCAGCTATGATTGGTACAAGGTAATGAAATCAGATTTCTAAGTCCTACTAGGTTTTTAAAAGTTCCAAATCAAGGATTTTGCTATTAGTACTGGAAGACTTCTGCATATTTGGATTGCTTAATATAATAAGATTAAATATAGAACTGTTTCTCATTTACTATGAGGGAGTAAAAAAACTGGCAATATGGGAAGGATCCCTGCCAAGTTAAAAATGCTGGAGTTCCTCCCTCAATAGCGACTGTTACAGATGGAGCACTTTCCAAGAGGATCGTCTCAGGGCCTGCGGTAGTGTCGTAAAGTTTCCCCTCGGTTGACATCTGTTGAGCTGAGATAGGGATGGAACTCCTGTCCTGCTGGAGGTCAGAGAGGGAGGGGCAGGATCAGAAAGTCCAGATCATCCCTTTCTCTCTTACAGATTTGGGAAGGTCTGACCTTGAGGTTTCATCGCGTGATTGCCCTTGACTTCTTAGGCTTTGGCTTCAGTGACAAACCGGTAAGCAGCCTCTAGATGGCCAGTGTGGGGGGCAGAAGGGCACTAGGACAGCGTCCTGACGACCTGCACTCACGGCTCTGCTCTGGGCGCTTTTTCCCCTTAGAGACCTCATCATTACTCCATCTTCGAGCAAGCCAGCATCGTGGAGGCGCTTTTGCGGCACCTGGGGCTTCAGAGCCGCAGGATCAACCTCTTGTCTCACGATTATGGCGATATCGTGGCCCAGGAGCTGCTCTATAGGTCAGTGGTGCCGTCGACTTCTGTATTTTTCCTGGTGCCGCTCCGCTTCAGACTCGGAAAAGTTCTCGCCTCCCGGGCTCTTTCTGACCCGCTCCCTCTTGGGAATTTGTCGTCAGCTGCTACATTCAATCCGCTCAGTTAGATGTATTTTCCTCCCTTTTCTAGGTTCAAGCAGAATCGATCTGGTCGGCTTACCATAAAGAGTCTCTGTCTGTCTAATGGAGGTAATTGCTTTGGCGGTGGGTGAGCATGAGGTGTGGCCCAGAGGGGCTGTGTTTGGATCTGATACTGCAGGCTGACACAACTAAATGAAGGGATCTCCCCTTTTTGTGTCATGAACAACTTTGGTGCGATTTATTGAACATTTCTCGGAATGTTTTTAGATACAGAAAAATAGGATCATAAAGCAAATTGATTATACTGACTATAATTAATAATAAGTATTTACAGTAATATGTATTGGGTTTTTTAATGCATCACATTGCAAGATCCAGTGGTGGGTCTTGCTAACTAGGGTGAGGAGTATAAGTGGCATTTCTCAGTAGCTGCAGTGGGTCATTACAGTATGTATGTGCAGTGAAGCCACAGGTGCTTCTAATACGATTGTGATTTGCCATTTTTTAAACTTGTAATTGATGGCGGTATAGGTATATTTCTCCTATAGGTATGTTTCCTGAGACTCATCGTCTCCTCCTTCTCCAAGTTTCAGTTAGAAATTAATGAAGCCTTAATGGGTCTCTTCCTTTGTGTGCCATTGGGTCTGGCTTGTAAATCCACGACCACCCAAATATCCCATGAAGGCCGTTAAGGGCAGATCTGTTCCCCTATCACTAAGGCTCAGGGCTCTTATGGGCCCTAGAGGAAGATGGAAAAGGGTCAATTCTAGGGTTGTTTGTGTTTTGTTTTTTTAAACCTACACTTAAATCTCTGGTTTCTGTTGCCACCGAAATCGTAACAACACTTCGTATTCTAAGGAATCAGAGGACGTGCTCAGGGGACAACCTGGCTGTCAGGTTTATGAGAGCCATGCACCTTATTGGGAAAGCAAGTCCCAGGGGAGGCCATTGACCCGTTAAACACAGAGTTCCCTAGAGATGCAATTAATGCCTCTACTAACTTTCTCTAATTCTGATTTTGGCAGTAAAGGCTCCAAAGTGATAGTGAATAGGACGAATACTTTCTGATAATTGGCCTGTTTGGTCTAAGCTTGTTGACAAATGTATAACATGAATCTCTTCTTCTCCTATAGGTATATTTCCGGAGACTCACCGTCCCCTCCTTCTCCAAAAGGTTGGCTACCCCACCGACTAGGTCTTTCATTTCTTAGGTCTATACTTGCATAAATAATGCTGGGACCTTTACACAAAGCTATACCTGCCATAATGGACCACTCATCAATTTGATGCAGTTCATTTTCCACTTATGAAAGTAAAGCCTTCTATTAGGAGTAGCTAAAGACAGCCTGAGTTCTTCCCAGAGATCAACAGATCTGTGGAGAAATAAGCTTGATGCCATCAGCTTGGTATTTGAACAAACTGGGTTCCTGAAGTTGAATTATCAGTTAAAGGTCTTCGGGGTTTAGTAAGTGTAGAAATGTAGTCGTCTGGCAAGTTAAAATAGGTTGTCTTTCATGAGACAAGAATGTGGGTAGGTAAAACAGAACTAGAAGTCAGGGATCAAACCTCTCAGATTTGGCTAAAGTCCTTTTTCAGTTGCTACTATAAAATATTTGGCCTTGGTTAGTTTCTTCTTTCTCTGGATTGATTTTTACTTTAACTTATTTGCCCACAGCTTCTCAAAGATGGAGGCGTGCTGTCACCCATCCTCACGCGATTGATGAATTTCTTTGTATTCTCTCGAGGGTAAGTCATTGTAAAAACTGATTCACCATACTATGGGAACAATGTAGTAAAAAAATAAAGTTCCTGCCATTAAAATTCTTGGTCAAACCCTAGGGTTTAAAGCAAAGGTGCTGGCCATTTGCCAGGGTAGTAGTAGAAGGAATTCATGAATCATTTCTGGGTCGGACTACACGACCTCTGAGGTTCGTCATTTTTGACATTCTGAATTCTTCTCACACTTATCTTTCTGCTCTCAGCCTCACCCCAGTCTTTGGGCCATACACCCGACCCTCTGAGAGTGAGCTGTGGGACATGTGGGCAGGGATACGCAACAATGACGGGAACTTAGTCATCGACAGGTAAGAAACAGCCCTTGATTTGGTGTCTGGCAAGGCTTTTTTGAAAAGTGTGCCAAGTTGTGGGATTGTTTGTTCTATTCCTTGCTGGCAGACCGAAAAAATCAAGCTCTGCACTTTCTAAGAAGGTAGAATTGAGACTAGAGAGAGCCTAGTGACTGCAAATTCTGATGCTAATTCAGTTTGTTGACTGTGTATTGACTTGTACAAATCCTTCTTTGAACTTTTATTAGTATTAAATGCTTCAGCATGTCTAATCATAATTGTGAAAGGAACCTAAGTATTCTCCTCTCAAAGCAACCTAAGTATTCTCCTCTCAAAGCACAAATCTCTTTCATATATTTTCTGTAGTAACATGGGCCAAGAAGGTGGACTTCTCTGTCTTACACAAAGAATTCCTTTGCCTTAGTTCAAATGAGAATATAGCTGCTTATGCAAAGGGACTGAGAGCTGGTAGTAAACCATAAAACCCTGCCCTTGTTCACCATAGCTTGCACTGTTAACTGGTGGCTTTGCTGGGGATTGTGAGGAAGCCATTCTATCCTCCCATTCCCGGCCCCTCAAGATTCATTAAAAAAAAAAAAAAAAACTTTCTTGGGGGCAAGTCTTAGCACAGTGAAGTTATCACCAGCCACTGCAGCATGAGTTTGATCCCTGGCCATGGAGCCGCAGAACTCTAGCCTATCCCCCAGTTGTTGGATGCATAAATAAACCCTTTTTAAAAGCCCCTTTTCTGTCAAAACCATTTCAAAGAGTCACAAAAATAACTCAAGAGTTGTGAGCAGAATTATTTGTATACATGAGTTTAAGTTCTAAACACTGTAGGAAAAGGAAATTCTCCATATTATTTATGATCAGATGAAACAGAGTAAGTTTTGTGCTTATAAACTTCTACAGTGAGAAATGTATATATTCTCTGCCTCAGAGCTGGTTAGCTGGTGGAGCCACAGGTAGATCTCCTTAGCCTCAGCCTTACTCACCTGCAGTTCAAACTGACTGCCAGCCTTCTAGATCTTAGAGCAGCCTCAATTCTTAGGTTGATAGCAGGCACGGTCACTGCCATAACTCCATGATGGTTAATGCTAGACATTAACTGCAATGGGTCAGTGGCTGTTTCCAGGAATATCTGGATTAAGAAAACATACTGTGCTCTATGGCTCCTGTCAGGGGTTAGTATTCCTGTAACAGTGAAAGTCTGGCTTTTCTTCTGCTGACTTACCTGTCCCTATAGTCTCTTACAGTACATCAATCAAAGGAAGAAGTTTAGAAGACGCTGGGTGGGAGCGCTTGCCTCTGTAACTATTCCTAGTGAGTATTTTTATATTACATCTTGATTGAGGGGAAACTGAGGGACTTAAATACAGGGTTAAAAAAAAAAAAAACCTGCTGAAGTTGAATTTTAGATTTTTTTTAAAGAAGTATGTAATCATCTAAAATTCAAATTTAACTGGGAGTCCTTTAATCTGGAAACACCATTTCCAACATCTGGAACACCAGTGATGTTTGCAGAGTGAAGTATAAAGAACATTGATTGCAAAGGTAGCTGATAGCACTCTGAGGGGCTGCTACGTTTAACACTGAATTTCAGGAACAAGAGGCTGTTCAGATTAGTAATCAAGAGGTTGGTTGCCCATTCTCTTCATTCTCATGGATTTGAAAGAATCAGTGCAGTACTCACACTTATAATAGTTAATGCTCAAGAAATTACTGGTTGATTTAAAAATGCCAAGGCTCAATTATAACTGAAGAAAGAGGCTTTTTAAATGCTATCCTAAATTTATAGAAAGTGGTGCTTACTCCTTTTGGTCCAGAGCACAAAAGATCTAGGAGGGACTGAAGGGTTATATGTAGGAGGAAATAACCAAAATGGGTTAAGTTGCTTATACCTAGACCTTCCTTATTTACTGAAAATAGCTAGATTCTCTATCATTAAAAATTCCTTTTGGGAAGGGTAGGAGAATAGTTCTGCAAGCTGTTAGTAAATTCATTCCTCTTCTACTTCCTAGTTCATTTTATCTACGGGCCCTTGGATCCTGTGAATCCCTATCCAGAGTTTTTGGAGCTGTACAGGTGAGTCTCCCTTAGGGGGTCTTTTGATGTTCATCCATGCAACATAACAAAAAGTTGAATCCGAATCTTATTCTCATGCAAATATTAAGATACTTAGACACTGTCTTGATTTATATAACCTGTTTTCACTGTTGTAGCTACTGCAGATTCCAAGGTGTACAGGTAAGAAAAAGATACTATGTGAACCAAGGAATGGAGGAGGTATATGTATTTTAAGAAATGTAACTTTCATTGACCTCACTTGAGCAGACTGCAGGAGAGATTGAGAAAAGGTCACTGTGGAAAAAGTGCCTTCTCTTGGTGGTTATTTTCTCTAGGTACTTAAGAAGGTGTCGGAATATGAAATCTTGACTGTCACAGAATAATGTTCCATACCTTCACATGGCCTAGCAGAAACAACCCAGTAGTGAATAGCTTACATTTTAAACAGAATACCTGCTCTCATCTTCTCAGGTTAAGGAAGGTCTTTTCTTAACTTGCTTTGACAGTGAGTTGTTTGATGCTTCATGTTTCTCTAGGGAGCTGGAAATCATTTTGTTTTGACATATGATGCAAAATTGTATTTTCAAGTTGTTATATTTTTAAGTCGTTGACTGTTGAATTATGAACATTTAAAAACTAGCTTGTATCTGTCATAAATGGAACTGGCAAGTTTACCTGCCTAAAATATAATTCCAAAGTATTAGGTGAATAAGCTCTTTGCTGGTTCCTTCCAGTGTGGTATGTCCGCAGGGGCATTCACTGGGGCTGCCCACTGGCTTACATCCCTCCCCCTCCCTCCAGCCTCAAGTTCACCTCCATGCTGTTCTCTTCCACTAGGAAAACGCTGCCGCGGTCCACAGTGTCGATTCTGGATGACCACATTAGCCACTATCCACAGCTAGAGGATCCCATGGGCTTCTTGAATGCATATATGGGCTTCATCAACTCCTTCTGAGCTGGAAAGAGTAGTTTCCCTGTATTACTTCCCCTACTCCTTTATCTGTTGTATATTCCACTTAGGAAGAAATGCCCAAGAGAGGTCCTGGCCCCAACCACTATTCTCTCACAAGTCCACCTGACTCACACTGGTGAACAACATACAGTAAAAAGCCAGCAAAGCTCTGACAAAGTGTGACCTAACAGTCTATTCCCACCCCATTCCTCTGCCATCTGAGCAAGTATATAGACTTGCCTTTGTCTTTGTGTTATTAGGAAATTCTGATGCACACGTTGCTGATGCAGAAAGGCAGAGACACATTCTTTTGCATAAAAGATTGTTTTTAACACTTCTATGGGCTTTTCTGAAAATAATTAGAAAGGCTGATTTTCTGGCCCATCCCGTGAAGAATGAGGAGAGGGTGCCACCTTACTCTCCTCTTATTGGCTTCAGGGGCACATGCTGCTTTTTAAAGTTCTTTAATACAGTTTGAAGTGAGAGACTCCCCTGTCATAATTTTGGATTTAGTTTTATCAGCTGCTTCTAATTATAGACATTTTGTTAGTTTAGTTCAAATACTGTAGTATTCTGCATATGCTTTAAGACTTTGGTTAACACTATAACATATATATATTTTTATAAGGCTACTAAACCAGCACTTATTCTGGTGTAATAGTGAACCTTATTAAACATGCTTAATTTCTAAATAAATCAAACTAAATCCAAATTATTTACAGAATTTCCTAAAATCACAGGACATTAAGGACCAATAGTATCTGTGCCAGAGATTTACTGTTATTAGCTGGGAAGACCAGTTCTAACAGCAAATAACAGTCTGATTTCTTCATACCTCAGTGCTTAGAAGCATGTCCCTCCTGAGCTGGAGGGGAGGGGATCGTTGTATAGTCCAAGTTTCCATGCTGAATGTACATTGACTTCTTTTATGATGACTGCTTAATTTCTCATTGGTTAACCCAAAGAGGCTTCCTCATATAGCTTAGCAATTCCTGTACTTCACAGACAGGAAAGTTCCAGAAACTTTAAGAAAAAAAATTCTGAAAGATCTATGAGCAAATGGTGCTGAATACTTTTTTTTTTAAACCACAATTTCATTGTCTTAGTCAAAACAGGATAATTAAGTGATTACTTTAAATTCTTTTTTATTAGCAACTTCAACAACTGAAACTGGAATAAGTGTTTATTTTCTATTAATAAAAATGAATTTTGACAAAAGTGGACTCTGGCTTCCCCTCCCCCACCACCCCTCTGGGATAAAACTTTTCCAGCATTGCTAGGAGCTTTCAGAGACACGTTAAATTAAAGCATGTAGTGAAGTTAAGCAGCTGGGGTAGAGGATAGTATTTGCTTTTCAAGGTCACTCAAAGCTGTACTATCATACCAACAATGACCATGTGTAATTAAAAGGGAGAAAAGGGAGGGGGAAGAGGCATGCAGAAGGACAGACATTTGCTTGATCTGCTGGCTCAGGGCCAAACATTTAATTTGCTTCTCCAAAGTCAACCTTTAAAAATTATGATTCTGGGGAATTCATGCCACTAGCCTAAAAGCCCCACGTCATGTACAGTGACGTGTACACCGACTTCACCTTGCCCAGTAAAAACTTAACCAAAAGAAGCCAAGATAACATCTACAGGTGTTCCCTCTTTGCTTCTGACAGTCACTTGCATGGTCACTCCATCTGCTAAGGCCAGCCTGGACCTCACCAATAAATCATAGCCACCTCTGTATACACCTGAGAAAAAAGTGATGAAAGCCGTATTAAGAATTCAAAACATGCTCTGAATAACAAGATTTATCATTCTCTGCCTGCATCTCCTTTCTGTGACCATAGCGATTTGTGTTTATGGTGGGAGTTGGATCCTACATATAAAGTCTTAGTAGTCTTTGACTTTCCTTGATATCAGGGATATAAAAGGTAATACTGATTTGGAGTACTCAAATTGGGGATGTACTGGCAGAGATTTTATTGTTTTAGGCCAAATATACACTTTAAAAGAACATTTTGAAAGGTAAAGCAAATTTTGAGAGATTCAGATATTGACTAACGTAAATGGGACAGTGGGACAGTGGTAGGGCGTGGAATTTTGCAACAAAATAAAGGGGAAACGAGACGGAAGTTCCTTACCTGCCAGGTAGAGGGAATGGGAATTCTTGTTCTCAGGGACTTTGTCTGATCTCTCACATGGCTGCATGCCCAGAAATGTGATGATGTTGTTGACAGCTTCTGTGTTGAGAAGATTGGTGTACATATCAGAAAAGGTCGGTGTAGGGAGCTGCCTCTGCTGGGAGTGGGGGCTGCTGGCCTAGAACTGGCCCATTAGACGATGAAGACAAGGGTCCTGGCCTTCTAAGTGAAACAGTTTATGAAGTTCTTAAAAGAACGGGACATTTTTCTTGAATAACAGCTATGCCTGTTAGCTTTTATACTGCTTCCAGGTAATACACAGATAGTAAAACTGTTCTCACCTTCAAGAGTTTTGGTGGAACTGAGGGCAAAGGTCTCTTCTTTCTCAAAAGTCTCTCCCACCTCTTCCCAGGCAGCAGCAAAGTTAGGCTTCAGTACTTTCTGAATGTGATCAGACACAGTCACTTCAAGATCTTCTAGCTAGTGGGTAACAAGCAGGGATAAATAAATGAAAGCTCTTTTAGTACAGAACAAAGGAGTTCACTCATGTGATTATCATTTGCAAGCACCTAGGAAAAACTACCAAACCACAAAACTTATACTACCTTTAAGCTCTGTAGCCTGGATAGATTTAATGATGTAGGCCTTAGCAAGAAAGTAAGACAATAGGACATTCAGCCCTAGCCAATTTCAGGTAACACAATACAGCCCTGGGGTACCAAGCAGTCATGTAGCCACACCTCACCACTCATTCAGGCTTTAGCATTCCCTAGCAGGTTGATCCTTTTTTTTTCTTCTTCTTCAACTTCCCTGTATTCTGTGAAGGCTTTTCAACCCATAATACGGCTTAATTATAAGCAAACTAAAAACTGAACAAAACTCCCTAAGGCCCAATATTTAAATTGAACTGATCTCAATGAAAATCATGGAGTTATTTTTCTTCCTTAATAATCCCTATTATAGAGACATTAAAAAGGGTGAGTTTTGATCTCAACCCTTCTGAGCATGACCAGGGCCCATTACAGAGGAAGATCAGTTCAGGACCTCAGTTGTAATCTGCTTGGGAAGAGCAATGTCCCCATGAGTTCATGTCAGATGTCCTAGAAAAATGTTTTTTTCCACAGAAAGGTCACTCAGTGGTTTAAGTGTCAAAGTGACACTCTGTGCAGGGGAGACTCACCACATACTCATCATCATAACCCTCCTCAGCTGGAACCCCAGTGTCAGGGTCGCAGTCTCGAACAGTGAACTTCATGGTGCAGCTGAACGTGCTGGCAGCTGGAAGAGAGTGCAGGCAGGCCTGTGTCAGGGGGCAGTCAGCAGCATCAGCAGTTTCTCACAGGCATGCAGGAGATGCGCGCGGCACTCGGCACCGTGCTCTGCATCACCAAATTAAACGTGGAGGCTCTGGTTTCGAGGGTGACGCTTCTCAAAAGCATTCACACAGGTGTGACTGTCAAGGTACTCGCCACTGCGGGGTAGCCTAGTACAGAAGAGCCAGCATGGGCTCGACTTTGGTTTTGTATTCGTATAAAGTAGAGGAGATGCGTTTGGCAGTTTTTTTGCTATGCCTGTGAAATGAGTTTATATGTTGAAAAATATATACTTTAGGAGCTGACAAAACAAATAACACATGTCAGCAATAAGGTCTTTAGGTTCTAGGCTGACAGCAGGCGTATAGCTCAGCAGCAGAAACTGTCAGCTTGCAACCTACAGTGAGTAGGTCAGTAATAAGATTCTGGGGTTGGTTGAGTCAGTGTTGTAAAGTGGAAAAAGTAGATAATTACATTACAAGATGATTGGTAGAAACAAAGGAAGTGGACAGAAGGGGCATATTTTGGAATGCAGAGTCTTCATGACAATGGAATCTTCTCTAAAGGAGAAGCTTTATTAAGCATGGATGAGGAACAGAGATTTAGGGTCTAATCCATGGCCTGAAAAAGGACTGTAGGCTCAAAAAATAATAGAAATTAGGAACTGAGTTATTTAGGAGGATAAAAAAGTTGAGGTAAGGATGGATTCAGATGTAAAGCCATATCTGACGTGCTACGTTCTGAGACTGTTCACTCTTTAAATTCTCTCTGTCTATCTAAACACGTAAAAAGTGTTAATACCTGTTGATGTTACATGTAAAAGTATAAACGAATGTGCTAGATCCTTAGATATAAAAAGATAGCTGGAACATGACCTATATTTCCAAGAGCTGATTGTCTAGAAGCTAAATAAGAGTGAGTGTATATGACCAACCTATCTACTTCCATTAAAGTACCTATGGCATTGCCATAGGTCTAAGAGAGGCCACTGTGGGAGTGCCCAATTAAAAAAAGCTTGGAAAATCTTAAAACTTTAAGAGGATGTAGTAGTTTATTTGGATCTAAAAAGATGTGAAAGGACTTTAGCAAGCAGAAGCAAACACAGGCAAAAGCAGAGGACAAGAAAGCCCAAAAGAGGGGCAGCTGGAAACAGTAAGAGTTATATGCCAGTGTGCAAGTCTTAAGAGAATTTCTTTAGGAACAAATTGTGAAATACTTTATTTCAAATGAAGGAGACTCTGTGGAACAGAGACAGCCGAGACAATCAAGGGAGTGAAGCTAGAACAGACGCCTAGTGAAAACCAATGTGGGGAATCCCATGAAGGACAGTTGAGAACTTAGAGCAGATGAGCAGCACACAGTGTGATGTAGTGTTGCAGCTGGCTCACCTATTTGGGAAAATGTGCTTATCAGTACTGCCAAGTCTGTTTCAGTGCAAGAGGGGATCGAAGAAGGAATGATCATGGTTGAATTCAGGTAGGATTTCCTGCTGGAGAAAGGGGAAGGAAAGAAGGAAGTAGGAGTTAATACAGCCCCAGAGCAGGTCAGCGGAAGTGTTCTGGTTTTGTTTTCTTTTAATGAAGAGAAACGGCACTTAGTAGGGAGACTGGTCATGATTAAATAAGAATGGAGAGGCAGGACAGATACTAAGCGATAGACTACATGAACCCAAGTTTGGCTCTGACTCAGCGGGAAGGCAGAGGCAAGTGGGCAGGAAAATAAGGAGAGAGGACGGGGGCAGTGGGAGCCGTCACGGACGGGCAGGCTGAGCTGTGAGATGACACCGGAGTAAACGTGACAGCAGATTGAGGAAACAGGAACCGCATTAGTAGAAACTTGTGACGGGGTTTAAACTGAGTAGTTTGGCACGAGATGAGAGCATACAAGGCACTGCAGAGGAACTGCAGTGGAAGCAGGGAGGCTGTCTACTCAGCAGTGTCGGAGAGGATGGCTAAGCTTGGGTGAGGAGAGAAGCTGGTAAGAGGGGCCTTCCCATGGCAAGAGAATAAAACTGAATCCACTGCCATGATATAAAATGAGCTTATGACAGCATCGTAAATAAACAGAGGAAGTGAGAGGGGAATGACCTGAAGATTAACAGTGTGCTTAGAAATGAGGCTTATCTTGTATTAACTGAAAACGAGAGGTAATTAGGAGGAGCCATATGAGAAGAACACAGAATCAGAGAAAAGATGCTGCTGGAACTAGGTCAGGAGAGAGGTGTGTGAATTAGCCTGGGGTGCAGGGTGCACAGCACAGAAGATGGCAGGATGGGAAACTGGGTGGCCCTCACCCACTGGAGGGGAGGCTGTGACTAAATAAGAAATAGGCTTATTAGGAGCTTCCAGCCAGTGCTGTTGGAATAATAAAGAAATGGTATGGGCAACAGAACAAAGACTAGAAAGAGGGTAAAAGGGGTAAATCTGAAATGTCAGCTAATTGCAGCAATCAATCCATGCAGGTCTGGACTGACCGGAGACAGGGCGGATCCAGCACAGGGTGTAGAGAAGCCAGAAGATGACATCAGTGAGGCCAAAAATGAGGCGAGTGCCAGGAGAGTGCCAGGAGAGAGGGTTAAAGCCATGGAGAGCTGTGCATGTGACAGGAAGGCTACTGAAGGCTGGGGTTTTCTAGGACAAATGTGTGTTGGGGGAGGGGGGCAAGCTGGGTGGGAAAGGACTAAAGGTACAGAAAGACAGGATCAAAATGACCCTGATGTGAGTCACTGAGGAGTGGGGGACATCAACTGATAGAAAGAAATGCATTCCTGGGCCATCCGACTCCTGGAGTAAGAAAGAGACAAGACTGAAGGCAAAGAGTTGGAAATGACCTCAGAGTGGAAGAGCAGAGTGGTGTGGGATCAGACCTAGAGTGGGGTCTGCTCTTCTGTTTGGTCACATTTGATGTATAATGATAATCTTGTAATGAGGATTATCTAGAAATGTGAGGAGTTTGGATTCAAGTAAGAACTGTTAGTACACTAGCTATTGGTGCAGTAATTTGGGGTGACAGGAAACGTTTGAGGAATCCTATTATGAATGTTGATAAAAAGCTACTGCTCGCATCTTGTGAGATATAAGACTTGGCTTAGTAGAGGGTGTGAACGGGTAGTTTTCCAGAGTAGAGTATTTTATTGGATGGGTAATGGGCAAAGGTTATGGGTATATCCGAAGAGAAGTTTCTGCATCTGTCCCAAGAGATCCCAGGTGAGAGAGTGCATGGTAAGGTGGTACTGGTTATGCACAGGGGCCATCAAAGTTGGCTGCCCTGAGACATTATCTACCATGTGAGAATTGGCTGAAAGTGGCATTTTCTAGGGCGAATGGTATGAAAGTATGGAGAAGGAGAGTAAAGAAGACAGACGCTAGAGGTGCAGGTGGAGAGAAGAGATGCAAGCTGGAGTGCAGAACAGAAAGTGTGAGTAGGGAAAGGTATTAACGAGGCTCGGATGAGGACCACTGGGAAACAGCAGTTGCTTATGAAATGGAGAGAGAACGCCTTAAACTAGGTTACAAGTGAAGGAGGACAGAATGGCCAGAGGAAGGGGCCAAGTAAGAATCAGCCTTGTGAGGGAGTGTCCTTGGGGCTGTCCGCTTAAAAGATACTTGAAACAACAAGTATGGCCAGTAGAAGGGAAGGTTAAAAATTCAAATAAGCAGGATGGCTCTGAGCCGTGGTCAGTGATGAGAATCCTATGAAGACCTAGAGTGAACTGAGAGTGAGTTTTATTTAAGGTGAAAGAAACAAGAAAGATGAAAAAAGAGACTGCTGAATTCGTGAGAAGTGGTCTAAAGGACGGTAGCTGAAAAAGGAAACTGTGGAACGCAGGGGCTTTTCTAAGGTCAACCGAGGACAGAGTGGGAAAGCCTGTGGCAGAGATGGGGCTATCTGAAAACTGGCAGGTGCTGACTGGCAGGAGGGAGGTGACACCACACTTGTGCCGAGGGCGGCGGCTAGAGGAGGAAGAGGCTGCCCGGCAGTGGCACGAGGGCCGCTGGGCCTGGGCGTGCAGAGCGGCGTGGGCTGCCGGGACGGGGCCCACAGCTTCCCAGCATGGGGCTCCTCTGAGATCCGGGGGCTGTATTTGGGCAAATGCTGGGACTTCATGCCAGGCTCTGAAAAGCAGTAGATGAAATGGGAGACCAGAGCCTGAAAAATGAGAAGTTTTGGTGGGACATGTTAATTGGAGGGTTCAAAGGGGTGGACTAGATGAACGGCAATATAAAGCCAGGGTAGCAACCATAAAGGCACCAGGGTGCATTTTTGAGCAGTCTGTAGTATGGCTGATACAGAAGAATGGCTGGAGGTTACGGTGGGAACCAAACTCGAGTGCACTTCACTCCCTGGGTTTTCGCTAATGAAGCCACGGGAGGACAGACCTCGATGGAGCGGGCGCCGTGCAGGGCCTCTTAAGGTTCTGTCGCGTGAGGGTTTTCTGTAAGTGAAACAGCCACTGGGAACAGGATCTGGCTAAGCAGTGCTGCTCAGGAAGAGACTGAGGCCACCTGAGTGGAGTATGGAAGCTCACAGAAGGGGGGCTGAAGACAAGGCAGCATATTTGGTGGGCAGTGGGGGTGGGGCGGGCAGCAAGGGAAGGGCAGCACTGCAGCTGCCCCCAGATGGAAAGGTCACGTGAGAACAGGAAGTGCAGCGAGAAGGCCCACAGCGGAAGCTGAGGAGCCAGAGCTACGAGGAGCAGTGTGGACTAGACACACTGAGCATGACATGCTGGCAGCACACACCTCAGAGAGCCCAGGGTGGGAAAGGCTGTCGGACAGAAGAGTGAGTCTGAACCGGTGCAGTTCCTCGGGCGTGAGCTGAGACTGCAGTAGGGAGCGAAAGCCAGGCCTGGAGAAGAATGATGGCCAAAAGTGGATCCACTCTTGATGCTGCCTGGGGTTGGAAAATTTTAGCTTAAAGGGCTTTGGTGAAGGGGCAAATTCTGAGCACTGCTTCACAAAGGTTCCTGTCAGCACCACCTGGGAATCTGTTAGAAATCTAACTCCTTGAGCCCCACCAGACCTGCTGCATCAGGAATTTGGGGTGTGGCCCAGCAGTTTGCAAAATGGCTGTATCAGACAAAGGTAGCTTGAGAGTGATTCTGATGAAAAGCCTTTGCTAGCAGCTTCTTGTATTAGGGTTAACTGAAGATTAGAGAAGTAGCTTAGCAGACCTGAGTGGGAGGGTAGCAGATGAGGAGGGACAGGCGAGTCAAGGAAGGGGCACAGAGTCAGACAGGGCAGGGACCTGCAGGTGGTAAATGGGAGATACTAGGGCGGGGACACAGGGCCTTTGGGTGGGAGAGTGGTTTAATGCTGACTCAGGTCACAGCCACTGAAAGAGGAAAGAGAGTGAATCCATGACAACTGCAGTATGAGGGGACTGTGTGGGAGCTTGGTGGGGGGAGGGGACGAGAGGCTCTGGAGGGTGGACCTGAAACCGTCCACAGAGTCTGAGCAGTGAGCACTGAATGGAATGTGCTTGTGACCGTCTGGAAGTGTTTATTGAATCATAGGAATCTGTAAACAGATGGAATATAAGATGGTTTTTATAATGAAAAAAAAAAAAAAAAAGAATAAAGTAGCGAAGTTAAAACTGCTGCCAGATAAGAGGGTATTTAATATCAACATAGCAGTTGTAGCTGGAGGCACATGGTACCAACCGTGAGCCAGAGGTTATGATGGAAAAGTAAAAGACAGGCTGGAAGGTAACAGCCTGTGTAATGAGCAGGAAACTGGTCTTGAGGGAGGGAAAGGGAGCTGAGGAGTGGGGGAACCTCACCAAGGTCAGGCATTCATCAATGTGGAAGGTTAAGATAGACCAGGCCATATCCAGAGGACAGTTACAAAGATGTAGTTAGGGGCTAAGGAAACAAGTTAGGCCTTGCCAAATGAGAAGCAATGAAGGGAATTTGTAAGAAACAATAGCAAGGAGAAAGCATAAGGTGGAAGTTGGAGACGTAGAAGAGAGGGATTGTGTGAATGTGGCTACAGTGCAGAACATGCCATGTAGAAAACCAAATATGCTTAAGCACGGAGGCTTAAGGAGGGCTGAGTGGGAACGTTAGGAAGTGAGAGTTGAAATCTGTCAGAGCGGTGTATCAGCAAACGGAGGCTGTGGGCAAAATCAACACAAAGTAAGAACCGGGGTTTGAGGTTTCTTTGTTGGAAAAATGCTAGTAGTGTGAGTGTGGACAATACAGTGCCAGGTGAGAAGCAGTCTGAGTGTAAGGATCTGAGAGCAGCCCCGAGGCAGGGCTCCCAGGAGTCTCTGCTGCTGCTCCTGATACAAACGGACAGAGTGAATGTGGGACCCAGGGAGATGGCGGTGGGCTGAGCAGAGAGTACTTCCGTGGGCCCCTGGGTAAGAGTGAAGCAGACAGTAGAATCAGAGCAGCTCTTAATGCCATGGGTAGAAATTTTAATTAGAAACTTGGATGCTAGGGTAGTTTAAGGGAGTTTAAGATGAATTCTCCTGAAATAACACTGCTAGCAACCTTAAAATACACCAGTATTGAAAAAGGAGGGCCCCCCAGGCTAGTAGTTTGTCTGTAGAGAAACTACTACCTGTATTCCTTCAGAGTTGCTGGGGATCATGGGAAGTAATAAGCCTCAGGAGAACAGTACTTTCTCCATTGCTAGGGTATAGTGATGGTGGCTGAAATGGCCAGTTAGTGTGTGGTGGAGCATAACAAAGGGAGAAAGAAGAGAAGGGAGCACTGCATGGGTCGGATAAGGGTTCTGTAGTCCAATGATAAAACCACAAAATGTGGCTTAAAAACACCTGGAAGGGAGAATTGATCAGGTCGCTATAGAACCTAAATAGCTCAAATGTGGGTGGTTAAATGCTGCAGTGAGTGGTATCCATAATGAACTAGAAGAAGAGGCCTGCACATGATTAGAAGTCAAACTAGCTCTTGAGGTCTTAATGGGGGAAAAGATTAGGAATATTACAGATGTTTGTTTTAGACCCTTAAAGATGTAATTACATGTTATTTATGGATATACATATTAAAATTATAAAAATACATATTAGGTTATACACCAAAATGATGTAGTGATTTTCTTTGGGGACAAAGAGGTAAATGATTCTAGAGTGGACAAAGAAGTCTTTCAATACATGTGTAACTTTAGTTCTTTTAAAAATGTTGATCAAATACAGCACACAGTCAGTATATATAAGGAAGTGGTGTAGTGGGCAGATGTCTGGTGGGGGAATGGAAACTTTAATTACTTAGTTGATAAGAAAGGTTAGAGAAGGAAGACTAGGGTGAATCTTGATGAAGTCATTAACAGCACTCCAAAAGACACTGAGTGTCCAACTAGAGAGCTGGGTGAGTAGTTTATCTGGTAAAAAGATGATGTCTTTTAGGTAAGAAGAGCGTATCACTGAGGGTATATACCCCAAGAAAAGAATGTACCCATCACCAGATTAGAGAAAAGAAGCTAAAAATATTGCAGCTGTTAATACATATATATGATAGGAAATCAGGAAGACCTTATTGGAATATGTGAAAGTTTGCTCAGAAATTAAAGTATCAGGCTACAAGTGTCAGGGAATGTTGAGATACACATTTTTTCAAAAGAGAGAGAAAAGGGAAAATTAGAGAAAAAAAAGTGAAATCTAAGTAAGGAGAGCAAGTGTTGAATCAAGGCTGTGGTATAGTGTACAGTATGCAAAATATTGAACAAGGAAAGGTATTAGGGAGGCCAGGGAAGGAACACTTGGAAGACACCAGAGTCGGAAGCTCAGTGACAAGGTGTGTGCTAACAGGCAGATATCCATCAGAGGAGGAGAGAGGCAAGAGAGTGGCTGACTGGAAGAATAGGGAGTATGCTGTGTTATTGACAAGGAAGCGTGTGGCAAGGATTTGCAGCAGTCTAAGTGAGAGGTTAGAGGGAGAATACATGTGATGGACTTATCAGAAATCCTAGGAAAGTCCAGGCTGGAGGGTGGGGACAGATGTAGTATAGAGGGCAGAAATACAGAAGGTGGAAGGAGGCAGACTTGTAAGTGCTGAATGTCCAAAATCTACACATCCAGAAGAGATTGTTATAGTCATGTACAGCTGAGAGAAGGGATGTTGGAGGAAATGTAGGGAGACTGCAGTAGGATGAGAAAGGGGGAAAAAGGTGTACAAGAGCAGTGTGCAGGTGGCGAACAGGTAGAAAGACATTTGAATTGTCGACAGACATTGATGGGAAAAACGGCTGTGGTTCCACATTGGGACCAAAGGTTATGGTGGAATAAAATGGGGGCAGGGTGACTGACAGCAAGAAGGCATTGTGTGAAATAGGCAGCAGTCCCGAGCAGATGGAATGGCAACACCTGGTAGGCCAGGTGTGAATGAGAATGTGCATGCAACTGGGAAGAGCCGGGGCCTGGTCAAGAATACGAGTCGGGCAGGCTGGCTCTTGAAGGCTGAGAGGGAAATTTATGACTAAAATGACGGCTCCCTACGGAAGGTTAGAAGATAATTAAAATAAACTCTGATATCAAGGCTTGTGGAAACCGTAAAAACCTCACCACTCTCCTTTCAGAAGGTGTGTATTCATTTTCTGTTGACCCAGATGAGTGTATCTGAAGAGTGGCTGGGATCATGGTAAGGTAAACCTTAAGGGGTTTATATTCTTTGATAATAATGAAGTCAGTCATGAAGGACAGAATGTTTAAGATCTGACAAGGCAAATATTCAGAGGGGTCATGGCCCGTAAGTGGAAAGTTAACATTTTCAGCGAAGTTAAGGAACAGTGTGAAGTTAAGGAATAGTGTTAAGACCGGATGAAAGAAAGAGAGCAACTGAAAGGGCGCTTGGAAAAAAAGTGCAAAGGGGCAGGGAGAAGGTGCTGGTTGGGAGGGGCTCAGGACGTAGCTGGGTTGGCTATGTAGGTAGCAGTAATCCCAGAGGCGGGAAAAGGGCCTGCTGGCTTCACCAACCAAGTGCTCACATTATTTAAGTACCGATTACCGTAAATGCTTTTATCCGCATATCACCATGTGTTCTGGAAACTTGGTAGTGTACGTTAGCATCCTTGTGTTGGCAAAAGGAGTCTGCACACAGATCTGTTTGGGGGTGTATGCTTGCTGTAGTCACAGCTCTTCTACAGATAGGTCGCCTCCTGTGTGCAAGGCTCTAAAACCTGAGCGTTAACTCCTGTTGCCGTCTCTACAAAATGTGTGGAACAACTCAAGCAACTCACTAACCGGTAAGTAAATGTTTCTCAAAAGTTTCTTATTTACACATTTAAGAAATATATGTTCAGTTCTTATTATTTTTTTATTCCAGAGTAACTAGAGTAAAACTGGGTGAAACAGCTACAGGGTGAGGTGCCATGAAGCCAGGGCTAGGAGAAGTAGTTTATGTGTTAAGGAAATGGACACAGGACTGAACAGGGCTAGAGGCTGTGCAAGAGAGTGAGGCAGCTGGGCTTGGGCCAGAGACAGTTGTCGATGCAGACCTGAGTGTTGCAGAGTCCAGCAGACAGATTCAGCTGTGCATTTAATACAGTTCCAAAAGGAGAGAGCAAGGTTAAGAGGTGGATAGAACGGAATTCAGGGGCCATGAAATGGAACTGAATACAGATCCAATCTGTAGGCTTCTCACTTCATTAGAAGATGGTGCTGGACAATTATGGGTGGAAACCAGAAGAGATAAGGGGTTTTAATATGGCAGAGAGAAAGCTAGGTATAGACTGTAGCATGTAAACTGACAAACATAAAGTATAAATAAAAAATAGAAATACTGATGGAATGACACAGAAACCAAGCTAAGGGGTGGTTCAGAGTATGTTCATTTTTTTGGTAGCTAAGTTCATGATGGTTGTTGGGCTTCCACACAGTGGTTCTTCTCCCCGGGGTGGGGGGGG
>NW_004567106.1:60336925-60337941 GCF_000260355.1 Condylura cristata
GTCTGGGAGAAGACTGCAAGGAGAGAGAAAGATGTGTGAGGTCTGGGGGTGGGCAGAGGCAGGAGGGCTGTGGAGAAAGGAAAGAAGGACCAGAGGAGAGGCTGCCCAGTGCTGTGTCAGGGTTTGAACACGGAAGTCTCAGGGAGTGATGCTGCCAGGGTCAGGAGGTCACCACCCGGGTGCACAAAGGCAAGAATATGGGTGGTGGTGGGATGTGCAGGCGGTAGTTAGTCTGGAGCAAAGATGACTGGCCTGGGCAGGAGTCGGGATGGGAGCTTGAAGCAAAGATGACCACATGGGGCAACTAGAAGTGCAGCCTCAAGGAGGACAGAGTCTTTCCTGAGGGCGCTGCAGAGAGGCAGAGGAGGAGAGGCTGAATCCAGTCCGGAGGCGGGAGAGCGGCTGAAGGTAGGGTGCACTGGCAGGCCCCGGACGGAGAAACAGTGGCGGAGGCCAGGGAAGAGGCGAGGAGGAAATGGTGGGCACTGGTTTGAAGGTCTCTGGCAGAGTCTTGACTTACAGGTCAGACGGGGCAACCTTGAGAAAGAGGACTCGGGTGGGAGGGGCTGGCTGCTGTCAGCGGAAGGACCCCACCAGCCAGAACCCCTGGCTTGGGGGGAACTGCAGGAGAGGCGAGGAAAGAGCTTGAGCGGGCACTGTCGCAGGAGGGAGCAGACACCTGTAGAGCAGGGTTGGGGGGAGGCAGGCACACACGGGCAGAGCGCCCAAGATCCCGTCACGTGTCGGAATCGTAACTGGGGAGCAGGAGTGATTTGGAGAGGTACATGAGCAAAACGATAGGAGGTTGCGAGTCGGGATATGTGGGGTCTTACAGGCAGAAACGGGGCAGCGTGCTGGCCCCGGAGGAGAGGGCCGGGCCCTGCGGAGCGGCCGGGCCGGGCCCTGAGGCGGGATGTCTGGGCCAGCAGGGGAAGGCCAGAGGCTTGAGGGGACAGCGAGGCCGGGGGTCGGGCTGGGCTTCCACACAGTGGTTCTTCTCCCCGGGGTGGGGGGGG
>NW_004567106.1:60338666-60340439 GCF_000260355.1 Condylura cristata
GGAACCAGTCTGAGGATGAGCTTAGCTGGGCAGCCTGCGGGGTCAGGACGATGAGGGGGCTGAGGGTGGGGCAGCAGGCAGCCTGCCGAGGCCTGCTGGACTGTTCAGACCGTAGCGAAGGTCTATCTTCTGACTTAGGTCGGATAGTTCCTTTGCTCTCTAGGCTATAGCCAGCACTGCCGGAGAGGTGTTGAGAACAGGTGAGAAGTGGCCAACAGCTGGGGAGTCTGGCAAAGAGAAGGGAGCAGATATGGGTATTCCAGTAACTTTGCCCCAAATGTGGACTGAAGGCATCAGGCATCCTGCCGTGAGGACAAACAGAGCCATGTGGGTAAGGCAGGAGGGAAAAAGGCATGGTGGGCTAGGCGAGGAAAGGCGAGTGCCGCGGGCAAGCTCTGCAGCCGGCCCTGTCTGGGAGAAGGTCACCGCAAAAACAGTGCAGGGTCAGAGCAAGCATGTCTGCTTCAAAACGGGGACCCAGAATAGTAGGGTCCTTATGACTGAAGTGAGATAACAGGGTGACTCAGTGCAGCATGCGGGGGTGGAGAAGGTGGCGGGGTGGCACAGGAGGCAAGACGGCACCTGAAGTGGGTCCCTGAGGGACCCAGTGGGTGGCGAGTGGGACGGGGTTTGATGAGGATGCAGAGGGTGTCTGGGAGATGAGATCAGGAGAAAGGACAGGACAGCCTGACCCAGACTGACTCCACAGCCACTGGAGAGACAGCTGGGGCAGCCCTGAACGGGGGCTTGGGTGTGCTGCGGCCCACTGGCTTCAGTGGCCTGCAGAGGAACCACAGCACTGAGGGGAGTGACACTTCTGAGCGAGTGAGGGTGGCCCAGGGTGCAGTGCACAGCAGTGGCGAGGCTCTGGGGAGGCGGCAGATCGCGGGGCAGGTGGGGCGCAGCGCAGAAGCCAGATGGTTGAGGCGGAACACAGGTGAACAGGTGCACAATCAGGCAAAAGCAGAGAAGAAAGGCTACACCACAGCAAGACAGGGACCCAGGGCGCACCCGAGTGGGTGGGGCTGGCTGTGAGAGCGGGTGCCCTGGAGGCTGGAGACGGGCCTGAGAACCGGGTAGGGGTAGCACGTAAGGCTGAGGGATGGCAGCTCCTGGCCCCTCGGGGGGCCTGAAAAGGGTGGGTCTCGCCAACGGGCTACGTCACAGGGAAGGGGGGGTTCTAAAACCATTGACTGTCTAGGACAAGATGTGGCGTAGGCAGAAAAGGGGTACGCAGGGAGAGCGGTGCTGGCAGTCTGGACGCGGCAGACACAGAGCAGGCAGGGCAGGAGGGGGCCGGCAAGGCAGCGCTCAGCGCTTGTGTGGGGTGGGGCAAGGGGAGAGGGCAAAGTCTGCAGTCTCAGCCAGCGATGGGAGAGGGGAAGGTCACCGCCAAGGGAGACAGGGAGCAAGCTCAGACGGGAAGCAAGCAAGAGAAGCGCCAGGAAAGGCAGCGGCCAGAACTGGGGCAGGACAGATGAGTGGGAGCCAGCAGCTTTGGTAGAGGACTCGGCGCAGGTGAGCAGAGGGTCAGAGCATGAGCCAACAGGCAGGTCACAGGAGGGCGTGCACCCTGCAGGGCGGATGACAGCCAGAGCGGGGAGAGAAGCATGCGGCCTGGCAGCAGTCGCAGGCGGCTGTCAGGATGGGGCGTGCTCTGGACACTGACAGGGTGATGGGGGCAGCTGGGGAAGGACTCTTCAGGGCTGCGACACGGTCTGAGAGGAGGGGCAGCCGAGGGGAGGGAGGTGGCAGGCGCTAAGGAGGACCAGC
>NW_004567106.1:60341364-60342371 GCF_000260355.1 Condylura cristata
GACTGCAAGTAGGGAGGAGGAACCAGGGAAGGATGGTGAAGAATATTAAGGAAGAAGTGAATGTAGAACACCCAGTCACTGCCCTGCAGTGTTTAAGCAAGGGAGCAGGAAAGCTCATCCTGGAAGACGTACATAGTGTGGGCAAGGCAAACAGGTAACCTGGGAGAGGTGATCTGAATCCCAAAAAGAATGAGGCTCCTGTAGGAGGAATGGCCTTGGCAAGACAATTAAATGTCAGAGAAATCAAGGAGTTTCCAAAATGGTGGGGTGCTGGAGGCTGATACAGCCTGTGCGTGGATTCGGTGTTGTGCTGGGATGGAGACTACATTGCTGCGCCGTGGGCGGGCCAGCTGGCAGCGGTCACCACCACTGATGGTCCCAGGACTCCAGGTGCAGAGAAGGTGGACAGAACGTTTGAGAAGCAGAGGGATTCTGGGATATGAGAGCAGAAGAGACAGAAGACGGGCCAAGCTAGAAAGACCCCATGTGGAGAGAGAGAGCGGTGCTCAGGCAGCCCTGACAGGTCCCAGGAGTTGACAGGAAAAGCAAGGGGCAGGCAGCAGCCAAGGGGAGTGCCATGGCAGGCAGTGAAGGTTCCGCTGGGAGCGCCTGGGCGCTCCCTGTCTGGGGACACTGGCAGATCTAAGGGGCAGGGGCGTGGCATGACACATCTGAAGATGCAGGTGTTGGAAAAGGGGAAAGGGCCACAGTGGTGGGGTGACACCAAGGACCTGGATGGGCTCCTGAGGACAATGCCCAGGTGTGCCCACAAACACGCTCAGAAAGGGTGGAGCGCGGGCAGGATCCAAGGCAGAGGCAGCATTCCGCCACGACCAGAATGTGCTTCTGTACTTTGGGGGAGCGGGAAAGGAACACATGGAGGAGGGAAGGAAGGGGAACTTCACAACCACTGGGTGCCATGGGGCACGAGGGAGAGAAAACAGGGCTGGGGCTGGGGGCATAGCGGACAGGCAGTGGCGCGCCCTTGCTGGGGAAGCTGCTGCTGG
>NW_004567106.1:60343999-60346926 GCF_000260355.1 Condylura cristata
GAGGGGAGGCTGAGTGGAGGGGTGGGCGGTCGGTGAGAAGATTTTGTGATGTGAGCACAGAAGGGATGATGGGGAGAGACCTGCTCAGACAGAAGGAGCGAGAAAGGTGAGCAGAGGGCAGGACTGAGGGTCTGTGCAGGGTAACAGAGAGTTTCAGGGAGGGGTGAGCAGGCAAGCTGGTTAAAGAGCTGGCAAAGCAAAATACGAGTTCCTAAAGGAAAAATGTAAGAGAATGAATGAGCTCCCCGAGAGTTTGCCATAGACTGTGAAACAAAAAGGTGTAAATGGAAGAACGTGCACAGGAAGCAGTGTCGGGAGGCTGCGGACGGAGCAGGGTAGGTGGGGCAGACCCTGGTGGTGTGAACCAACCAGGTCATTGCTGGGTCAGCTGTGGTTCAGTGTGAAGAGCACATACTTCCTGAAGCCTGTGCGGTCCTGCCGTGTTTTCAGACTGTAGTTGAACACTGTTAGGAGGCTCTGGGAGGACATTTCCTTTAGTACGTCAGCAGCAGAGAAGGGCACTGCAGAGAAGGCAAGATGATGCCCAAGAGGGAGATCACAGGCAGAGAGAAATAGCCACAAAGTGTCCAGTGTGTAGGGAGCAGCGAAGGCACCTCCAGGGCGCACAGAGGGCCGGTGGGGAAGGTCAGGGAAAGGACTTGGGGGATCCGGGACCCCCTCCCAAAAGCAGACCGATGGAGGGAGGACGCACTGGGGAAAGACCACACCCGAGAGGGGGAGGGGGGAATGCGGGCCAAGATGAGGAGGCGGCTGGGCGGGGGACACTGAGACAGTGCTGCTCGTGGACAAAGTCACGGCAAGGTGACGAAGCCTAGACAGAAGTAAAAGCAGCCCCAGCATGGCGAGCCCAGGACGGCAGTGCGCTCAGGGGCACCCAGACAGCAGGTGCAGCGGGGCGTGCTGCGTGTGGGGTGCACAGAGAGGGCAGCGGCGAAGAGCCGGGCAGAGTGAGCCCCAGGGCTGCAGGCGGAAGAGAAGATGAGGTGCTGGAGGGGAAGCAGAAGGCGTCTGAAGGTCATTACCCCCACATTACAGAGCGGGGTCTCGGGCAGCACAAAAAAGGCTTTAGGGGGGTTGAGTTGGTCGGGGGCAGATGAGAAGAGAGACAGGCAGCACAGGGGAGATGAAGCTTATGAAGTCGCGTGGGCTCAGCACGGTAGCTGCGGGGCCGCCGGAGAGTGGGCTGCCCCGCGAGGCTCCCAAGTCTGGGCACTCTGGCAGGTGTGAGGAGGCGAGAGGGGTTGGCGGGTGCGGTGTGGAGCCAGGGGCGGCCACTGGCAGCACAGCGGAGGGGGAGGCTCTGCAGCCCCGGGCCTCAGGGGACAGTGGGGCAAGGGCCAGTGGCCGGGGGAGGGAGGAGTGGGCGCCGCGCCCCACTGGCATGGAATCTCAGGGAGCAAGATACGGGCTCGTGCGGCTGGGGCCCAGCGTGGAGGTGGGTGGCAAGCGCGCCTAGGAACGGCAGGCGTGATCAGGAACCAAAGCGTAGGTGACATTTTTCGGTGTTCACGAATGAGAGCTTTGCTCTTGGTGGGCTGGAGCGGAGGCTGCAAGGGTGGGCTCTGGTATGGGGTACAGAGGTGGGGGGGTCACAGGTCTAGTCAGAGACAGTGTGGCAGGAAGGCGCAGAGGGGGACTGTGGCCACTGAGGGGGCGTTGTTCCAGGGGCCACTGAGAAGGCCAGGCAGACCGGGGTGCCATGGGAAGAGGAGTGTTGAATCTGCACGCAGGTGTTGTGAGGGGGGAGCGACCGAGAGGGAGAGAAGGCAAAGGGGAGTCTGGATGGCCTCCATGGGAGCTGAAAGGTTAAGACCACGGGTGGGGGCGAATCACAGGACTCAGGAAGGGAAGGAAAGTGGTGGCAGCAGGTGAGGAAGAGGCGGTGGCAGGGGATCTGGGTATTATGTCCTGTGGGTAAATACTTGATTTAAAGGTGAGAGGAAGGTCAGAGGGGACAGGGTTTTTGTTTTGTTTTGTTGTTTTTTAAAAGGAGCCTACAGAGAAGTCAGTGAAAGGACTTGATCTATGGTTTCAGGAGCGGAAGTGATAAGGGTGAGGTGAGGGAAAGAGCATGAGCTGTGACAGGTCACCAGAGGAAGCAGCATTTATGGAGAAGGACCCCCGTGCATAATCACAGGCATGATGGAGGCTGGAGATTCCTGGAACTGAGGGAGAGGCGGGCGCTGTTCCCGGGCCAAAGAAGGAAAGGGGAGAAACAGAGTCGCCCAGACTTAGGCCCTGCGGAAGGGTGCCACAGGCACCTGGCCCAGAGGACGGGTCACGTCCCAAAGAAAGCCAGGCTCACAGCGCAGGGTGTGGGGCGCACCGCACCCAGGAGACAGGAGGGACCACAACAGGGCGCAGAGAGGAGACCAGGCCCCTGCCTAGAGCAGCAAGCCATGAGGGAGAAGGAACAAGATGAGGTGGCGAGCAGCAGGCAGGAGAGTGGCACTTCGCGCAATGAGTGTGGAGCAAGGGTGGGACTTTTTGGCCAGGCTCTTTACTACGGATCCGGCGGGTTCAGGGTGGGAGGCGGGGATCGGGTGGGGGTCGGGGCATGGGTTGGGGTGGGGGTTGGGTTTCACTGGGAGAACGGGAGGGTAGGGTTGGGATTAGTGGGTCGGGGATAGGGTGGGTGGGGGGTGATGAGCCAAGCTCCAGGCACTGAAAACGATCTTTTCTAACTGATGCTGTAGATGGAGGCACACGCCTTGGGGTGATGGCCCAAGTTAAGGAGCGGGCGGTGAGGACCACTGAATCCACCCAGAGTTGCTACAGGAAAGGTAGAATGCAGAAGACCCTGAGGGCCATACAGGCAAGGCTCTGCGGGTCTGGGTGTCACAGATGTGACAGAAGTGGAACCTGAGGGGAAAGACTGGCAAGCGCAGAAAGACCAGGGTAGGACC
>NW_004567106.1:60347600-60352463 GCF_000260355.1 Condylura cristata
GGAGGGGAGGCTGAGTGGGAGGGGTGGGCGGTCGGTGAGAAGAAGATGGGTTGTAAGGATGTGAGCAGAGAGGGGTTCAGTGTGTGGGAAGGAGGGGCAGAGAGGGTGAGCGGCACTGAAGGGGAGCGTCTGGGAGAGGACTGCAAGGAGGGAGGAGAGGCCAAAAGCAGAATCGAGTTCTGCCTGTGGAGACAGAGGGTGATGGTGCCAAGGGCGGAGCTGGCAGGTCCAGGGTCCAGAGAGAGGACACAGGGCAAGAGTGCTGTGGTGAAGGAAATGAAGCAGCAGAGGAAGGGGCTCCTGGGAAGTATGCCCGGGGGTGCTAACCCGGGGATCTGAATGGAAACCATCTTTCACGGGACGATGTGGGCACCAGGAGCAGCCCACAGCCCGGTGCAGGGAACGGCAGCAGCCTGGGCGGCTGCAGATTCAGCGCGCAGCGTCCGAAAGGGTTGGCGGGGTTAGGTTGAGCGCTTGTGAGACTCAGGGGCTCCCTGCAGAGAAGACCACTTCCTTTCCACGTAAGCAGTGGAGAAGTGGAGCAGGAGAGACGAAGAGGGGCCAGGCACGGGGGCCAGGCGAGCAGTGTCCAGTGGTGAGGGCATACGGCCAAGACGCTGGCCGGGGCAGAGGACAGGGTGGCGACGAGGGGAAGGGGATGCGTCAAGCCAGCTTCAGTGTGCCCAGTGTAGAAAGAATGAAAGAGGGGTTTAACTGGTCAGGAGAGTCATAGGAAAGGGGTGCAGGGGCATGGAACAGCGGAGAGCAAGTGGCTCAGAAAAGCAGAGGAGACCTGCAGACCCCACCCGGGGACACTGCAGATTCTAGCGACCAGGAGGCTGTGGTGCGGAGGCAGAGGAGGCTGATCGGGACAGGGCGTCGAGGGCCAGGGCCTCGGGAGCAAGGCGAAGAAGGGTCACAGTGCCTGGGTGAGAGGGAGCGGGCAGCACTGCCCTGGGAGGCAGACGCCCGCGGGACGGGCCATCAGGTGGGTGCACTGCAGGGTGGAAACAGGCTTAGAAATGGGGCTCGGCATCAGGAGTGACGCCGTCAGGGGTGACGTTTCTGCCCGCCCAGGCGAGCTGGAAGGACAGCGTCAAGTGCAGCAGTAAAACACCACACAGGGAGGAGCAGGGACCCCGGAACCAGGAGGCTTAGTCTGAGATGTAGGGTGGGCAGCAAAGGTCAGGAAGAGACCAAAAGTGGGTGGCAGGTATATTTGCTGGGGTTTTCGGTGGACTTGCTCTGGCCTACAGGGGCAGCACGTGCAGGGAGGGTGCGGAGTGGAGTGTGCGGCTGCCACAGCGAGGCGGTGGCCAGGCAGGAAGGCGGGAAGGCGGGAAGGCGGGAAGGCGGGAAGGCGGGAAGGCGGGAAGGCGGGAAGGCGGGAAGGCGGGCTCTCGGAGGCCGGGGCGGGGTGAGCGCGAAGAGAGCACAGCACGCACTTGGCACAGGTGCAAGCGCTGGGGGGCAGCAAGGCCTGGCGGGCCCCCTGAAGTCCTGTGGGCAGTCTCGACTTAAAGGAAGGGCTGAGAAGGAAGACGAGACGGGCAGTAAAGGGAGGAAGTGGCAGCTGGCGTCAGTGCGAGGACGGACTGGGTGACACAGGCGGTTTCTGGGGACAGCGTGTGTGCAGGGCAATGGAAGGGTGTGCGCTGAGGCCATGGAAGGGTGCTGGTGCTGGCTGCGCAGCAGGCAGGAGGGTGCCTCGCGCTGGCTGGGCCCTGGAAGAGAGGCAGGACGCTGTCTGCAGGCAGCGGTCATGGGGAGGGAGCAGGGCTGAGGGGAGCCATGCGAAGGGCTTTGCAGGTGGCACCTTCTGCAGCCAGATGCAGGGCCACCTCCCAGAGTCAAACCAGGGGGAGGAGTTGCAGAAGGGGGAGGGGATGGACGTGAAGAGGGCGCAGCAGAGGGGGATGCCAGCAGGTGTCAGAGACACAGACAGGGAGAGCTCAGAGCAGCGGGGCCGGGCGGGGGACGCCCGAGGAGTCTAGCAATGCCCAGGTCGGGGGTGGGGGTTGCCACTTCACATGTTTGGACAAGGGTAGAACTTCCCAGTCAGGTGCTTTACTGTGGCTCTGGCTGGGTGGGAGGGGAGACGGTGCACTGGCTTGATTGGGAGCGCAGGAGGGCGGGGTGGGGGCAGATGAGCCAGCTGGCCGCCACTGGGAGACTAAGTCGGTGGCACAGTGAAGGCAGGCCCGCTGCGGCCTACTGACTGCGGGCTGCGGGAGGGGGAACCCCTGCCTTTACCCAAAGCATGCAAACAGAATAGCTGCAGGAGATGGGGGTGGAGAGGTCTGGTTGGCAGGAAGGCAGCAGGCAGGGGGCCTAGCTGCGAGGCTCTGGAGGGACGGTCACTCTCCAGGGTAGCCAGAGGGCCAGTCCCGGGCAGGCGCGTGACCATGGCGCACGGCAGCGCCAGGGTCAGGGCTGGGCAGGAGCGCACAGGTGGCGCTGCAGAACAGTGCTCTGCCAGGCCTGGGTGCCGGTGGTGGAGCAGAGGGGGCATCCCCAGGGGAAGGGCAGGCCACGGCACCTGGAAGGATGGGCAGGGCTGAAGTGTCGGGAGGCTCAGACCACGCAGCACACGGGAAGGGGTGGCAGGAGGGTAAAGGGTTGGAAAGAAGACAGCCCTCAGAACACAGGACGTAAAAACTGGGTGTTTGGGGTGACTGCCGAGGCGGAGGGACCAGCGTAGCACACTGGCGAAGAAGAGCTGGCCTGGCAGGTGCTGGCGTGGACGAGTGGGCCACACAGCTCTGGGGGGGTCAGGGAAGCAGCACTGCGTGCTGGCGAGGAAGGGGCGAGCTCACAGGAGACAGGGGCGCTGGCCAGATTCAGTTTGCACCCCGTATGGAAAGAGGGAGCCTGGGATCTGTGTCCACTCAAGAAGGTGGTCACTGGGCAGGCACAGGAGTCTGCAGAAGGCAGGGACGGCAGGCAGGCAGAGGTTTGAGGATGACGAGGGTTATCAGGGTGGGTGGCTCGGAGGGGCCCCTCATGAAAATGGAAGGCGTCTTGCCGACTTCCAGTGGGGAGGTGGTGTCAGAGCCTAGGTGTACGAGGGGTTGCCGTGGGGGGTGGGGGCGGCAGGTGGTGGGGCAGAGCTGATACGCAACAGCCCGCGTGTGGAAGGGCTCAGGGTAGTGAGGGGAAGGGCCAGAGTGGCTGGTGACACACAAGGAACAGGGCGGTCTTGCTCATGAGCAGAGAAACCATGGGCAAGTCACCTCTGGGACTCAGGGGGACTCATGTGATGGGTCCGAGCGTGGATAAGCTTAGAAACGGTGGGGGCAGGCAGCAGCCAGCGCAGGGGTGCCAGTTCGTGACTAGTGGGGAGTGAGCACTTCTGGTCTTTCAGAGGGGCTGGGGTGTCTGGCAGGTGGAGAAACTGCATAGCGGAAGGAGGGGCGGGCACCTCCCGTCACAGCGAGTGTGCGGTCCAGTCCAGCATTGCGGTAGGTGCCAGAGAGGTGGGGAGGTGGGCGGGGCAGATGCCCTGGGCAGGTGTGCGAGGCTCCATTCAGGGAGGCAGCAGCAGAGGGAGGGCAGAGTGAAATCTGGAAGGCGCGAAGCGTATTAAACCCCAGTGGGTTTAGCGGGGAGTAATGACTGTAAGTGCAGAAGTCAAAGGGCAGACCTGGACAGTTTCAGCGAGGCCCAGGAGGCAGAGGGCGTGGGCAGGGTGCCTCACAGGGATTGGCGAGAAGTGGCAGCAGGGGACGCCAGGGAGGAAGAGGAGGAAGCAGTGGGATTGGCTGTGACTCCTGCAGAGAGTTCTAAGGGAGGGCGGAGAGGCGGAGAGGGGCTGTGAAGAGGAGACTGCAAGTTCAGGACTGAGTGAGGTAGGAGACTGGCACGCTATGAGAGCAGGGCACAGGAGGGCTCGCCACCCCGATGGCAAAGATGGTGCACCTGCTCAGTGGCAGGGGTATGGAGGTCAGAGATGCCTGGGCCCCGGGAGGGCACTGGATTCCCTTGGGTGAAGGTGAAGATGCAGAGGTGTCCCTGAGGAAAGGTCGCAGAGAGGTGTCGAGTGCGGCCTTGATTCAGTATGATGGTGGGTCACCTCCCAGGCACAGACAAGGTATGGTGGGCACCCAGGAAAGATGGAGAGTGAAACGTTGTAGAAGATGGTCTGGATGTCAGCGGGGACCCCAGAAGTAAGGAAGGTGGCAAAGGAGAATCCTGAGAAATATCAGAGGTGCTGCCCACCAGGAGGAGGTTCAGAGCATTTGGGTCGGCCCATGAGCTGGGCTTTGGGGCAGAGAGAACAGGAAGGACAGCTGTGTGTGGCCAGGGCTGTGCCCGACAGCCTGGGGTGTCACTGCAAGGGTAGTGCTTTCTGGGTAGGCTCGCTGTGGTTCAGGGTGTTGGAGAACAAGGTGCCAGATGGGTGTGGTCTGGTTTGACAGGTTGTGCAGAAGGATAGGTGAGATCAAGCTCCAGAAAACCAGCTTTGACTGAGCACATGAATGGATTATAGACATGCAGGGTGGGGGGTGATGACAGGGTGGGAGAACCACTGAGAGGAGACAGGAGAGTAGGGGCCTCGAGGGCAGGGCAGAGCTCTGGGCCATATCACTGTCTGAGAGGAGGGACGGGAGGGTGGCAGGCGCTAAGGAGGACCAGCATGGGGACCAATACTGTCACCATGCCTGAAGTCACGTGGTGGGAGGAGGGATCTGGGTGGGAGTTTGAAAGAACAGGTGCTAGTGCAGAGTGGGGGTAGGGCAGGTGGGGAGAAGGGCAGAAACGGGGGCCGGTGGGGGGGGCACGGAGGGAGACAGCGTGCTGGCCCCGGAGGAGAGGGCCGGGCCCTGCGGAGCGGCCGGGCCGGGACCTGAGGCGGGATGTCTG
>NW_004567106.1:60353007-60354759 GCF_000260355.1 Condylura cristata
GGTTGTAAGGATGTGAGCAGAGAGGGGTTCAGTGTGTGGGAAAGAGGGGCAGAGGGGGTGAGCGGCACTGAAGGGGAGCGTCTGGGAAAGTGTGGGTCACTAAGGAGGCAGAGCGAAGAAAGCAGGATTCAGGGCTTCACGTAGATGGAGACAGAGTGTGAAGTCCTGAGAGTGACCAGCAGGAGGGCAGAAGTGCTGTTGTGAAAGGAAAGTTGGGTCTGGAGGAAGCCAGCACTGAGGTGGCAGCATGTGTGCCCCGTGCCCTCAGGGAGAGACGCTGGCAGGGGTCTTGAGGGAGGGCACAGTATGGCGTGTCAGAAGGGGCGAGGCCTGAAACAGGTGCCATGTGGCTGGGAGAGCAAGCAGGAAGCACACACCAAGGAAGACAGACGGCGGGCCCAGGGGTCGCGGAGAGCGGACCGGGCTCGCGTTGGCCAGCTCCCTACTCTGCATGCAACAGAGAATGGGCCACGGGGCCCGCCTGCAGGCGCAGCACGTTAAAGCGCAGCATTAAGAGAATGGGCAATGGAGAGAGACGCACGGAGGGCAGTAGGCAAGGGCAGAAAAGGATGTGTCACGGTCAGACCTACAGACGACGGGAAATGCAGCACTGCGAGCTGAGCCCGGAGCAGGTGTGTGCAGCCTCGAGCTGTGCCCCAAGGGGCTCAGCCGCAGCAAAGCCCAGCCTGCAGGCAGAGCGCAGGGCAGGAGGGCAGGAGAGCGAGACCCGAGGATTAGAGGAAACGCCCCTCCAAGGCGGAGGCAGCCTTGCCAGTCAGGAAGGGCCTGCAGATGGGAGCGTGACAGCTGCAAAGACCATCTTTGGCAGGATGAGCCAGAAAAGGTAGGGAGCTTCAGGGGAGATGTGCACAGGGGCCGGACGGTGTGGCGTGCTGGGGATGAAGCTGGCAAGCGGGGAGCAGAGGGGCAGGGCACGAACAGCACGTGTGAAGGACATGGCCGCCGCGGGCCGGGAAGGCCAGGGTGGGAGCGGGAGGGCCTTTGGCAGACGAGCGGAGGAAAGGGGCCAAGTTGAGAATCGGCACTCGCGCTGCCAGGGACAGCGGGCAGCCCTGAGAAAGGGTCCGGCGCTGGGCCAGTCAGGGGAGTTGATGGACAAGAGGCGCACAGAGGACACTGAGGAGGAGCGATGCTCTGAAGCCTGAGGGGCTCAGGAGGGCGGCGCCACGCACAGCCGAGGCCACGGGCACAGTCTGGGTGCTGGCAGGTGGAGGCGCAGGGCCGCGTTTGTGCTGGGGGATGGGAGAGGGGCCGCTGAGAAGAGTCATGGAGATGGGATCACCAGGGACCAAGACCTGCAGCCTTAGGGAAAAGTGGGGCAAGAGCCACAGTGACTGGGGAGACAGGGGTGAAGGGGCAGCACACTGCAAGGAGAGCCTCGGGGCTGCTCGTGGGCTGAGTCCAGGGTGTGGGGAACAGATGTGCTTGGAAAACAGGTGGAGAAGCCAGAAGGTCCAAGGCACACAGACGTTTCCATAACACCAGGGAACACGGACTTCCGTCCTCCGGGGGCTGGAGAGGTGGGGGCCCAGCATGCAGGGAGGGAAGAGGGAAGCCTGGGGGCAACTCCCAGACCAGTAGGGGGCAAGGCTCTAGGCCAGTACAGCACTGCAGTGAAGGCCACAGAGCAGCAGGGGTGGGGTGGGGGCAGGCTTTGGGGAGACAATGGAGGGCTTGTGTGGGAGGCTTGCCCCACTGGACAGGAGGAGACGGGCAGAATGGGATGAAGAG
>NW_004567106.1:60356425-60357367 GCF_000260355.1 Condylura cristata
GGGGTCAGGACGATGAGGGGGCTGAGGGTGGGGCAGCAGGCAGCCTGCCGAGGCCTGCTGGACGGTGGCAGATAGAGGGTGACAGTGTTGGAGGGTCAGGTAGAACAGGGCAGCAGCACAGTGCCCAGGGACAGGTGGCACCACCAGCCTATGGGACAGGAGGTAGCAGGAAGTAGGTGTAAGCAGAGGGTGTCGGGAGGGCCGAGCAAGAGAAAAGACTAAGGATGGACTGCGCTGCTCACTCTGCCCAGTGTGGGGAAAGAGAATGGGGGTCCTGAAAGGGTCCTGGGATGAAGTTGGGCAGAGGAGTTTTGGGGACAAAAAATGAGGAGCAGGCATGGCAAGAAGAGAGAGTCTCATGAACAGGTGGGGGGAGGGGCATGGCGGGGCCGCGGGCAGAGGGCAGCGCATGTGGCCTGCAGGGCGCCTTGGGGGCCAGCGCCCTGGTGGAAGACCCAGGGCTGAGGAGAGCGGGAGACAGAGGAGGTGGGCAGCAGCACCTCGCGCGGACACAGGCCCTGCACGAAGCCATGGCGGCCCCGCGGTCATGGGCCCCTCACATGGATGGGAGTCCCGGGTGTGGGTAGCTCGTGTGCTTGCACGTGAGGAGGAACATCCCAGAACACGTGCAGAGCTAGAGCTTCACAAGGATCAAGAGCGTTACCCGCTTTCAGAGGCGCTGGGGAAGGGTGGGAAGGAAGGGAGGCCTGTGGTCACAGCCTCGGGCGAATCGCAGAGGGAGATGGAGCGGGCGTGGCCGGGCGTGCCCCGGGTGAGCGAAGAGCCCTTCGCCAGGTGGACAGCACAGGTGGCCACGCAGAGAGGAGGGAAAGTGCACGAGTGCGCAGCCAAGGGCAGAGGCCAGGGGAAGGGGTCATCGCGGGCTCGGGAGGAGACACGGAAGCACTGGGGACAGGCAGGGCAGAGGACAGGGCAGGACTG
>NW_004567106.1:60358947-60405330 GCF_000260355.1 Condylura cristata
TGGGGTCCACCTGGGGGTCCTGGAGCGGAGGACCCCTGAGGGGAAGAGGTAAGTTTGGCATGAAATGGGAAGGTGGTTTTGGGCATGTTAATAGAAAGCAAGGGAGAGAGTATCTTTCCTTGAAATGAAGGGCCCCGTGTGATGGAGGTGACACACAGGTTATTCCTGGGAGACAGGCCACTAAAGTGACGACAGCAGAGTGCGAGTATGATGGTGAGAGGGTGGTGAAAGGCTCAGGACTAGAGGGTGGACAAATGCCAGAGTGAAAGTGAGGGAGGCCTATGGGGAGACGGCGCCAGGCGGAGCCGGGGGGAAGCAGGAATGTGACTGACATGGAAGGCACGGGTGATGCTAGCGGGTCAGAAGTAAACAGGCGGGTGTCAGGGACGTGAGCAGGTGGTGGGTGCGGGGCAGTGTGTGATGGGGTAACGGACCTGGTTAGAACAATGGGGTTTGGGGAGGGGCGGGGAGGCGCAGCAGAGAAGACTGCTGAGTCCGCTGGACCGTCACAGGTAGACGGTGCAAGAGTGGCCAGTGGCTCAGCCTGCATCTTTGCTGTTTGGGCAGTAGAGCTCAGTGCGGTGAGAAGGGGCCCAGAGGCAGACGATGTAGCAGTGTGGGACACCAGGAGTTGGGGCAGAGTGGGTGGGCAGGACGGTACGGTGCGGTGCTGAGAGGAAGCAGAGGGTGTCTGGGCGAGTGGGAGGAGAAAAGGCTGATGAGCTGAGGCAGGTTCGATCTGAAACCGCCGTGGAGAGATGCTGGCATCTTAGGCCTCCCTAAGAAGGCTGTCCTAGGGATGTCAGTTACTTTAGGGGAGTCCATGGGCAGAGGGCGTGAAGTGGGGAGCTATGCTTGTGATCTTGCATGTTTTCAAGGGCAGCTTGTTAATGAGGGAACCAGAGAAGAATCAGCATGGCCGCATGCTCCCCGTTCAGCGGGCCAGCAGACCCTGGACAACAGGAGGGTAATGTCGTGAGGCGGGTGAGAGACGAGGAACAGAAACAGCAGCAGAGAATGTATATGAGAAGCTCACACTGTGGGGATATGCTGTGCGGTCTTCATGAGCAGAGACCACTGGACAGCCAGTTATGAATGACAGGTAGTAGATTCAGTCAGGTGTATCTGAGGGAGAAGTATGTGGCTCTGGCGTGACTGTGAACTACAGACAATGACAGTATTTAGGTGTTCAATGTT
Organism: Condylura cristata; assembly: GCF_000260355.1. Taxonomy (NCBI): domain Eukaryota; kingdom Metazoa; phylum Chordata; class Mammalia; order Eulipotyphla; family Talpidae; genus Condylura; species Condylura cristata. Next base: position 60,360,145 of record NW_004567106.1, read on the forward strand.
TTTTCAATGGAAATGAGAGGAAAAGTGGAAGAAATACTGAAAGTGAAAATGGAATCCAGACACCTGTACAGGTATTAAAGTCACGCCCAGAATTATTGAGGGATATTACAGTGTGTTAACCCTGACCGTCAGTAATGAAATAAGTGGGAGAAGTACATTTAGAAGATCCTCAGGGAAGCTCTTTTCAGGTAATCATTTCAAAGTGGGTAGATTCAGAAGGGTAAAGTACAGTGCAGGGGTAAACTCACAGGTTGTCTGAAGGGCGGGCATGGGCCGCGGCCCTCGGACACCAGTGCAGTGGACGTGCAGAGGGGCCGGCGCACGGGAGGGTGGGGTCCTGCAGCGAGAGAGGGAGGAGCTCGCCCCTGTGGACAGCTGAACGCAGCTAAAGGTTAGGCATGTAGTGAGAAGCCTGGGCCATACAGACAAGGTGGTTTTTGCTGAGGGAAAAAGAGGAAATGAGTGGATATACCATGTGTACACTGTTTTGGGGGAAAGGTGTTAGAAAAACACAGCGTTTTATCATGGGTCACTATATGGGCCCCACAGAATGACTGGGCAAGTCAGAGAAATAAACTCAGATCACTTTTACTTAATTGAAATTGCAGATTTAACACAGAATGACAGGGTTTGCATTGAGAACATAGCTGCAGAGAGAAGTTCAGTCTGTGATAACTTAAGGTGGGATGGAAATGAGGAAGTATCGAAACCAGTCAAGAGGTTAACAGTGCTCATCAGTTATGAAGAGTTACAAGGCAGGCAGCAGCCTCGTGCAGAACAGAAAGGAAACTCATTACAACACATGTACTGTAAGACTTGATCATGGTATGGATATTTCCTTTGAAGAATTTTCGAGCAAGCTCCTTAAATCTGTTGAAGTGGTTTGAGATAAGAAATATGAGGTACTAAGGCTGGATACCAGGAATGGAGCAATATAAGGATTACAGGGATTCTGAATAGGCAATTGAACAAAAAGGATTGCAGAGTAAAAAGGATTAGAGTTCCAAAGTGGAAAAAAATTGGTAAATGTTGCATATATAATATGCGTCATTACCGGGGCAACAGATAAAGCAAAGAAAGCTGTGGAATGAAGAGACGACACCAAGAAAGAATACTGCCTTGAAGGCTTTTCGAAAGATGTTTAGATGTGGTAGATGGGTAGATGTAGTTATGGGAGGACAGCAGATAGCAAGTGAAGCTAACTGGATGAGGGTCACTTACAATATGAAAGGTTCACTGTCCACAAATGTCCATGATTTGAGGGGAGTAGTTATGGTAATTTCTTGATGCTGGTTTAAAGGAAAGTTTCAGATGATTTTGTGTATTTACAGAGGGAGTGGGGAAGTTAAAGACACAAGAAAGTACGATTAATTGCTAGAACAACTTGTTGAAAGAGGAGCATGTGTCTTCTAAACTGTGCAAGACTTGATTTTAAAGAGGTCAAAGAGAAAGTCAGTTGTTTCAAAATGGGAACAGTAATAGCTTCCATCTACGGAGTATTTCCTGTGAGTCTAGCACCATTTCATTTTCATACTTAAAAATTTTAAAAAGGCTTTTATGGAAATCAAGTAATTTGCCCATGATTACAAAGTCAGTATGTAGCAAGTCAAAACCCAAATCCAAATTTGTCTGTCTTCAAATCCTGTATTCCTTTCTTTCATGCTATACAGTTTTCATGTTGAAGGAAGTCACAATCTATCATTTTTAAATTTTTCTGTGATTATAAGGAAAGTATATTTTCTGAGAGGAGACAAGTGGAGGTGATGTGTAGCTCTTCAGGTGGTTGGTAAAAGTTGAAAAATCTGTGATGGGAAAATGCAAAAGAAAGGAGGGCTGAATACAGGGCTCCTACCCCAGTCTCTGCCCTGGCACCTCACTCTGGTTACTGGACAGTCGAGACACCACACTGGCCATGAGTGTAAAAGTTCAGGATTTCTGACGAAGACTATAGAAAGGAGTTTGTTTTTAAGCAGGTAGAGAATGAATCAAAAATAAATTGGCTATAACAAAATTTTAAAAGTCTAAGTGTTGAGACAAAATCCCCTTTCTTTTCTCCAAGTCAGTCACAAGAGTTTATAACTTTTTTAGTACCAGTCAGCAAATCCTTTAACGGAAAATTCTTCAAATGCCAATTTTTTAAAAACAAAAAACTAACAAATCATTAATAAAGAGCCCATAGCCAGCAGACCAAAGGTTGAAACCTCTGGGCTAATTTGTACGGTCTATGTTTTTAAAAAAAAAAAATTAACTCCTTATTCAAGAGGAGTAAGAAATCTGCCCTCTTCTTCCTCCCTTGGTAGAAATGTTTTCTGTTGTACTATGTGTAATTTCTGTAATTTCAATATTGTTGTTTTATGTATTTTGATGTTGTAAAATGGTATTCCGTGTATTCTGTTAAGACCACTCCCTTGGGGGTGAGGTACCTGAGTTACCAGTTATCCAAGTAAATCTGGGAAAATGGAAGGAGCTAGTCTCCTCAACTGGCAAGAGTTTGATATTTCAATGGGTTTAGCACTTTGCTTCCCTCAAAATTAAGCGATAAAATCATGGTATCCATTTAAAAAAAAAAAAAGGCCTACTAAGAAGTACGATAGGGAGAGGAATTCTGAAACAAGATTTGGCTACTGGGTTAAAAGTAACAAAGTGCAGAGCACCCAAGGATGATGTCAGAAGCCACAGCTATATTAAGCTGGGGCCCACACACCGGCTTAGAACAAGGGTGGAAAAAAGCTAGCCTTTTTAAAAGAGTATATAGCCCACTTAATTACTGGCTGGTGGACTTAATTCAGGAGATCGCACCAGAGCAAAAGAAACCAGGAAAGTATGCAAAGCTAAAAGTAAATTGAAGTTGGAAGCCTCATCAAAGGGTGAAAGAGGAAATTAAAGATCGAAGGTGAGGGCCCAACGCTCTGAGAAGTATTGGAGGTCACGCAGGAAAGTGCCTTCCTACCCAGGCAGTTATGGGCCCAGGGTGGCTGAGAATGGAAGCGCAGGTCACCCAGGGCCAGAGGGAACAACCTGGGGTTCACCCAGCACCGGTGCCAACTTGAATCTACCTCGTGCTAGAGTGGAGCAGCCTGGTCTATCATCCAGCACAGGTTAAGATTGGGCAGGAACTCCCAGAACCAACACTCACAGGGAGTTAGGAGAGGGGGCAAAAGAAGGCATGTTAAGCCCCAAATGTAACTGAATGATGACCAGGGATGACTATTTTACTAGTACTTTTACGATCTCTTGTAACTCTGTAACTTCCCCAATATTTGTTAAGTTTGTTACGCTCTTCTGTTTTTTTCCTGTACTAGTAGTAAAAATTGTTTTTTCCTGTACTGGTAATAAAATTGTTCAAAATATAAATGTTCTACATGTGTTTATTTTTGTAATCCCCTGGCAACAAGTGGGAAAAGAACTCAGGTGGGAAAATGGGGGAAAGAAATCAAGTACAACAAATACTTGACATGCTCAAGCGATATGTCAGAAAACCTCACATGCAACTGTTATACTAGGCACTGATTTCTCCTTCACAAACCCCGCTTCCACCGAAGACCACATACCGGTCAAGCAGCAAACTACAAAGCCTTCCTCAACTGTGGGTATACAGATGTTGACTAAGCCACTTAAAAGGCTGAGACATATGCTCAGCCTGTGTTACAGTAATGTCAAAATTGGTATTTTTTAAATGCCATGGATCTACTAAATCTTTAAAATGCCCTGGAAAAAACATCATAAGAAAGAGACCTTGATCATCACAGGTCCCACAGGTATCAAGCATACGACCCCTCACTGTGTCAACAGAAAGCCTTAGTTCTCTTTTGGGGTACTACTGTGTACCCTCACTTTCTCTTTTAGGACAGTGTCCAGCAAATTTACCCAGAGACTTACAAAGTTAACATTTCTATGATGATCAATTGTGTAATATAAGTGAAAATAGAGCGCATCATTATCATGACATTCAATTCTAGAAAAGAACTGCACTCCTGAACCCCAAACATTTGCTCCAATGCCTTCAAGAACTCAAGCAGTAATGCCTTCTGAACTCTGAGTATCCCTCCCCCTCGGGGCTAGTACCTGCTGTTGCATCATCATCAGGCAGGCGAACAAGCGTGTAACATATTCCTGGCTGATTGTAAGGGAGGCTGGGGGCCGGGACGCAGCACAGCACCTCACAGGACTCGGACGGCTCCACCTGCACGGTCACTTTCTCCAGCAGCTGGTCATTGAGCGTGTTGGTGCAGTCAAACTGAAAAGTCAGCGAGCAGGAAAGTCAGCAGGAGAAGAGCTGTGTTTCAAGCAGGTGCCCTTCCCTTCTGGAGGCCCCTGTACCTCCCCCGATACACCAGCACTGCCAGTTTCCTGAGACTTTGAGGCAATAGTGATAGAAACTTTTTCTTGAGGTCTTTTTGTTCTATTTTTCATCAGTTATTTTCGCTTTCCTGAGATATAGTTCTACCAAGCAAGATGGTAGAAGGCTGACAGTTGTCAGGAATCAAATGGGAAATCCAAGTTCTTGGAACGACCTATTAGTTTATCCTGATGTTAAGTGATGATCATTTTCATATTATCAAAAGCTACCCATCATATAAAGGTATCTCTGTAGTTGTGGAGTTAGGAAGAAAGCCAGAAAGGCTGCCAAGTTAGTTCCCTAGAAAGGGGTGAGACTGCCAGTGTGTGAAGGCCCCTGGAGGAGCCAGCAATGCACTGCTCTCACCTGGAACACAATGTGGTTTGTAAACATATGCTTGACACAACGCACAAAATACTCCGTCTCTGCTTCTGTAAGTTGAACAGGCTCGGAAGATTTGAACAAGGGTCCTAGGTTCATAAACTCAGGAATGGCAGCCAGTTGTTCTATCAAGGAAAAAGGAAAGTTAGAAAGTAAAATAAAGACATTTCTCTGGATGCTTAAAATGTTTTAAGATGCTGCAGCCCTACTAACAGTTGAACATGCAGTCACTGTGTCTCTGAGCTCTTGTGAAATAATCTTTTTAAGTAAGACAGTCTATATATAGAATTACAAAAAAACAAAATTAATTCCTAGTTTCTTAAGGATTGGAGCCTCTGTTAAACAAGATACAGAATAAGAACACATTCCCAGTTAGTCACAACCAGAAATCTGAAAGGCCTGTGGACTCGGCAGAGAGGCAGGGGCTCACCTCTGTAGAATACAGAGAAACAAAACAAAGGTTCGCGAAAGTCAAGACTAGCAGTATAGCCGTGGCCCAGAGGGGAAAGGGGATGGAGGGGCCACGGCAGGGGCGCGAGGAACACGAGGGAACGTGGTTCTAGGGTGATTATGGTGGAAGGGACATTACAAGGACTACACAGATAATGTCAATAAAAAATTAAAAAACAAAACAAAAACATGGGCTCTGGACAGTCCCGGCAAGAGGTAACCTATGGTAATACACTATATATAGTAACAATATAATGGAAATTCATGTACTGAGAATTAATCAAATGGCATAAGCGCGGTGGCATTCAGGCATTCGTTACACTTACAATGGCTACAGCACAAGACTGTCACAGCTACCCATCCAATCGTACCTTGGAAAATGTCCTGCCTGGAAGGAGCCAACTTCTCGGGCTTAGTAGTCACAAGAGTGATTTCTATAAAGGCAGATATGAGCAATAAAGTGAGCTTCACTTCCACTATCAAGCTAAAAATGCTGACAGATGAGGGCAAAAACTTCTAGCAGATATATATGGAATAGCTGCTATATCATACCAGCAGGTTTCCTGTCATCTTTTTTGGAGGGGACCCAAAATGTATTAACCCCACCCCCCACTTTCACAGAATCAGCCTTAAATGAACCAGGATAATTAATAACAATTACTCTTAATAGGAAAAACAACTCATAAAACAAATCTGATGATGATTCAAATAGGAAAAATTACTTGTATCAACAGAAAAACTAAAAATGTTTTAAGTTAAGCATGTTGAACGCTGAATCTTTTATCCACAGTTCTAACTATCAAACACTGCTTTCTCTTTTCAAAGTTAGATACCCATTGGGAGTATCTTTTATAATCTTGTCCCATACAGTCTTTCAAGACAAAATTGCCAATTTCAAAAAAGTAACATAGGACGTGACTGCACAACTCCTCTGTGACACACAGTGACAACTAACTTCAAAGGCTGCACTACTTAGCACAGAAACACAATACATTCGGTCTAGGTCAATCTAGTTTTTGTGCCAAATCTAGGAAAGATTTTTAAGCCCAAATATTAAAAAGACCATCCATTTTTGGAGCTGGAAAAGATCATGCTTAGTGAGATAAGCCAGAAAGAGAAAGAAAAATACCGGATGGTTTCACTCATAGCAGGAGTATAATGGACCAGGTGAGAAAATAACAAGAATAATGAACAACCATATACCAGAGACATTCTGGGGGGGTGGAGTGGGGAATGGGATCAAAAACGGGGGGGGGGAGGGAAGGGGGGGAAATGCATGTGACTATGGTGGTGGCACAGGGGTGATTTGGTGATGGGAAACCCGCGGGGATTACAATCGAGATGGCAAAAAAAATTTGCAAAAATGATGTAAAAATAAACTTTGTAATAAATAAAAAAAAAAATCAAAAAAAAAAAAGACCATCCATTTTAGTTCTAAGAGACATAAATGTAAGGAGTGACAGACAAAAATATGAGAGGAAAATGTGATAGGCAGCATTCTTTCACTGGTATAAAACTACTTAAAACTACTTATGCATAGAAAAACTAAGGTAAATGTTCCCATTACCTGCTTTCTGTTCAAAGACAGGAGTCATAGCAAGAGGAACTGATTTCATGTCAAAGGGTTTTTCTGAAGGTTCCAGTGTGTACTGGTGTAAGGCTTTTTCCATGCCTGGTACAGAGACCGTCAGACCTATAACACAGAAATCTTGGTATTACAACTTCTTATCAATCCCAGGATTCAGATAGGACTTGATCTGTAATATTCACCTAGCTTTTTTGAAGGAAGAGACAAACAGAACCACAGGCTACCTAACCTAAATCATTAAAAACAGAAGTTATTACATAAAACGGCCTTATATTTTCATGCAAGGAAATCATGGGAGTAGAGCATAAAAATCTTCAACAACATGGAAATACCCTGCAGAAAAGAAAGCCACTTAGCCATGTGGGAACAATGCTAGCTGAAGGAGGAGGAAAGGGAACCCACTCCGATGCACTCATGGAGAATGAAGAAGAGGCAGTACGTTATGGCCCTTAACGGATTTCACATTTCCCTAGAAGTAGAAGCATATTCAAAAAACAAAATCCAAGTAAATATTCTGCTTAATGAATGCAGTTCATACTTAAAACATCACAAGACACACCACCAAGACTCCATGCAGAGAACAACGCGTATCTCTCCATTTGGTTCTGTCACTGACCATTGAAGATGTATGTAGCGTTCAGGGCCATCTGCCTCTGCTGTAGCACGTTCAGATAGAAGGTGGCTCTGTCTCGCACCTCATCATCAGTATCCATCATACACCTGTGTGGGAATCCAGACGAGGGATGTCACAGCAGCTAGAGATTTCCAACAGACTAACCAGCCTTCCCAAGAACACAATTCAGGCCATCTGATATCACCTTTATAAAACCATCAAGAGCTTTATTGGGTTTGTCTTGAATTAGTAAAGAAACAGTATTATAATTCAGAAACAATGTAAATAAGCACTAACATAATTAGGAAGAACACCAGATAGAAGTTTGGAGTCTGTACCCACATGACCCAGGTAATGACTCAGACTTCTTTATAATTAACAGAAATATTTTACTTTCCAAGGATACACTAAAGCATTCAGAATTCAGACACTCAATTACTCAAATGGCAGTTCTGTTTTATCTAAATCAGGCATCCCTGGACTTGTCATTTTTCTGCTTCAATTACAAGAGGTAATCACAGTGTGTTTGCTAAGAATTCTCCTCCCAAGTAGGGAGTAATGGAGACCACGGACAGCTGACACACAGTGACGACACTCCACACAGTGACTGGCGGGGGTGCTCAGGGAACTGAGGCGAATGTATTAAAATCACTTTTCTCAAAGTCAGACAAGAAAAATTCAAAGTCAAATTTTATATGTAGTCGGCACACACAGAATTACTGGAAAGAGGTAAAAAATGCCATTTGCCTCTGACCTGCTGCAGCATCTCTACTGTTAAGACCTGGGAGTGCATTTTGATAAGGACAATGAAGAATTCCCTTTTCAGCCATATGGAGGTTTTGTTTTAAAATAAGCACAAGAGAAAAGAAAAAGACATTACCTTTGTAATAGTACCAGGATGCTTGGGAGTAGATTCTCATTCTGAGCCCCAAATTTAGCCAAAGCACTCACAGCAGCTATAATGAAGAGAGAAAATGAGGCAACACATAAATATTGATTTCTCAGAGTTAAGCAATAATCACTCAAAAAAAAAAAATCAGAAAGACTTCCCCATGCTAGTGGGAAGAAGTTTTTTTTTTTTTAAATTGTGTTTCTTGATCTAGCTTTGATGCATGTAAGCATAAGCAGAATTCTTTAGGCCCAAGAGAATGCTGAATAGGAAAATCCTCCTTGCGTTAAGGAGAAAGAATCAAGTATCTCCTCATCTCTTCCATGAGCTCTCTCCACCCCAACCACAGCCCCCTTATATAGGTTGGATATATAGCCAACTTCTAACCTCAAATGACCAACCCAATGATTAAAAAGAAAACTCCATTATTAAAATTCACCTCATTCAGGGTCCTTCCTGGTGGCACAATGGGTTAGGACTCAGCCCTGCAAGCTAGCCACAGCTACTTCAGTGCGAGTTCAATCCCCAGCCTGGGAGGTGACCCACATGGCGCAGCAGATCTCCCCTGACCCACCCACTGCTCCCCTCAGCAGTGTACTTCATTGATCTGCCTGTTCTGCTCCCCACTCTGTCTCTGGTGAAGCCTCTCACTGCCCCTGCACCTCTGGCTTGTACCACAGTTCAGTATGCATAAATAAATAAATCTTTTTAAAAAAGTTCACTCAACAAAGATTTATTGCTCACCTAACTTTAGTCAGGAACTGTGCTAGCTGTGCGGTTAAAAAGCTAAAACACACAGCCCTCGATCTCAAGGAGCTGTACTATAGGGGGAAAGCATGGGGAGGTAAAGACAATGTCGGCTTGTATGTAGCTGTAGTCTATAACCAGGACTGTGTGAGTACAGAGAACAGAAGTTAAATCAGACTTAGTGGAGAAGAGTTGACACAACTTGAGCTAAATTGTGAAGAACAAGGAGGGCTACTGAGGGGGAAAGGGCAGGAAGAGAGTAAAAGAAAGCACGGTCAAGCACTGGGCCCAGACACGTGAGCACGGAAGCAGCACACGAACATGAGGTGTGCTGGAGACACAGCAGGTGACACAGTAATGGTGTCCTCTCAAAATTATTAAAGGATGCCAAGTACAGGGTAAGTCTGTGTGTTTGAAAGACCATTTCTCTGGCACAGTGTGAAGAACAGACTGGAGATGTCTGCTAGGACTAGCAGTCAGCTGAGCTGGGCATCTGAAATGGACGAGAGCTTCAAGTAGCAACATGAAAACAAAAAAAGGAATGAAGAACATTAAGGAAACAGAACTGACAGAACATTGCCACCAAATGGGAGTTTATTATAAAGTTGCATTTTTGACTCCCACTGACTGGATGATGTAGGTGAGGACTTCAGTTTGGGACAGTGAGTTCACACTCAGCGCACAGTGAGGTATGCGGGACACGCACGGGCATGGAGGGGCATGTCTGCAGTTCCATGGCAGATCAACAGGGCCCTGAAATGAGCGCCAGGAGGCGACTCCCTGGGTGGGGAAAACTTACTCTTCAGGACTGGGGGTAGGAGAGAAGCTCTAAGTGAGGCAGAGGAGTGATGGAAAGATGTGGGATTCTGTGTACAGCGAAAGCATTCCAGGAAGGGTTTAATGAGCAGTATATCAAACAGCGGTAAAAAAAAGATAAATACATGAGAAGTGTCTAACTTGATTAGCTTATGGGTAATTTAAAAAATAGTTTGAGTATTTTAAAGAGAGCACTAGATTGCAGAGAAAATGGAAAATCTGTGGCGGCAGCTGGTAAGTGGCTACTTTAAGTTTTATCTAACATTGAAAATACAGCTAGTAGCTGGTGAGAGACACTGGATCAGAGGAGGCTCAAACAGGAGAGATCACCTAGCATCGCAAGGGCAAGGAATGATTAGCAACAAGTAAAAATAAATTCCTAAAACCTGGTGAAAAAGTCACTTAAAATCATTCGGACAGATTCACACACAAATTTCCCTTGCATTATGGCTGTAACTGAAAAAATAAAAAACAAAACAAAACCACACGCTGTCACCAGGTGTCCCTGTGAGCACCAAGGGCTATTTGTCTCTTAACACATGGTGGAAGACAGTCCACCACCAAACCTCACAACGTCACTTTCCGACTTCACTACGAGCCCCTGGAGTCAAGTGTCCAAAAGACCAGCAGCCACACCGCCCCCGGCGCGCCATCGACTCACCAGCTCTCACAGCCTCGTTCTCCAGGACCACCCTATTAAAAATAAAGCGGATGTACTTGGAGGGGACCGGTGTTCTGGGGCCCTCTTTGCCCAGCAAGTGTAGAATCTTAGTAGCCAGAACAGTGTGTTCACAGTCCTCAATAAATTCACAGAGGTGGGCGAGGCCCGCCTCTTTACTCTCGGGGTTCTCCTCCACGATGCTGATGATGCAGTCCACGATGGCCCGCTTGTACTCAAAGCCTCCCTGAGGAAGAGGAGACTGCTGTTGGCCCAAGGACACTTCTGAAGGAGTGTTTGTACACCAAGTCACGTGCTTATAGGAATCAAATTTCATTTCCCACCCTTATGATAGGTTTTTTTTTCTCCAAGTGGGAAAGCCAGTGCACCAGCGTGTCTAGAAAGGCAGGACGGCACCGGAAGGGTGTGTACCACCTGACAGCTGTACCGAGAAAAATCTACTTAAGGTACCATGGGACTTAATGGGAATCACAGGCCTGAGGACGTCTGTGACTGACAAGCAGAGTCCACCTACGTCGTCGCGGAGCATGTTGGACAGGAAGGCCATCATGACGCCGTGCTTCCGTGGGTATTTCTGACAGAGCGCGCTGATCGCCTGTACGACCACCACCTGTGGAAAACACAGAAGAACGTGCATCTTCAGGACGTCAGCCGCTGAAGCATACTTCCCTGCTCAGTGACCACCAATGACGAGGGTGCTGGGGTAGTAGTCACCGAAGACGACAAGATGGTACTTTATGAGACACAAACAAGGCTAACTCAGGGAAAACAAAAAACAATGTAAAATGAAGTTCAGTCAAAAGACTTTAAAACAAAGTTCAATCAAGAGACCTTATTCTTTTGCTCCAAGCAAATAAGCATACAACTTGCTCAGAATTGTCTATTTAAGATAGAAAGTGGTAACAGACTGATTTCCACAGAAGAAATCAAGTTACCAAGGACCTACCTCACAAAAGGGTTTCTAAGGGAATTTTATCACAACTCTCAAGACCAGCGTGACGTGAGCCAGTGTGATGGTGTACCATATTATCAGGTGAACAAGCTAGCCTACCACAATTCCAGGCACGCTAGCAGAAAACATGAGGCTTGTAGATCAGAGGAGAGACAGTAAGTTGCTCACAGCAACAGTGTAGCTTAAGTGTCAGCACTGGGAAGCCAGAATCCTGAGCCCCCAGCCCCACAGGCCACGAGAAAGAGCCAAGGGATACCAGCAGGAAGGAGGCACGGTAGAAGAATCTTGCAGGTAGAAATTCAGTGTTTTACAGTGGCTAGTGAACAGTGACGGCCCTCTGTTCACAGGGAGGCACCGTCTTTAGTGGGTGGGCGTAAGCAGACTACTGTGTTCTCTAGAGGGAGCACTAGCTGCATTTCCATGGCTGTCTAGAAACCTGCTCTTTAAAGGGAGAGACTGTGTCTTTTAAGCCTGAAGATTCTGCAGCGTGCAAAGGGAGCAAAGCTAGGATAGTGTGAGGCCAAAGGCAGTCAATGCAGACCGTGCCACATGTGCACAAATGCAAGAAGCTCTTGAAAAAACTGGGAATTATGTCCGGACAGCCAGACAGTTCCAAATCTAGGCACATCACCTCACAACAGAGAATACGCAGGGAAACAGCCAGGTGCTGTTTTTTCTAATGTAGCAATGATGCCCAAAACTAATAAACATACGTGTACAAATAGAATATTTACAACAATAAATCTGTGAATATTAGAAAGGAAGAAGACAAATGTCAGAAGGTGTCATTCATATGTGGAATACAAAGAAAACAAAGAACCAGACAAAACCCAACCGTGATGAACCCTGAGCTCTGACCGCAAACTGAGAGCACGGATGGGAGGTGAGGACACCAGGCGGGAGGGGGCACCATGGGCTGCGGTGAAGAACATGCATCTAAAGAGCCTTTATTTCTCAATCACCTAGTGTTACCTCCAAAATATTATAAAATACGAAATTCTAAGTAATATATTAACTAACAGACTCCAATACTACAGTAAGAAAATATACCATTAGCGAAATGGAATTTATGCCAAGAATGCAAGAATGGTTCAGCTTGGAAAATCAATATAGTTTGTCATATGAATCATTCTAAGGAGAATAATCATGACTGCATCCATAGGTGCTGAAAAACTTTGATAAATGCCTATATTCATTTCTAACTAAAATTATTAAAGAAGTAAAATAGGAATGAATACTTCCATTTTACACACACACCCCTCTATCTTAATGCTAGCCTATTATTAAAGGGAGAAACCAAAGACATTCTTACTAAGGTCAGAAACAATGTAGAGTATCACTACCTCCACCATTAGTTAACATTATTTGGATCTATAAGCCAAAGCAAATAGGCAATTGGAGAAAAACAATTGAAGGGAATAACAATCGGAAAATAAATTACAAAACTCTTTACAAAGGACATGACAGTGTAACCTGGAAGCCATCATGAACCAGAGATAAAACTGAAAATAATGCAACCAGGAAGAAGATACAAGTTAACATGCAAAAATAATACTATTTATATACATGACTAATGACTAGTTAGAGGATACTGTGGGTGAAAAAATCCATTAAGGAAAAGCATTTAAAAACCACTCAAAACAAACATAATACAAAGTATTATTAAAAAGCACAAAAGTGACCTGAACAAATTAAAAGGCATCCTTTGTTCTTGGTGAGGCTGTCTCTACATCATTAATATAAATTTAATGTGATCCAAATAAAAAGACCAACACAATATTTTCTTTTCTTCTTTCACTAAAATTATTTGCAGGTCAATGATTTTTTTTTTTAAACAAAGCTGAACAAGTTCATGAAAAAATTCATAAAGAAAAATAACTGTACAATTATCTAGGAAGACAATAAAAAAGAGACTAATAGATTTTAATACATCCTATAAAACATCTATCTTCAGAATAGTGTGGATGGATGTATGAATAAAGACAACAACAGAACAGAAGGTTCAAAACAAGACCCAAGTCCTTAGACTCGTGAGTACATACTATTATATAAAGATGACATCTCAAATCACTGGGGAAAAAAATTAGTCTTTGAAACAGAAATTTTACAGACAACTGGATAGTCAATGTAAAAATAAGATTAAACCCTTTTCTCGTACCATAGGTAAAAATAAAACCCACTGGCACAGAGGTCTAATTGTAAAACCTGGAATTGTGCATGCATTAGAAGAAAAGAGGGATGAATTCTTATTCACTACTAGGATTCGATAATCTGAAGGGAAAGACTTTCTATTACTTAAAAGTAATAAAACTGGGCCCTCCCTGGTGGCGCAGTGGGTTAAAGTGCAGCACTAGGAAGCTAAAGCCACTCCTGGCCCACTCGCTGCTCCCCTCCGCAGTGTACTTCGTCAGTCGGCCTGTTCTGCTCCCTGCTGTCTCTTGTGAATCCTCTCACCACCCCTGCACCTCTGGCCTGTACCCCAGTTCTGTATGCATAAATAAATCTTAAAAAAAAAAAGTAATAAAACTGTAACAAAAGAAAGATTAACTCATTTTGTCAAATAAAAATAAAATTTGGCTTCACAAAGATATAGTCACGAGACAAACAACAAACTGGAAAAAATCGTAATATATTTTACAGGGAAAGCACTAATATCCAGAAGATAAAAAAAACTTTCAACTACTGAGTAAACAAAAGGCCAAGAATCCTATAGAAAATGGGAAAAAAGACATTCATAAAGGTATTAATGATTCTTAAAAGATGAAAATACTTAAGTATCCTCATAATAAGAAAAACTCAAAACTGAAATTACTTTGAAATATCCATTCTCACCCATTATATAGGTAAAACTTCAAAATACAATCTCAACTCTATTAGGAGGCTATGAGGAAACTGGCACACTTACACACCGCTAGTAAAATTTGGTATTCTCTACAAATTCAATTTACTCTTCAACATGGCATATAGACTTCTGGAATTTACCTTGAAGATACACCTCCAAGATAAACAAAAACATATGCATCAGATTATCGGCTGCAGCAGGACTGGTAAATGCAAAACACCACAAGCAGCTCAAATGCCCAAACACAGATTTGTTCAATAAAATATGCTACAAAATAACCTTCATAGATCTCCCAGTGTTTCAAAGATTCAGAATGTCCACTTGAAATGTACAGGCTAAGTTTGTTTTAAAAGTCTAGATATACAGTAAACAGAGAGTAAACAGGGTCAGTAATACTTATCTAAGAAATAATGCAAGAATAAAATCTTTCTACTTTAATTTCTCTCATTAAAATCTACTGTTCTTTTGATTATCTGTAACACATTCTCAGCAGTTCTATTTAACACTGTACTGAAAGTCCTAGCCATTTTAATAAGACAAAGAAAAAAAAAGCATTGGGTTGGAAATCAACAAGTAAAACTGTTTCTATTTACAGATATAATTTATATAGAGCATCCTAAGGAATATATGTAACAACTATTATTAGAATCAACTACCAAGTCATGGAAAAGTTTTTTAAAGTATTTTTAATATACCAGTGGCAAACAATGAAATAGAAGTTTTAACGAAAGAATTTTTAAAAATATAAAATATTTAAATATGTATTTAACAAGATGACATGCAAGACATCTAGACTAAATGCTATAAAACATTATTCAGAGATATCGAAAATGACCTAAATCAAAGGAGAGGTATACCATATTCATGAAGATGTCAGTTCTTCCCTGATTCAACCCCAATCATAATCCTAGTAGGCTTTGTTTTATAAAAATTATTAGTTGGTTCTAAACTTTATATGGAAATGCAAAGAAGCCAGAATATTAAAAATAAAGGACAATGATGGAAAACTACTCCACTTGACATTTAAGGAGGGTAGCCTAAAGCTACATGAATCAACAATGCGGTATTAGAATAGGACTGACAAATTGACCAGTGGAATATGATAAGAACCCCAGAGACACCCTACAATTATATTGTAGCTGTTTTGTGTGCAAGATGCCAAAGACCTTCAGTGAGGAAAGGAAGTCTTGTCAAGGAAGTGTGCTGGGATGACTGAAAAGTGACAATTTATTGCATATGAATAATAATTTAAATTGAATCATAAACCAAAATGTGCAGATTAAATTAATAAAATATTTAGAATAAAACATAAGAAAATATATTTATAAGTTGGAGGTAGGCAAAAGTTTCTTAGACAAGGACACAGTGCTAAATGAGAAAATACTGATAGATTAGACATATTAAAAAATTTAAAACTTCTAAAGACATGATTTAAGAGGCAAGCCACAGACTGGGAAAACCATGATCACATTTCATTTTACCTTGAACTCATCTGAAATTTCAGACACAAAAGAAGATATCTGCTTCATGAGCCTGTCCACGCTGCTCTCACTGCCTGTTTTGAGGAGTGTAGTGATGGCCAAGGTGGCAATGCTTCTGTTGGAGTCGGTGATTAAGTTTTCTAAGTCCAGATTGCAGGCAGTAACAGCAGAAGGGTGTTTCATAGCCACCTGGTGGGAGGACCAGGAAAAAAAATTAAGCAAATTGCTATCGATAAAGGACAGGATTTTAAAAAACAAAGCAGAATTGGAGTTCTTAATTAAGTTTAGTAGCTGTTAAAATTCTAAATGGGACTAGACAGGTTAAAACTCTTTCAAGAAGAACATGTCCAGTTAATAAGATACACTATATCTCATTTATAAATGATTACCTGCTATTGTCTAGCACATCACTTTCTCTCCTAGGTTGCCATAACCTTGAGAACAATATCACAGTCTGTATTTTATTATAATTTACCTCTTTCCAGTAGTTCATGGGTACATATATATCTATTCTACTAGATATTAGGGTCTCTAATAATGGGATTTATCAAGGTACACATCACACAAAAATCAATAACTTAACACTTAAATCATATGTAAATATGAACTCCAGCAAGCAAACTCCAAACAAATTGGATTACTCATGATTACTGAAACATGTCTGGTGTTCTGCTTCTCTGCTTTTGTTAATATTTTTCACATCTTTGATATCCAGATATTTCATTGTATAGAACCCTTATATACAGTTTTAAAAATCTGAAAACTCAGCAAAGTACTATTCTAATATTTCCTCTTCACACAATTTACAATTGATTGCATATTGTTTAATGTACAGGATACTTGACATAAAACTTTAAATTTTTCATGATTTATTCTGTTTTTGTATAATGATAGAACTATGCTGTTAACTGACAGTCACAGATGACTAAATATGTGAAATGTGGTGAGTCCAAATTAAGATATGATATACTGTAAACACAAAATATATACTGGATGGATGCCACACAGTATGAAAAATATATATACTTAATCATTTTATATTAATATTTTATATATACTAGGGCAAATCAGATTTGGTAACTCTGATTTCATTTTAAAATATTTTGAATGTAGCTTCTTTAAAATTTGAAACCACATATGCAACATACATTATGCTTTCACTAGACAGTGCTGCTAAGACCAGCACTGCCCAAGAGAACTTTCACCAATCACAGAAATGTTCTATACTCGCACTGCCCAATGGGACAGTCACTGAAACGTGCAACCAGTGAGTACATGGAACGGGACTAGGAACTGAACTTTTAATTTTAGCATATTTTTAAACTGAGGTGCAACTGATACAACACGTTAGTTTTAAGTGAACCACATGATTCACCATTTATATACTGTAAAGTGATCACCCTATGTAGAAACATGTGTCACCACAGAGTCACAAAACATTTTTCTGTTGTGACGATAACATAAGATCTACTCCTAGCAAACTTCAAATATACAATATTAACATAGCCCCCCCACAGTTGTACATTAACAGTATATTACCCCCTCCCAAAGCATTTTTTTTAACAAAAATAATTAACTTTAACAAAAAGTCTGTACCTTTTGACTCCCTTCACCCTTTCGCTGACCCCTCCAACCACCAATATACTCTTAGGTGTCTATGAGTTCACCTTTTTTGGGGTAGGGGTCTTTTTTTTTTTTAAGCTTTCACATGTAAGTGAAATTTACAGTATCTGCCTTTCTCTGATTTATTCACTTAGCATAATGTCCTCAATGTTCATCCAAGTTGCAAATGGCAAGGTCTCCTGTTCTACGGCTGCATATTACTGCATGTATGCCACCTTTTCTACTTCCATTCATTGATCAACAGACACTTAGACTATTTCCATATCTTGGCTACTCTAAGTAATGCTGCAGTGAATATGGGGGAACACCCATTTTTTTCAAGTTATTATTTGCTTTTTCTCCCCCAGAAACACCCCGAATGGAACTGCTGGGTTATATGGCAATTCTAGTTTTAACTTTTTGAGGAATCTCTATACTGATTTTCCAAATGGTTGTACCAGTTTACATTCCCACCAAAAGGGCACAAAGGTTTCCATTTCTCCAAATCCTAGCCAATGCTTGTTATTTACTTATTTATTTTTTGTACTAGCCATTCTAACAGATACACACAGTATAGCTCTGGATTGATAAGTGCTTACAAATTAGAAATGAAGTTGAATAATAGTAAAAATGGTCACAACTAAGTCCACAAATACGAATGAAGTATTATAAAAATGAAGCCCATGAATCGTCAAAGAAAGTCAAATAATCCAAATTTAACGTCTCATAATTAAACACTATTATAAATCAATAGTTAGAAATGGACACCCACCTTATTCAAAGTTCTCACAGCAGCATATCTCAAAGCTGGCTTAGGAGAGCTACAGAAAAGCTGCAGAACTAGGAAAGAAAATAGATCACTGCCTATAGCTCATTTATTAAATAATAAATACATCAAAACATAGTATACATAAGAGAATTATATTTAAAATATGCATAAGATGATTAGATTACAGCATTAAAAATTTACATGAACAATGTATCTTCAAAACTAGAAATGCATTATATTGAGCTATAAAAATTTAATAGAAAAAACAAAGTTTGTTTATTTCTTAATAAATATAACCATGGTACGTATATATAAATGGCAAAAATAACTTACACTTGTAAGAGCAAACGAACTTTGTAAACATGAGGAATTGAAGGCATTGAAGTTACTCTGTCTTGAAAGTAAAAACTTTTAATGTTTTATATGGCGGAATGGTAACTTCAAAAAAAGGCAATTAAGAAAAAAAGCTAAAGTCTACATTATCAGAATGCAAAGGCTACATATACACACAGCTAAGGTTCAAAAATCTGCCTTGCTATCTGTGCTGCAGACCTATGGAATTTAAACAAAAACGTAAGAATATAAACAAAAGCGAATCCTCCAGTAAGCAACTAACCTGAAACAGCAGGTGCGAGCTCCCTTGCAGTACAGCTGGGAAGGTGGATGACAGCTGAAGCAGCTTCATAAATAACCATTTCGTGTTTATTTCTCAAGCAGCTTTCAATGAAATCAAAAAGTGGACTTTCATGGCTGCCAATAAATATACATAGGCTGTCATTTAGAGATCAGAAAAAGAGGCAAATGTGTACAGTGTTTGAAATCACAGACAGGTTGTGAGGTTGAGAAGCCCTTTTGGAATTGTGGATGAATGGCTTCTGAAAATGCACGCCTCCATAAAAGCAATGTGAACACAAGAGAAAATTGCCAGAATCAACTTTTTCATCACTTTCAAAGTTAAAGGCTTGCAACAATCCTCTGAATGTTTACTCAAGAAAAAGACTTTTTCGAGTCTGTCTGAGGACTGTAACCTTTCTGATGCTTTTACTTGCTTTTTTACCATCCTTCTTCCCAGTTTCATCCTTAGAACACAGCAGCTTGGAAAGCCGGCAAGCTAACTGCGAGGGCGGTAGGCAGAAGTGTTTAGAGCTCCCTGAAAGTCTTAGCCCACAGAACTGTCACTGTTTGACCTTATTAGTGCTTTCTAGGAAAGTCCCATTCATGAAACTAATTTTAATTTTATCTGACTTAAAGATCCATCAGTGAGGAAAGCCCTAGCCTCAGGGAGTTGTTTCCTCAAATCAGAGGCAATTATTTCAAAGTGCAGTAACCAGAGGCAATAATTCCAGTTGCAGCAAGCAAGAGGCAGGCTCAAAAACTTAAAAGGATGATCTGAGGAGTAAGACATCCACAGGGAGATTTCGACAGCTTCTGACATATTCCTAGGGATCTAAACTATCATGAACACACAGAAGTGTGTGCAGGGGCCCAGGAAAGACCAGAGCACAATTTCTCGGCTATGCTCGACTTCCAGGACCTGCTCCAGCAGCCAGTGAGGTCTAAGGCAGACTGTAAGCAGCCAGAATAAGGAAAGCAGGACCCAGCTCACGAAGTGTCACTGCAAAAGCACTGGAAACCTGATAATTTAAAGCATTTTTAAAAATTTATTATTTGACAATTCAGCTAACTAAGGAGAGACTTCAGGAATCACCCACGACAATGACTAAATAATTAGTCCCAGAAATTCACTTAAGAAATGGCAGCAAACAGCAATAGTAACAAATTCTGAGAGGCAGGGAGGGGAATCTAATTACCAGTTACCTTAGCTTATTAAATAACCATTTTGACAAAAAAATTATGGCACACAAATAACACAGTATAGTCCAGACTTAAGGGGAAAAATGTAGTCCATACAAATTATTCCTGAGGAAGCTCAGATGTTTGCAAGACAAAAATTAACTAATATAAACATAGTCTAAGAAAAGGAAATTATATATAAAGAATTAAAGCAAAGTGTAACAATCACTCCTCATCAAGCAGATTGTCAATAAAGTGACAGAAATGTGTTTTTCAAAAGGAAAAAAATAGAATTCTGGATTTGCAAGGTAGTGTAACTCGAATGAAAAATTCACAAGAGTACTTCAACAGCCATATTTTCATTAGCAGCAGAAAGAACCAATAAACTTGAAGAAAAGTAAATGGAGAAAATCCAGCTGAGGAAAGGAAAGATAACAACAAAATAAACAAGGCCTTTGTGGTCAGTAGAATATGTACCAACATATGTGTAACAGGAGCCAGAGAAGGAAGAGAGACACACAAAGGGATAAAGGGAATATCTGAAGAAACACAGTCATACAATGCTCAGTGACAGGTGTCTATTCTGAGAAAAGTGTCATTAGGAGATTTCATTGTTATACAGATGGCAAAGAGTGTAATTACACAAACTTAGATGGAACAGCCCACTACACACTCAGGTACAGAGTATATCCTACTGGGAATATCATATGTGGCATGTCACTGACCAAAACTTTGCTCATTGACACATAACAAGTCTGGCCCAAACACCTCCCAAATATGATGAAAAGTATTAATCCATGCACCCAAGAAGCTCAACTAATCCCAAGCAGAATACCATAGTCAAACTGCTGAAAGCGCAAGTCAGAGAGAAAATTTCAACAGCTGTTAGATAAAAAACCACTTCTGTTTTACAAGGGAGCATCAATACAATTAGTGACCAACTTTGCACTTGAAGCAATGGAAAAGAGACAAGAGAATGCTGTATTCAAGATGCTGAAATAAAAACTCTATCCCAACAAAACTAGACTTAAAAATGAAGGTTTAAATACATTCTCAGATAAGCAGTGACTAAGAGAATGCATTGCAAATGACTCAGCTTACAAAAAAAAGATTAGAGGGAGTTGTTTAGACACAAAGATTTCCCATTAATAACTAAGGAGAAAAATAGTGTTATAGTTAAATATGTGAGCTGATATAAAAGAGCATGTAGATTTTCTCTTAATTACTTGAAAGTACAAAATTATAACTGTATTATTGGATTTACAAAATATGTAATATACATGAAAACAGCCCAAATGAAGATGTGACATCGTAACAATATTGATTGACTATTTCAAACATGGTATAGACCCACTTAGGTTCATACTACCACATTTTATAACTTTCTGTGGAAAGATGTACATAATTTTTGGTAGGCTTATTTCTAAGGCTTTGATTACAATACTATTACAGATGGAACCATTTTTCCAAATTTGTAGCTTATTGGTTGGCTGTTGGAATATGGACATAAAATTGATTCTGGACATTAACCTATCCAGCAACTTGGGTAATTTCACATTTTTGCTCTAATAGATAATTTTTATCTCTTCTATATATAGAAACAATGATGTCCTCTGCAAAGATAGTTTTATATTCTCTTTCAAGTTTTTTTAGATATTTTTTCTTGACTTACTACACCAAGCAGGACATACAGAAAATGTTACTAAAAAGGATGATTAGCAAGCATCCTAATCTCTCTAGGGTGGGAAACCACTCACAGTTCACTGTAAGTATCAAGTTTACTGGAGATTTTCTTGCATGTTACCAATAACAATGTTCATTTATATTCATTTATTTTCTTGCATGTTACCAATAACAATGTTCATTTATATTCATTTAAAAGAAGTTAATCATGAATTGCCAATTGAAAGATAGCATCTGCTTTTTTCTTGTGTCCATTAAGACATTAAGAATTTCCCACTTTAATTTTCAAATGAGGTGTGGTTTTTGAATGTTAAACTAATCTTACAATGGTAGAATATGCATTGGGAAATATTTGCCCACTATTTCTTCATATATCTTTTTTTCCTTCAATCTCTCATATCTTTCCCCTATAATTTCGATTCTGTCAAGTAGTAGTTCACTTAATGTTTATCTACAGTTCTGAGACTTTTTTCCCCTAAATCTGATCCCTGCGTTCCATACATCAGTTGTTTTAGTTTATCTTCAAATTTTCTGATTCTAAGGTCTTTACTCTTTCATTAGCCATCTCTAATCTGTAGCTCAGGCCACCCAGCAAATCATCCAATTCAGTTGTTATTACCCACGGGGCAGGCAGAACATGTGCTGCTCAAAAAATTTTTTTTCCATGCCTTCATCAATGGAAGCTTAGAATGAGGGTGTTCCATTACATGGCCCAGGAAAACCCCAGCTTGGATACCAGACTTGATTAGCAAGCTGTCAAAACTGCATATGCAAATTCTTTGTGTTAAGTGTCTATAAACATTTATCTCTCGGGTTCTTGTCGGTTTGAATTTTGACTGATAAAAAATTTAAACTTAAGAATTTCTCTTTTGCTCCTTTCCATGGTTTCCATTTCTTCTGCTCATTAACCGTTTTTTATAAAAGTCCTTAACAAATTTATAGTTGATACTTTAGAAACTTTTGTCAACTCCAATGTCATGGGCAGTTTCTACTAATTGCTTTTTCTCTTAACTACTGGTCATATTTTCTTTGCACTTCCAGCAAATCTCACGCAGGACAGCTTCTGTCTTGCAGATACCAACTCTTCTCCTGTTCCTGTCAATTTCACCACTTGGCAATACTTTAAAATACTTTGGGGTTTTTTTCTTGTTTGGGAAAACTACATTTAGCACTAGTGGTGTAGTCATTATTTGCAGAAAGCTAATATGACCAAACTACTCCATTACTAGACAGGAAACTTAATATTTTAACTTTTCATTAACACATTACTTTTCCTAGGTTTTTCTTTCCCTTAGTTGTTACTCAAGATATTAAAATAATCATCCTTATATTATCAGTCTATGACAACATACTACTACTTTACAAGTGTGTCATTCTATGTTCTCCCTAATGTACTTTAAATAAAGAAATCATTAAATGCTATATACTTCAGCATTTTTTTTTTTTTTTAAAGATTTATTTATTTGTGCATACAGAACTGGGGTACAGGCCAGAGGCTCAGGGGCGGTGAGAGGCTTCACCAGAGACAGAGTGGAGAGCAGAACAGGCAGATCTACAAAGTACACTGCTGAGGGGAGCAGTGGGCAGGCCAGGAGAGGTCTGGCTCACCATGTGGTCTCCTCCGGGGCAGGCGGCAGGCGGGAATCGAACTCATGCGGAAGTGGCTTCAGATTCTCAGTGCTGTGCTTTAACCCGCTGCGCCACCAGGGAGGGCCTCAGCATTCTTTTAAATATTTTTAATGCCACTTCTAGCATTCACATTACTGTATATCCTGTTACCTATAAGTATTTTCCATTCAATTATCAGTTTATCAATTATTTACAATAATCTATTATACATATTCCAGAGCATACCTTAAAATTTTTTAAAAAATGTGTTACTTGGAATCTAATATTTAATTTTGAAAATATCAAATCCATCTGTCAAGTCAGCTCCATCCAAAAAATGCTGATCAAGGAAATAAATTCTGCAGTACGTTAACCAGCAAATGGAAAAATACTCAGGAGTTAGGTCAAGACACTTACCCCTCTTCATTTTCTTTTAGTAAGCGACTGGCAATTCGGATCAGCATACAGTAGGCAAATTGTGATTTCAGACCTGATTTAGTAAATTTATTCAGCATCTTAGAAACAGCAAGGCGATCGTTCTTTTTAAGGTGATACAGGACTCCCAAGGCATGGTACTAAAGAGTATGAAAGAGGAGGCAACATACAGAAAGCTGAGTAGAAAGCAGACAAAATGTACAGCAAAACTGAATTGCATAGAACTAGGTTTCTAGTAAAAAGATCGTGTCAAATGTATACAAATAAAAAGTATTTTTCACACACAGCCAAAACTGTAAGGATGAGTTTCTAAGTTGTAAATTCAGACTGGACAAGTATTAAAAAGGTGACAAGTAACCTGGAGATGGTTCTAGATGGTTCTAGCAGGCTCAGCGTCACTTGCTAAGACCTTAACTCAAAGGTTCTCAGTCCAGAGCTTCAGGTGCTACTGGGCTGTTTTAGTGGCTTTAAATCAACTGTAGCCATGTTAGTTGTTACAGGACTGATCTGTTAAAGTAAGCTTAAGGAGTATAATTACACGGCACTTTGTGTAGAAACAATGAGTGGAGTAAGAAGAGCGAGAGAGCTTCCCAAGGGGAAAATTAGCACTCTGTGTCTTCTTCATAACTGAGTATGTTAACACATGCAGCAATAAACACTGAGGGGGGAAAAATAAGTACCCTCTCAAATACAAATGGGGTAACTTTATGTAAAATTGCCAGTTAAGAAATTAATCTTGTTCCTTTCAATAAGGAGTAGGCTAATAAGTATCCAAAGATCTCTCCAACAAAGATCACAAAGATTTAAAGATCACAAAGTCAAAATTACTTTTCAGTTTTTATAATGTCTAATATAATCCAGACCTTAAAAATGTGGAACTGAATCTCCTTCACAAATTGTTTCAAACAAAGGACGGGAATACTCCTGGCATAAATATCTCAAACTGAACAGTGCAATCCTTCCCAAATACTCTTAGAGGGAACCATCTAGATTCCACACACACTAGTCAGGCCTATGGGCAGGAATCATGATTAGTGGGGTAATAAGCTGAAGAATTTCCTTTAGTTAATGTTGACCTGGGAATCAAATAAATTGCCCCTAAAACACTGATTATCATAAGACATAACATAGTATGGAAAAAATAACAGTACCTGGACCATAATATTATCACTTGAAGCAGCTTCTTGGGCTTCATTGACCCATCGCTTAACCACATCATAGCTTATCTTCATCATGTGCTAAATAGAGGGAAAATGAGAACAGAGAACACATGGTCATCAGAAGTTTAGAAACCTTAGTTTTCTTGGAAAACCACTAACAGATATTTGTAAAGGAAACAACTAACGCTGTGGCTTTATAAGTTCATTTCATGTCTGAGGCACCTAATAAGCCAGAGATACTTTCTCCAAGACCCCTTTGCAAAAGAGGTACATAAAGAAGTAGCGGGAAGGAAAAGACAGGAAGACAGGAATGGAGAGTTTAACAGCCTGATATCTAACTAATGTTAACATTATAGGTCTTCCAGGAAACTCATCCGGAAGAAAAAAAAAGAAAGAAAAAGGAGTACCAATATAGACACCCTGCTGTAAAACTGGACCAGTTGGATTCAGGAAGCAAGAACTCTATCAATCAGAAGACCCGATCACACATGAACAATGAATTTTAATCAAATACACTGTGATAGGTTGTAATGAGTAAATTTTAGTTTGGTGGGGAAAAAAAAAAAAGCAAAGCATTACTAAAACCAAGACCGCTTCTGGAAAGAAGCTTAAAAGTAGCACCGGAGACTTTTAATCGCAGGACACAGACACAGGGCATCAGCAAAAGCAAAGGACAAAGAAGCAAGGGGTAGAAACCCAGGTCATAGGGGAAGGTATAAAGAAAGCGCTCACCCCTCAGTTTCTTCCCTGGCCCCCATCTTTACTGTGTGTACAACAGAATGTTCTGATTACCAAACCTTTCAAACATGAAAATGTTTTTTAACTTCCTGTTCAGATAAAGTAGCATACATTTTTGAAATATCTCAAGTACAAGAGAACAATAGTGACTGTTTTTCTGACTAGAGCTACATCATGCCCAGGAACCAGCTACTTGCTCACTTACTAAGGAAGAGACCAGGGCTGAGCTGGACACACTGGACACTTTATCCACAATGGCCTGCTTCATGTATCTTTCAATGGCCTGCAACATTGTTCCCTAGAAATAGCCATAGAGGAAAAAAGCCGTTAAAGCAACAAATACATGAAAATGACCGTCTCAAAATAATTTACAAAAAGAGTCACTTCTGTGCAAATATTTACAATGCATTAAAGAGATCACCACATAATAATCACATCCCATAACGCAAAACCAAGGCAACCAAGTGGAAGCTTTAAGGAAGTGCAAGAGTTCATGTAAGAAAGAAAAATAACTGTTGAAATGAACTGTCTCAACATAGAGAACCCCCATCTGGGGGAAATATACATGTATAGACAACCGATCAAGGATGTTATAACAGAATCCACTGTATGGGGACAGGAGCAGGTTGTGAAATCTTAAAGTATGTGAGATCATATTCTTTTATGTGAAGGGCATATATTTTATGTTTTTCAGAGAATCCCATAAGTTAAATGTAGTCCCTGATTATTTTAGAAATATTAGAAATCAAATGTGGAATAACTAACATATTCAGAACTCAATATAAAATTCTCTGAAAATAGTTATTTTTCAATTTAACTGTAAGAAAGTCCAGCAGTGGGAGGGAGCCATCAGACGTGTAAACAAACCAAGGTCAACAGCCAAAGTCGTGTCGCCAGCACTGGCACCGTCTACTCTTAGGCTGTCAATTTAATATTAAAAAAAAACAACCACAACCAAACAGATGAGCAGCAAAAACTCTGAAACCATTTTTTAATTATTATTAAACCATTTCCAGCACTCTTTTAGGATCCAGATTTACATTGGTCAATCTTTAAAACTTGACAAAATTGCAAACATATACATGAAACAAATCCAAGCATAAACAGAACTAAAATATTACTCAGTCTGTTAAGCAATACAAATGTCCTTGGTTTTTAAATACCATCCATTGTAACCTCTCCTGTAGTCCTGAGAAAGGGACAGCCTAACATTCTGTATAGTCTCACCTCTTCAGAGGCAACAGATGGGCTTAGGACAAATACCTGACTCTGACCCAGGTCGCTGGGTAACAGCTAATGAGATTCGCAAATATTTGAGTAAGGGGACTTGAGTCTGGTCAGTGACAGTTCGTATTAATGAGTATCTGAGAAATCTTGCTGCTTCTGAGCTCCAGAGATGTACTATGCATGGTCTGGCATCTGGTTTTAAGCTGTGCAGCAAAAGTTTGAAAAATCTATATCCCATAATAGTTATTTTTAAAACTAATTTTTAAAAAAGATTCTTTACGCATATAAGAGTTGGGATATAGGCCAGCAGTGGAGGCATTTGGAGGGGTGAGAAGATTCACCAGAGACAGAGTGGGGAGCAGAGCAGACAGATCTACTGAAATGCACTCTGAGGGTGAGATAGGAGAGGACTGCTGCACCAAATGGGTCAGCTCCCTGGCGGAGGATCAAACTTGAACTCCGGTTGCAGTTATTGCGGATAGCTTCACAGTGCTGAGTCTTAATGCCTAGGCCACCAGAGAAGCTCTTTAAGGCTAAATCTGAATGGACCTTTGTTTCCTGCAAGCAATGTGCCCTGGCCATGACAAAAGTCCATGGAGTAAGCACAGAAAAATGGACTAATTAAAAATAAAAGGACACAATAAGGAAAAAGAAAAAAAACCTGGAGCCACAAAAGCTTTTCTAGTAGTCACGTTTCTCTCCTGCTGATGAATCACAAAGTTAGAGCAGGGAATCCTACAAGGTTTACATGGCCACCTACCATGTCCCTTTGAGATCCCGCAGTAAAACGAAAACAACTTACATCAGTGATTCTGCAGAGCGCCCTTATGGCTGGGCCTCGGTACACATCTTCCTTTCCAGTCATGTCCTTAGTCAGACTAAGAAAAATCAAATTAGTCAACATGAGACCAGTCAGAACAAATCTTCTCTCATGGCGAGGCCACCCCCTAGTACTAGTTGTCCCCGTAATTATCTTAATGCAGCTGTTGAGTCAATGAACGCTTACTATCTACTTTGTATAAACATTAAAACTACAGGGCAAAAACTGTCCCAATTCTAAAGGTACAATGAGCAGATCACGTCTTTGCTTTCACGAAGTTTACATCCCAGTACATTTGATTGCCGTAGGAAAAATTACACAATTTCAGAAACTTAACTGATACAGAGTTCCCAGACCCAAATTTTAAAAATCCGTCAGTCCCTCTCTCAGATGTGGCTTCCTACAAGGACAACTGTCAGTGCCGTCGGCCCCCACGCTGAACTGCAGAGGGATGTGCGCTGAGCCAGTGTCCTGGTCACACGTGAGAGTTTGCTTATTTTATTCATCCTTTGCCCTCGCTTCTCTTAGCCTCTACACATTTAAACTGCCTCCAAACTACTTCCATTCTTCAATTTCTTTTTTAACTTTAAAAATATTTAATTCGGACCCTCCCTGGTGGCGCAGCGGGTTAAAGCACCGCACTGAGAAGCTGAGGCCACTTCCTCATGAGTTCGATTCCCGCCTGCCCCGGAGGTGACCACATGGCGCGGCAGACCTCTCCTGACCCACCCGCTGCTCCCCTCAGCAGTGTACTTCGTCGATCTGCCTGTTCTGCTTCCCGCTCTGTCTCTGGTGAATCCTCTCACCCTCCGCATCTCTGGCCTGTACCCCAGTTCTATATGAATAAATATTTTTAAAAAAATATTTAATTCATGTAAGAGTACATTTTAAGAACATACAAATGTAAAAGGCTACTGTCCCCTTATCTAACTTAGTACGCAGTTTCACTCAACTAAAGATGACCACTGTGGCTAACATCACTTAAATTTTCTTAAAGACATTTAATACATGGACACAACCACAGAGTCCGAGCAAAAAGCCGATGGCTTTCTAGTTTTGTAGCTCTTTCTTTTTACTTAATTTGAGAATCTTTCCATATCTGCGGATGTTTTAAAATGTCTAGATGCTTATCTATATCTTCTTACGCAGCTAAAATAACTTTTTTTAAAGATTTATTTATTCATATAGAACTGGGGTACAGGCCAGAGATGCGGAGGGTGAGAGGATTCACCAGAGACAGGGTGGGGAGCAGGACAGGCAGATCGACGAAGTACACTCCTGAGGGGAGCAGCGGGCGGGTCAGGAGAGGTCTGCCACGCCATGTGGATCTCCTCCGGGGCAGGCAGAGATCGAACTCATGTGGAAGTGGCTGAGCTTCTTAGTGCAGTGCTTTAACCCGCTACGCCACGAGGGAGGGCCTAAAATAGCTTTTTAATATTAGCACCAGTTTCCAGTGTTTGGTTGTGAATAATTTTGCAGGCTCTTTCACAAATTTTTGCATTTATCTGAATACATAAAAAACTGAAGCTTGGCAGGTTTTGTTTCTTCTAAGACTTCTTCTGCAGGCTGGTAGATCACATGAAGGCAGTATGCACAATACCTAAACAGAGATAGGACTATGTCCAATAAAACTTTATTTACAAAATAAAGAGGCAGCACAGTCTTAGCTGTAGGCCAGTGCCGAACTGCTCAGGACTGTACTTCTGAGTTTGCGCTGCCGCAGGGACATCATGTATGGGCCTGTCTAGGAATGTGCTTGGCGCGTGTACTGAGAGAGCAGGACAGGGAAGTGAACAGAGCAAATTAGCATCAAGAATTTTCCTGGAGTGGGTCACTGTCCTAGGCAACTGCTTCTTCAGTACCCATAACAGTTAAATGAGGAACCCTCTGAAATACATCTCAGAGCCCTATATCCAAAGGATTAAGAGTAAAAAAGAGATCTCTGAGCCCATCTGAGAATTAACCCTCCAGTATGAACTCCATGTTGTCCTTTAAATTGAGTGGTAATTTACATACAATAAAAATGCACAGCTTTACGTCCCCAGCTGGGTAAGTTTTGGCAATTGTGATCACCTGGCAATTTGTGAGCTCCCAAAAGACAAGAAGTCCCTTCTGCCCACTTCTTATCATTTTCCTTACCCATCAGACTTCAGTTTCCTATCACCACAGAGAAGTCTGGACAAGTTTTAGCACACATATAAGAATCATTCCGAACGTGTTCTTTTGTGTTAGCTTACTTTACTCCAACATAACATTTAAGAAGTTTGTCCCTATCGTTGCCTGAGTCGGCACTGTTCCTGTTTATTGCTGGGTAGTAGTCCACAGGTTTGCTTTTCACTTCATTAATGTTATCACCAAAGCTACTATGAAAAGCTTGGCCAGTGTTTTCTTGACCACATAATTTCATTTTCTTGGGTAAATAACTAGCAATGTAATACTGGTTGCAAGGTCGGTATATGTTTAACTTTATAGGAAGCTGCTAGGCTTTCCCCAAGGCAGTTAGAACATTCTGCATTCCCACTAAGTTTTGAAAAGTTTCAGCTGTTCCATATACTTGGTATAGGAGGAGGCTTTTTACTTAGGTCTCATCCAACTTTATTATTTTAACCATTCTAAAGGGTATGGAATGTTCATTGAGGTTGTTTTTTTTTTTTTTTTTAATCTCATTGAGGTTTTTTAATTACTCCTAAGAACCTTTCCAAGACTATGGGTCATTCATACTCTTTTGTGAAGTATCTGCCTTTGGGTTTTCTTAATATCCAGTTTCTTACCAAGCTTGGTACAGAACTGTACCAAGACATATGGTACCAACTGTAGACAAATGTAGAATGATCATCTACTTATATCAGTTTTCTATTCTTGCTAAAACAAATGACAAGTGGTGGCTTAAAACAACAAAAATTTATTATCTTACTGTTCGGTGGGTTACAAGTCCAACAAACACCTCATTAGATTAAAACCACTGCCAGCTGGGTTGCCTTGTCTCACAAACAAAGCATTATCTCATCTCAAGACCCGCCTCCAAACTTTCAACACCCTATAACATCGACTCAAAGTCCAAAATCTCCTCCAACCCCCACTGCAGGGAAAATGGAGTCAACCAGCCTCTCAGGCTGCCTCCTGCGGCCTTGCTTTCCTCCCAGGTTTCACCGCCCACACGTGGTAACGTGTGCTGAGGGGAGCGTGGACGCTGAGTACCCACCACAAAACGGAGAGCAGGAGCACAGTGTACCTGTGATGCTGGCACCAGAGTGAGAACAAGGAGGTCCCCAAGAGCGAGAAAGAGGCCAGGGAGCGCTCAGGAGAGTTACACTGGTGTCTTCAGTGTTGTTCAGAGTGAATAAACTGACCTCTTGCTCTTTCCAAGATTTTAGCAAAAGGGTATATAGTGACTCCTTTAACTTTTTCCCTAGAACATTCTTTCCAAAGAGTGAAGCTCTCTGCCGTTTTGAGCAGCTCAGAATTTTTAGTCAGAACTCCTGGTTCTCGTTTAACAGGACTCTCATCAATTCATTTCCCTACTCTCAAATTTTTCTATAAGTAGCAAAAACAAATCAGGTCACACCACGACATTGCTTGGAAATTCTTCAGTTAAAACCCAGTGTACGCCTTATAAATTCTGCTTTCACAGAACTGCAGCATGATCCCACCAAATGTTCTGCCACGATACAGCAAGGGCAGGGGGCCCCTTTCCTCCAGCTTCTACCACTTCCCTCACTTTCTTCTGTGCCCTCCCAGCCTCGACGTCCACATTTCTACCAAGACTTCCGCAACAAGCGAGTGTCCTCTGAGCTGATGTTTTCTCTCTCCTGCTCCCCACTTCCTTCTGAGTCTAGTAGTCAGTAGCACCTAACGTCTATTCAAGGCAATGGAGGCTTCTCTATCGTGCACCTCAGAATTCTTTCAGCATTTGCTCATTGCCTGATTTACAAAGCAAAGTTCTACATTACTAGGTATTTGTTACTGCAGCACCCAATTTCCAGGCACAAATCTGTACCAGTTAAGTTTTTTTTTTACCAGCTTTATTGAGATATATGACCTCGGTAAGAATGACGTACTCAGTGTATTGATTTGATGCACATATATTGCAAAATGTATTCACTTTCTATTTGCTGCTGTAACAGATTACCATAAACTTAGAGGCTTAAGACAACATTTCTTTATCTTAAATGTCTGTAAATGACTAATAGAGGTCTCGCTAGACTAAAATCAAGATGTCAGCAGGGCTACAGTCCTTTCTGGAGGCGGCAAGAGTGAGTTCATTCCCTTACCTTTGCCAGCGTCCACAGGTCACCCTTGCTCCTCGGCTCAGGGTCCCCCTCACCTAGCTCCTAATCCACCGAAAATGCTTCTCTGCCTCTGCGTCCGCCATCACGGTTCTCTACGAACCCTTCTCTGCCGCCCACTTCCACTTTTAAAAACTCCTAGCCCAATATTGGGCTCACCTGGGAAATCCAGGCTCCTTCCTTTCTCTGCCGACTAGCTACTTTACCACCGATACTCACAGGTTGCAGCAATTAGGACAGGGAGGTGGGGCAGGAGATAGTGTTTTTCTGCCCACAAGAGCTACGAAAGTCAACTAGGAAATGGACTTAAAGTCACCTAGAAGCAGCATAATCAAGAAGCCCCAAGGGGACTCAGGGAAGTATAAACAGATAAACAAACACCTTCAATCGGTAGCTGACTAGTCTGTTTTTAATGTTTCCAATACTGGGTGAGCCTAGCCATCTAAGGGAAGATGTTCTGTTTAGACACTGTTAGCTAGCTCCCATTTTCAGCTCCTTCTCCACTGCCTGCCCCTAATACTTGGACAATAAAAGCTAACTACTCACTCTCCTGGCCTCCAGGATAGTCATACAGCACCACTCTGCCAGATGAACCTAAAAGTTGCCTTGGGAAAAGCTACTGCAAACCTGATAAAAGAGACAGATGGTGCTGGCCCTCCCGGCTGTCCCCCAGCACCCCGCCAACCTGGAGTGGTGGACTGCCAGAAATTTAGGCATCTATTCTGCAATAATGTAAGGATGTCCAAAAGAACTCAAGAGACGCTAGCCCTGGCACTGTTAAACTGTTGAACCAACACCAGCTTCACGGTGCCTATTTTAGTTTCAGTTACTATTTGCATCTGGCTATGTTGTTTTCAGGTGAAAACTTTACCAATTGAAATTACATTCAACACAACTGCTGGTTAAACATAAGCACTCTTCTCCAGAATTTGTTTTGCTCTACAAATACCAGATTCACATAAATGAATTATAATTAACAAGGAAAGTGGCAACTTTTTAAAAAATAACATTTGTTACATATTTTAGAACTCAAGTTATACACATTCATTCTAGGATACTTGGGAAACTAACAATCCAACACCCAGAGAAAACCTACTGTAACAAAGCAGTGTATTCCCATCCATATATTTTTATGCAATATGAAAATTAAAGATATTTAAAGTGATACTATACAGAATAAAGGCTTAGACGCCAACTCTCACTGAACACTGTATTGAGATCTTTTCTGCATCATTACGATGTTCCAAAAATAATTTTTAAAACATTAAAGTACTGCATGATTATAACATGGTTAATTACATAATTATTAACAATGACTTAAGTTCTTTTACCCTTTTTGTAATGTAAACAGTGTTGTAATGAACATCCTTTTATACAAGTCTTTCTGTGCTGAATATTTTGAGGACTTCTATAGAGGAGGTATTAATGAGTGAAAGAAATAAACCCTTTCAAATATTCCACAAATGCTGCCAAGTAATTGTGGGGGAAAAAATAAAAATCAATCAACCTATTTATTAAACTACTCCCCATATATAAGACTATCAGTCTCTCTTGCAAGTATAGACTGCTGTAACTTTTTTGCCAATTTGGTAAGTAAAAACACTGTAATTCATTTTTGGACTTTTAATTTACACTTCTGACTACTAGGAAGAAGAACTATTTAAAGATATTTAGTTCCTTTATATTGGTGATCTTAGGAATTACCACTTGGAATTTTTTTTAAGTATGTAAGTTCTTCATACATGATAAATGCTCACCCTTTGATGTATTTGTTGCAAATATTGCCATGTATCACTTTCTTCTTAGTTTTGTTTATGTAATCTTTATGAACATTTTAAAATATAACCACTATTTATCCTCTGTGATTTCTTTCAGGCAGGGACAGTTTTCACATGATAATAACCACATTTAAGAAAAGAGAACTTGAAGATACTACATTCTTTTAAATCCTATTGAATTTCCAAAAAAGTAACTTTAATATAGAAATAAAACAACAAATATGCTACTAGCTAAATGAAACCCCACCCTCGGTTTTGAGCACTCACATACCTGCTTGTAACAATTATCACATCTTCAGAGATGTTAGCCATTTCTTTGATGGTAAGGTAACACATTCTTCTCAATGTTTGCTGAAATTTTTTTATAAAATGCAACAAGTTAATCAAAAGAAAATGATTTTTTTAACTGCCTGAATAAACCACAGATATATTTAGAAAGTTAATCTTTAAGTTTCTCATCTACCCGAGAATTATTTTACTGTCTAGATGAAAAAATATGCAGGATACCGCTATTTCCTAAACATAAGTAACTGATTAACTGACACACGGGGAAACACTTAGATGAAAACTCAAAAGTTCAGCTATTATATAGGTCTTCTTACAAAGAGAAGCAAACTTGGATTCTGATAGTGTGACAGCAAAGACAGAGGTTTTTAACATCCTGAAGTCTTGTCTTGGCAAATATATTTTTTGTAAAATATATTTTAAAAAAAAAAGGAAGGATTGGACAGATACACAAACTGCATCTTTGCTTAGTTTCATATGTACCGACAGTAAACTTTAAAGTGTTATGATTGTATAACTAACTTCCAATTTCAGTGATCAAGGTTCTAGGTGGATAGCTGGATACAAACTAGTTGTTAAAAGTAATAAACCTTTACCCTTCCCTCCTCACCTGGGTTTCTGATTTATTCATCTGCCATGGGAAATGGTTCCTCTCACCTATCTAGCCTCATTGCCTATCAAGTTACTGCAGAATATGTCAGACCCAACTCTAGAGTCCAAGCTATGGAGAAAATGTGGCAGCGACAATTGTGCTCATGAAGGAAAAAGAAGGAAGTAAGGACCCTCATGACAACTGAATGGGAAAAAAAAATCCCCTCAGAAAATGTGTAAAAGTACAGAGTAGATGATACTTATATAAAGCTACTATGAGGGGAAAAAAAAGAATCAAAACTTCAGCACTAAAATAATTCCCTCTTCCCCTCCTGCTCCCACTCAATAAGAAGTCGACCACAAAGAAAACTGGAGACCTAAAAAAATTAACTAAAGCACAAAATTTAAGGCCTCAATTCTATTGGTCATCAGGAAAAATGCAAATTAAAACCATGTATCAGATCACCACCACACATCCACCAAAAATGGTTAAACTCAGAAAGAGTGACAGTATAAGTGTTGGCAAAGATGTATTCCTCACCACTAAAATACAAAGCCAGCAATTAAAATATGAGCAAAGTTAATATAAATATGTAGCCAAGGGCAAAATGAAAGGAAATTCACAGGTGCCAAAAATGAAAAAACAAGCAACTCACAGTCACTCAGAGCCAAAGACAGGATCTTAGCAGCATGGGATAAGGTATCTGAGTCAAAGAAGAAAATATCCTAAAAGGTAAATTCTTCAGACACAAGAAATATTATTCTAGATAGTAACTCAGTGAGGAGTAAAAAGTAAAAAAAATAAAAGTGGTAAATAGTAACAAATATCATGTTTTAGTGAAAGAGTAGACAGCTTAACAGAACAGAATAGAAAGCCCACATTAACATAAACTGCTCTTGGGCAAAGGAGCCAAGGTCACACATACAGCAAAGAGAGTCTCTTCTACAAATGGTGCCCGAACAACTGAACATCCATATGCAGCAGACAGATCTGGCACCTTGTACAAAAACTAGGTCTAAATGTAAAATGCAAACTATAAAATTGCTAGAAGATAACACAGGAGAAAACCTAGAGGCACTGGGTATGCGGTTCACATTTTAGGTACAGCACCAAAGGCTGGATCCATTAAATTAAAAAAGACAAAACAGGACTTTAAAATGTTAAATTCCTGCTCTGTGTAAGACAGCATCAAAAGGATGAGAAGACATGTCACAGACAGGAAATATTTACAGAGCACATAACTGATAAACGCCTGTTCTCCAAAATATATTTAGGAAATCCTTAGAACTCATAAAATTGAAAAAATAACCTGATTAAAAATTAGGCCAAAGGAACTTATCTACCACAGATACACAGGGTTCCACATACAAAGATGCTCCGTGTGGCATGTCATCAGGGAAAGATCAACTGAAAAGAATGAAATACCACTCCGTTCCCTTTAGGTGGCCCAAATCCGGAAGATTTACACCACCGAGGACCCAGGGGTGGTCTTTTCCCAATGGGCAGTGGGAACAGGAAGGAGAGGAGTCCCCCATGAACATGCTCTCTTCCGCCCATTTCTCCCTTTCAAATATGTTCAGCCTGTGGCTTTCCGACCTGATTGCCTTTTTGAAGCTGACAACCATAAAGTAATTATAATAATCAAGAACTACAAAATTTCAAGAAAAAAAGCAGCACCGGAGAAAATCTTTGTGATCTTGAATTAGGCAAAGATGTCTATGATTCACATCCAAAGTCCAATCCATAAAGGAAAAAGCAAACTGATAAACCAGTTTCATTTCATCAAAATGAAAAAGCAAGCCAGAGAGTGGGAGAAATATTTGGAAAAGACATCTGATAAAGGACTTGTGTGCATAATATTTGAAGACTCAGCAAGAAACTCTATCTTGCCCATTAAAAATAAGCAAACTATATGAAGAGGTCTTTCATCATGGAACATATATGAAAGGTAAAAAAGCACATGAAAAGATGCTTGAGGTCATGAGCAACAAGTAAATAGCACAACAAAAATACAAAAGATACCACTACATGGCTACTAAATTGGCAAAAATTAGAAACAACAAAAGATAATACTAAGTGCCGGTATTGTTTCAAGAGTGTGTCCCTGCCGGGGAGGGGACAGTCACTTAGGAAGCAGGCTGTTTGCCACAATGTTAAACAAACACACATCTATCACACATATCTATCAGGACCCGGCAATCCCACTAAAGTATTTATCCAAAAGAAATAGTAGCTATTAATGTGTTCAAAAACTTGTAGATAAATGATAACAACTTTATTTATAAACACCTAAAATTGGCACCAAACCAAACACCTTTTACCTGGTGAACAGGTAAACTGAGGTCTACCCATACATTGGAATTCTACAGTAAAATAAAAAGGTGAAAACTACTGCTACAAACAGTACAGGGCACATCTCGGGATGCGTTATGCTGACTGACTGTGCACCTCTGAAGGCTTCACCGAGAAAGGACAGCATTCTTCCCTGGAAAGGAGAAACAGAAGGGAAGAAGACACTGTGGCTGCTTGGGGAAAGAGGTCACAGGAAGAGGCGTGAGGGTACTTTCTGGACACTGGAAATGCCCTAAATCTTGATTCAGGGGTGGCACTACTACTAGATGTGTTTGTCACAATTCCCAAATGCCCAAAAGGGCATATAAATTACAAGTTTTCAAAAAAGAAAAAATGCGGTAAGTAAATGAAAAGGCAAGCCTCAGACAGAAGGAGGTATTTCCAGGCTGCCTAGCTAGTAAAGAGCTTGCATCCAGAAAACAAAAAACATTTACAACACAGGGAGGAGACAACCTGACTTTCAAAAAAAGTACAAGAGCTGAACAGACACTTTACGTGACACACACCACATATTTGTTTAATGCATTCTTAATACTTTTCATCATTTTTGAAATGTAAATAAAGCATGACACTGCCAGATATTAACCAAAGAAAATGAAAACACAGGTCCACACAAAGCCTTGAGTGGAATAGTTTCAACAGCTGTTTCGTAAGATGGCGACAGCTCAATTATCCGTTAACCTGTGAAAGGGTGAGCAGGCTCTCCCAAACACTGGCGTCCTACTCAGCGATAACAATGAACAGCTACTGACACGTGCACAAAGCTGGGTCAACCCCAAAGCCACAGACTATGAGAGAGAAGACAAACAAGGGATAAATGACTATCCACGGAATGATTCGATTTAAACAAAAATCTAGAAACTGCTGTTAGAAAGCAGACAGTGGCTGCCAGGCGCTACGGGCTGGAAGAGCCGGCGACTGAGGACGGCGGGCCACTGTGGAAGAGGCAACGTTTCTCTATTGACTGCGGTGGTTCCTCCAGAGGCATCAGTCCAAACTTACTGGATGGTCCCTTAAAATCTGTCACGTAGTTAGACTCAAGACGCTGATTTTCACAAGAAGACTAAATCATTCTTAAACCTACAAATCAGGAGCAGGAGCATAAATACACGAAGACTAGGAACAGACTTTCCACAGAGAGGAAAGTCAAGTGGCCTTTAAACATATGAAGAGGTCTTCTATTTCAGCCAGGACTATCAAAATGCGGAGTAAAACCACAACAACATGCCATTTAACACTCTTTCCAGTGGCAAATATTTAGGTTTGATAACAAGTTATAAGGAACAGGCAAGGATTGGGAGCTATGTAAATCTGTAAACTGGTACAACCCACTTTAGGAGCATTTTGACAGATTAAATAACGAGCATTATCTAGAAATTTCACTGTGTTTTCCCCGGAAAAATGTTCACAATGTACACAAGAAGACATGCACACAAACCTGAGAATTATCATCTGTAATAGCAAATGAGCAGAAGGAACTCATACCTATCACCGGAGAATGGATAAATAATGGGGTTACT
This sequence comes from Condylura cristata, assembly GCF_000260355.1. Lineage (NCBI taxonomy): Eukaryota > Metazoa > Chordata > Mammalia > Eulipotyphla > Talpidae > Condylura > Condylura cristata. The sequence goes on from NW_004567106.1 coordinate 60,398,571, forward strand.
GTATAGTCACACACTGACCTGCAGCAGTGAAACTGAGTACGCACAGCAGCAAGTACATAGATACCAGAAACAGGTTGTTTTAAACTGCAAAATAATATGAAGATGTTCTCGCTCATATCTTAACACACAAAAATACTGAGTGTAGATTATGGACGCAAATGTGTGTCATACATATGGCTACTTCCTCAGTCTCTGCAAAAACCCTGAAGGAGCCGTAGGGACGACTCATGTTTGTGTCCACGGCCTACATATCCCGGTCATTACTCACTCGGACACTTACTGCCATTGCAGCTGGGGGGACCTACTGGACTCCATCTTCGTCCTTCTGCAAAGCCCAAACCCCTCCCTCGTGTCCTCCGGCACTTTTATCAGCAAACTCCCTACTGTCCTTGCTAATTCCCATCTTCTCTCTAACCGAAACATGGCTCCCTGGTGAGGATGCCCTGAGGTCTTCTCCAGAGGTGACTGTTTCTCTCTGACAGCGTTTGTCTCCCCAGACCGAGAGGTAGGAAAGCTGTCCGAGATGGTCCTCACTGCCTTTTTTTCAGCATCACTGGGCCCGTTTCTTTCCCTAAAAAACCTGCCATAGACTCATCGCCAGCTACCAGTTATGACTGCATAATAATTTCCTTCAGAAAAACACTTTGCTCTCTCTCATAGTAGCCCCAAGTAATCATTTGTGACCTTCATATCCACACACACTATTTCTGCAGCCCTGGCCTCTCCATCCCTTGACCTCTCCTGCTCCAATAACCCAGTCCTCGCCTGAGTGCAACTTCCCACTTTCGTTGCCACAGCCTGCCAGTAATGGTATGCCTTCGCAATTTCACTGACAAATCTTTTACTCTCCAGTCACCACTTCTGACTCCAACACCCTCTTTACTCCACCACAGTCTGCAATCTGTGGACCGTACCAGCCCTTCAATTCTGCCCACCAGCCGCTACTCCTTCCTGCCTCCTAGGCCACCATCGAGCCAGTCAGTCCGCTGCCTCGCTCTCCTTCCCTCAGTTTACTAATCCTGCAAACCTGCACCCCGATGGAATGCAGTCTCTAAATGTTTCATGCCTTATCCTGAAGCCTGCAGCTAGGAAAAAAAAAAAATCTTTCTGTGCTACCTAGAATTCCTTAAAATCTATTAACACTAACTTCAAAGGGTTATTCCTCCTGCCCAATAATCCTCCGCTTCCCTAATCCATTTCCTGAAAACTGTTCCATGCCTTCTTTTCTTACACCAACCTCTGTGGCAGAGGTTTGTCCTCCTGTGTCTTCCCTGCTCTGCATCCTCCTCCCCACACCATGCCTTCAACTTCTGAGCAACTGCACCTTCAGGCCACTACCAGACACAACTACAGATTCACAGCCACAGTCCCTCTGTGCTCCCACTCCAGTGGCTTAAAAAGCCTTGCTTCCTCGTCTATTTCCTTTCAAAATAATTCACAGTAGTTTTGCTTCCCTAATTGAACCCATTTTTGGCTTAGTGAGTAATTAAAGGCAAACAGGGCTTTAAGGATAGGAATCAGAAATTGCTCTGCTGACCTGATAGAAGGCATTAATTATCATGTCCAGTGATGAGTGGACACTGGTAATTCATGACAGGCAGTAATAAAATACTTAAATTACCCCTATAGATAAGTATAGCCAAGCACCTGTGGAAGATATAACTTTGGGTAACCGAGCCCTTGCTGCTATAAAACATTTCAGTAAAAATGAGTTGAATCTGGAGTAGTTTGTCACAGCTATGTACACCAGAGAACATGATAAAGAGAATAAACTCACAGGTGAAGGTTATTTCAGGGTGAGGGACTAGAAGCCTTCCACAATATCTTAGTAGGAAGTCTTAAGTTATATGATGCAATGTTTTAGTAGGAAGTCTTAAGTTATATGATACAAGGCTGAGTTCTAAAAAGCATATCCTGTGGGTGGCTGAATTACAATGCAAATTTAATTTAGATTCTTGCAGGGTATCTTATGATAAAGTCGGCAGCTCTGAGTGAGAAGGAGCAGGGCCCTGAAAATCGGAATGGGGAAAAATAGGAGCTTCTGAAGAAACTGAGTATGTGAACACCTAAATTCCTCCACAGCTCCTTTGCAAGTGAACGCAGCGCTCAGCCCCATCTGAGGAAATTAACAGCCAGCTGAGTGAGAACGTGGCATCCCCTGAGAGAGCAGCTTATGTGAGGACTGTGACACTCCCGAAGACCACTAAATCCTGAAACCTCTCACTATTTAGACATAAGGTCAGACTCAAATCCCAGCATGTCTTGGACCTGGTATCAGGCATGAAGCATGACCTGTGATGATATGCAATATATTTCAAAAGAACTACAATATTTGGTCAATTTATGCTAACAGGAAGCTGTGAAATATATAACCCAGAGTCCCCTTCCCTAGATGGCTCTGGATGAGAGAGACATATGTGCCACATTTGGAAGACAGAAGCAAAGCAACATGATTATGCTCTGAAAGTCGGGGTGGTCTAAGGGAATGGGAACCAGACGCAGAGGTGCTGGTGGCTTCAGAGTATCCTCACCGCTCTCTCCCCCCACTCCACATCCTCTTCTGCAGTCTACCCTAGCCTCTGCCCCGCTGAACAGCAGTGAGCTCAGAGCCATCAGAAACTTGACCAGGAATGCAGGGATGGGGTAGCGGTGTCCACACACTTCCACACTAGCGCATCCTTGCAGCGAGTATCACACCAGAAACTGGGTATTAACCATTTTTATGACAGCATGATAGGTCTGTGGGTGAGCAGCTTTATAATACACATTTTCGTATGTTCTTTAATGAGTACTTGTAAGTTGTATGAAGACAAATAATTTTTAAGTAATTCTAAACATTTTAAGCAACCCTCCCTAATTTAGAACATGCTAAGTACCTCAAGGAAAGTAAAAAAAAGCAGCCTTCTCATCCTGATAGAATGAAAAAAAAAAAAGACTTACATCATTAGATTGAAACAATCGAGTCATTGCAAAGAAGGCTTCTGTGGCTTCTGTAGTTCCAAAGTGCTCACCCTAAATAAAATTGAAAACAACTTCTTAAATTTAAAGTTATCTTCATAATTTTTTTCTTTATTTTTGCAAAAATTTGTCAGTACTCAGGAGAAAATTCTCTTTGTATACATTTTGTCTCTTTGCTATTTCTCTGACTTTTAATTTATAAAATGGCATGACTGTTTAGCTGTCTCTTATTTTAAATAAGTTACTATCACACACCAAGCGATAAGAAGTCTAGAATGTTCTCTAACCTTTTAGCATAAACTATTTTAATTTCCCTGAAGAACTGTGATTTACAAGGAGGTAGAAATGATAACAAGTGACCAGAATAGAATATTATTGCTATGCTGTTTAACAGAGATCATACCTCACACATTTCCATGACCAGCACAAAGCTTGCCATGTCCCAGGAGCACAATAAATAGGTAACTGTAAAGAATTAATTATTAGGGATTGCAAAAAAGGGACCAAGCTAAAGGGCAGGAACCAGATGAGTCATATAAGGTTTAACGGGATTTCAAAATACTGGCTACGTCCCTGAAAACATGCTTTGGACCATAACTTTAATATGCTTCACCAGTCAGCCTACAGATCTCGCCATAATGCAGATTCTGATTCAGAATCAGAAGCCCGAGGACACTGGGCAGCTCTAACCAGCTCCTAGTGACGGGAATGCTACTAATCTGGTAAGCACATTTTTCTGATTAACAATATATTAAGTGACCCATTTTACTCATATTTTAACACTGCAACTATTCCTAACAGACTGCTTGGAACATTACCATTTTTCAGTGTTTAATTTCTTCATTAAAAGCAATCCTATGTAATATATTAGGCTCAATCGCTTTTCAGAGCCTCAGCTTTCACATAGCTGATAGCTCGCCTTCCATTTATTTGTCATGGAGCTAAAAATATTTTCAATCGCTTTAATCAGAGTATCCAATTTGTTTATCAGTAAGCAATTTCACTCTTTTATAAATATTTAATGAATACATAGAAGTCCACAGACTTTCCAGTCATACTGATAAAGCACATAGTCTTCATTCTTTTACTCGAAACCCAGAAAACATAGCTGTATCAACTCTCGTTGGAATCTTAAAAGTATTTTTCCACAAAGCTCTACAAGTGGTAGGAAAAATAAAACTTATATTCCCAAGCCCATTTATTTATCAGACTGTGCCAGTAATTTCCTTATCAAGATAATGAAATACCTCAGCATGAGTTACCCAGCACAGAGGTGTTGCTCAATTTACAAGACCTTCAATTACCAGAAACTCTACTCATATAATGAACTTAGTGAATTTGATACAGTGGGTGCGATACAGTTGAATCAAACTAACTTTTCCTTAAATGTGTGCCATAGAAGGACATCATGTTGTGAACAGACCTATCTTATTTACTAGTAAGTATTGGCGGCTCAGTCTACAGTTGCAAACTATAAAACTTTATAAGTCTCTGGATGAGGTGTTCAGTTATGCAAATATTCCCAAAGAATTCAGATTGTAAACCAGTTTTCTTAGCACCATCTCTAAAGCAGGTGGTGTGCATGTGTGTGTTTGACTATATGAGAGTCTAAGAAACAAAATCACATTTCTAAGACCTGACACATTTCATGACTTTGTAGTCTGAAGCAAAACAAAACCCCACAAGATAAAATTAGCAAACAGAATTTATGTTCCCTTAGGACACATAGTTTTTCGGGGTTGGGTGTGCCTGCTATAAGCCTAGCACCCACAATATAGCAAGTGTGTAAGAAATATTTACTGAGTGGCTGAATGAAAATGATTCCCGAGCGCTTACTATGTGTCCAGCACTATTGTCAAAGCTTCACATGTATTATATTTAATCATTAAAACTTTATAAAACAGGTGTTATACTCCCCACTTACAGAAAAGGGCATAAAGTCACAAAACAATAAAGGTCAAAATCATATCACTAGTACTATAGAGTAGAAAGAAAAAATATAAAACCTAATTTTAAAATCAAGGCTCTAAGACATCACACTTATATTGTCCATCCCCCTACACAGGCACCAAAAGGGTAAAAGAGTATCTAGAAATTATGTAAAACTTTATATTTTGGGAGGGACATAAAAACCTTTGAACAAATCTCTGAATATATAACTAATACTTCTTAAACTCAAAGCAGTGCTGAGAATCTCATATGTGCTTAGCTGGTTTAGTACCTCAGGAATGAAAAAGTACATGTCACTGTGCTCAAGAAGTTTTATATATCATTGTGTTAATCAAACATAGCAGCTTTTAAAAATTAAGTGTACTAAAGTTATAATTGTATTTTCCAGGAAGTACTTTGCTGAATGTTAAGTCTTTCTTATCCAGGATACGTTGGTTAAGGAAAATCAAAATAATTTACCTGGTTCAGTAAGTAAAGAATCTTTGTAAGAATATGCAAACATCTTCTTGGGTTGATGGGTGTTTCATTGAATAAACGTGCCTATGGAAACAAAAGGCAATGTACTATATATGTTTATTTCCCACCTTGTCTAACATTGATTATGAAAAATCGACTTTATAAAATAATTTTAACATGAAAATTAGCCAAAAATACCCAAATAGTGATATCCAAATTCCAATTTAAAATTTCAATTTAATACGGAAGCTAATAGACGTGACCTTGATTTCGCGGTGTATACGCTAATTCATTTGCTCAGGCCTACTACTTCAACTTTCTGGGCCTTATCTATTAAGCATCACAATATGTATCTGCATCATTGGAATACAAGACACTTAATATCTGTAACTTTCTTCAATAGCCTTGTATGAAACACCTCTCCTGGCATTTTATTTAAAATTTTCAACATCTGACAGCATCTGCATGTTTTTGCATTTCTATAAACTCTAGACTCTCCTATAAGTAACCCCTCTCCCTTCTTCAAGTTTTCTGAACTCAGTTCTATTCCTTAATTCTTACTTGGGACCTTAGCATCTCAGAGTGTCTCTGCCCACCTTCTAAAATGGAAGAGAGAACACAATACACTTCCAAGCCATACCTCCTGTAAGACAGCACTCTTCTCCAGATGCCGAAAGGGATTGGAGCCACTACCTACATAATAAAACAAAAAATGTCCTTAGTAGAGGCCTATACAAGTTATTAACTTGGTACAGAAAGGTACTGAATGCTGGGCAAACTTCACCCAAGTGAGGTGACCCCTTGGCTATCACAATTGAATAAAACCATTTTAATTCTGGTACCAGTGCTGTCATTCTAAGATCCTGGACTTCATTTTTGCAGGAACTCTGTTCTAAACGAGTGTCTTCTTCCCCTGCTGCCATTTACATGTTACAATCATCTGTCATGTCCACGGAACGAAGTTTAATAAGACCATGGTAGGTAGGGCCTTTGGCTTTCCATAAAGGCAATCACTAGCTGATGTGTTTCTAACATTTCCTAAGAGGCGGAAAGGCACAACTTGGCAGAGAACCTTAAGGCTGGAAGGAGCCGTGGAGGTTCGCTAAGACAATCTCCTACCCCACCTCGTGAGAGCAGAGATGAAACATGGCATGGACAAACGTTTGTATAAGGCCGCTTGGCACCTTCTCCATTTGCTCTGGACCAAAGCTGGGTATCAGGTCGGAACTCGCTGTCGGATGCCTGTGCGTTAAACGAGCCAGGTGCCATGGGGCAGTCGTGTCCCCCTGGGATCGGCCAGCGCTAAGGTGCCCAGGAAGACGGTGAGACACGAGGCCCCTGGAAGTTCCTACACACACACTGCCCCGTCGATCCCAGACCCACTCTGGGCCCAGCA
>NW_004567106.1:60406141-60408577 GCF_000260355.1 Condylura cristata
CGGCAAGCCCCTCATGGCGACTTGTGCGGGCCCTTCAGTCTCTGGAGACAGAGGCGGAGGCCTGAAGGGTGTTTTCAAACACAGAGGCTTTTTTTCACGATCCATTGCGGGGCCCTCCCGTAGCGGAAAGCGCTCTCCCCGGGCGCAGTCCTGGTGGGAGCCTGTTCCAGGAGCGAGGCGAGGGTCAGTGGTTCCCAGGTCTTGGGAGTCGACTTGTCACTCCCTGACTTCTTGGAAACTGTAACGAAACAAGAGACCTCGCTGGTGACTCTTCCCAGAGGGTCTTGGAAAACAAGGTGAGGCTTGAAAGACCTACGTGGAGGGGCCAGAAAACTGACTTGGGAGATTTTGGAGCCGGCTACCATCCCCGGAACTGCTTTATAATTCTGGATTCCTTCCCTTTGTCAAACGCCAGTTTGAAGCACACCGACAGTTTAGAGCGACCCCTTTATCATCCTACCCTTTCACGACGGAATTCCTCTGCAACATTTGGACACTCGTGCAATTTGCAAAGATGAGGCGCCTTCACTAGTCTATTCTGTTCCTTTTTCCTAAAGTGGATGTTGGTGTCCAGCTCTCTCGTCTGAGGGTAGCGAAGAAAGTGTATTCTACCTTTGGTTTCAGGGCCACTTTATCCAGAGTCCCTCAGCCGGTTCTTTAAAAGCTACCATTGTGAACTTTCTTAAACCCTTCCCTCCGCACTTCTTAGCTGCCATAGCCCTTAAGTGGTAGTAAATTTGTTTTCTTTGCCCTAGATCACCTTAGCTCAGTTTGTCTCCTAACCAGCCTTGATGCCCCCACCCCCAGACCAATCTCTGTAATCTTTATTTGGATGCCCTGTAAACATGGACTGTAAGAAGTAATGGCGAGCACCTTCTTTTGCTTGAAGTGATGACATTGTTTCAAGTTCACTGCAGGTCCTTTCTTTGTTTAGGAAAAGCCAGTGAGAGGCCCTTTAGATACATTAGTAAAAATAAGTATCCACCTATTCTTCTTGATGTTAACTGTAAATTCACCATAAATCTAATGTATGTTGCAGACTGAGATATTAAGTATTCTGTTTAGAAATGAGCACTGGGTGTATCCTTAACAGGTATTAACCTTACAATTTTAAGAGAAATTCTATTCTACTTTAAATTCTGGGGAAAGTCTTTCCCCAGTATGGATATAAACTGGACTGTTAATAGCCTATGTCTGGCGTCATTAAAGATTTAACTCTGAGTTTACTAGCCATATTATTAACTATTATATTTGTTTTATCTGGCTTACAAAGTTCAAACTTCATTTTCAGGTGGCATTTACCTTAAAGAAAATAGAAGCTCCTATTTACTTACTTTGGAGCTGAAAATAAACAGATTTTGGAAAAGGAACAACCCTTTTCCCCTTCCCTGGGATGCTGGGAATCTAGGTAGTGAGCCTGTCGGTAAATCAGAAGATTTCCAAGGATGGGCAAGATTCTGGAGGCTTCCTTGGAAGCTTATAGAAACTAAGGCTGGGTTTGAAGCTGGGCCAAAGAGCAGCCCCTTTTAAGGCAAGAAAAGGTGCTCACTGCTGTTCTTGAGCCTTTCTCCACAACTATGAAGCTTTAATATAGCTTGGTGTTGGCTGGATACGGGACTTCAGAGAGGCAGCAGGTGGGTGTGGGGTGCAAACAGGCACAGGAAGAGCTGGGAAGCCAGTGAAGGGAGCGTATACGATGCGCTCACACCTCTGGAACAGTGATGTTTAGAGTGAGGATGGCTGGCAGAGGTGTGAAGCAATCACAAGGCTGGCCTTGTAGAACTGGTAAGTACACTTTCAGAAGATTCAGAAATTGCTTAGCTATTTCCCTAGGGAAATAGTTTGTTTCCATAGGGAAAACGAACCTTATCTTGAGACCATGAACTGGTTTGGAGACCTAATCATTTATACTACTCATTCACAAATGTGTATTCAGTAATCGGAAATCTTTCAGTGGGTCCCATTTGCCTGGGGGAAAACACTGAGCTAGAACTTTTTTGAAATTTTAGGATCTAAACAAGAGCTAAAAGTTCACTACTGGGGCCTGCCTGGTGGTGCAAGGGGTGAAAGCACAGCACTATGAGCTCTCTGCAGCCACTGCAACAGGAGTCTGATCCCCAGCCAGGGAGCTGACCCACAGGGCACAGCAGACCTCTCCTGACCTCCCCTGTGCTATTCCCCTCAGCAGTGTACTTCAGCACATCTGCCTGTTCTGTTCCTCACTCTGTCTCTGGTGAATCCTCTTATCCCCTGTACCTCTGGTCTATACCCCAGTACTTACATGCATAAAAAAGTAAATCTTGGCCCTCCCTGGTGGCGCAGCGGGTTAAAGCACAGCACTAAGAAAGTTCATTTAGTAGATTTTAGAGCAGGACTTTAATGGAACCCATCAGAAGTCAGTTATAGCTCAGATTTCAGGGAAGTCTACTCACTGGT
>NW_004567106.1:60409132-60414627 GCF_000260355.1 Condylura cristata
AAGTTCATTTAGTAGATTTTAGAGCAGGACTTTAATGGAACCCATCAGAAGTCAGTTATAGCTCAGATTTCAGGGAAGTCTACTCACTGGTACACAGTGGGAGTATTACTTAGTGGCCAGGGATGCTTCTAGAACCTAGTATTGTATCCCTTTGAAGGAACGCTATAATCTCTCTCATCTCCTAACCAGAGGCTATAGCTAATGTCCCATCAAAAGCCCTTAGCTCTCCATTCCTGTCACACAGTCCTTAACATATGCTAAGAGAAAAGAAAGTATGCTACTGGTTCCTTAAAGCATGGACTCTTAGGTACTTCTCATGAAAGCGCATAGTTTTGCATTGCTGTTTTTCTTTCAGAAGTTAAGTAAGGTTGAGTTCATGTAGAGAAACTGTTTCTTACTAAACGTGGTATACATTCCCTACAACCAAAGTGTGTCTGCTAAATCATATTGAAAAGAGACGGCAATGTGAATAAGAAACAGTTAGGAAAGAAACATAGGACAAGAGACAGGACTTCACCTAAACCATTGTTCTTGTTTGGATGTAGAATCCTCCAGCACTGTCACAGGGAAGACTGGTTTAAGCCCAGACTTTAACCTTTTTTTATGGGACATCAGAGGTAGCCAGAAATTCTCGATGGGCTTAGGGTGATGATAACTTTCCTGTGGCAGAAAGAAGAATAAATTAGGAAGTACACAGGATCCCTTGGGACTTGAAGGTTGGACTAAGTCCTGGGACGAAGCTCTGGAGACCCTAAAGTGATGCAACAAAGCCCATCAAAGTAGGATGTGGGCAGAAACCAAGAGGAGGAAGCCATTCCTGCATGGCTCATAGCTATTTCACTGTCAGATCTCCTGGCCAAACCTCTGTTAGTTTCCAAAGTGGCCCAATTTGTCCACTGGCCCACTGAAGTGAGTGGCAGAGGAATTTACCCAGTTTTGAGAAGAATTCAATCAGAATTTCCGAGAGAACCAAACATTTGAAAATAAATAAGGAAATTGATCCATGGGACTCCATCTTCCTTTCTTGGACAGAGCTGTCTCATCCAGTTTCCAATTCCTGCCTGCAGTAAGAAGTCCACAGAATAGGATGTCTGTGAGGTAACAATTTCATCATGACTAAGGCCATGGAATCCAAGACTTTCAGAAAGGCTCTTAAAGGTCATTCAGCCTATCATTCATCTGACACTCATTTCCCTCCACAATATCACAGTATCACTCCCAATTGGCCAATTTTCCCATACCAAGAAACCCCAACCTATTTCATCTTTGTCAGTTAAATGGCTTATCTCCCAGTAGCTTCTACAGTGCAAACAGAGCAAATCTATGCCTCTTCCCACAGAGTGCTTTAAAATTTGAAGAAATCCATCATGACCCTGCTTAGCTCACTCTCCATTCCAGGCTCAACATTTTGAATTTTTCTCCACATGACATGGCTTTGGGCTCCTTATCCTGGTTTATCTCAGTTGTCATGCACTTGAGAAAATTACAAATTATGCTTTTCCTAATGTGTGGCCGTCTGGAATGACAAAAACCTGCTAGCTGGATCAATTATACAACCCATCACCTCATTAAAGTCCCTATGCAAAGCCATTCCGTTTGCTAAGAGCAAAGGTCCCTTAGCACACTGCCTACAACTGCCACTCACACCCATCATGCACCACTCCCTTATCCTGCCTGTTGGGGACTTATCACATTATACACTATCTATGTGACCTGGGATACTTGCTTGTTTATGGTCCACCTCACTAGAATTCCACTTCATCCAGGCAAAGACCTAACTTAGTCACTAATATATTTCTACCACTCAGAAGGTGCCTGATGCACAGCAGACACAAAATATTGGTAGAATGAAAGCAAGAATAAATGACCAGATGAACTGACATACAGACATACTTTTCTCTCAGAATTTTTAAATCTCTTGTTAAAATATTTGCAGTAAAATCATGCCTTTCTAATTCTAATGTATTCCCTGTAAGCTCTTCCATTTCGAGGAGTAGGAATCCATTCATGTTTCTTCAACAAATGGGTTTTACTGTCAAAACACCTGCACCTAGCAATCTGGCCACATGATGCAGAACCCTTAGTAGAGCAAGACCATATAACAGAAAAACAGGAATGGAAAGTTCCTTTGAGCTCCAAGACAGGTCTAGCTAAGACAGCAGGTGAGAGTGTATCTTGCCCAGGAATCACCATGTCTCTTCTTCCCATGAGCATCATTCTCTTTCTACCACATCCACTTTTTAGCTCTGCTCTGCATCTTCTTTCTGCCTTCCTATAATCCAAGCCTTCCTTATCTACTTTGTGCTCCCTACACTACCTTGTTCCTCAAACTTTGTTTTCCTTATGGTCCCTCTCTGTCTCCTGTTAGTTTTCATTCCCACTATCCACGCTTTTCCTTTTCCAATTCAGATACCTGGAAAGATGAACCTGATTTACTCACAGATCTGGGGTGTTAGTAGGTGAGTATAGTTTGGGGGTACCAATCTATAACATAGATTTCTTCACTGAACCTGGCAACCTATGGTCCCAGCAAGGAGTAAAGGATTGAGTGTAGAGTCTTTTAGGGCATCTATCTCTACAAACTGTGGTAAAAGTCCATTTCACTTAGAACTATAACAATCACTACAATAGGCCCTCCCTGGTTGCGCAATGGCTTAGGATGCAGCCCTGCAAGCTGGCCGCAGCCACTTCAGTACAAGTGCAATCCCTGGCCCCAGAGGTGACCCACATGGCACAGCAGACCTCTCCTGTCTTGTTTGCTGCTCCCCTCAGCAGTGTACTTCATTGATCTGTCTATCCTGCTCCCCACTCTGTCTCTGGTGAAGCCTGTCACCACCCCTGCACCGCTGGCCTGTACCCCAGTTCTGTATACATAAATAAATCTTAAAAAAAAAATCATTGTAATAGACATGTTTGATCCATTCTACAACTTGCCTGGTGTAACTCCCTTTCTTCCCTTAGACATGCCAGGTCAAAGCAAAAGAATGGTGCTTTTGTATTAGACCCTAGGCCCAGAAAAGATGGTCACATTTATCTACCAAGAAAAGGAGGGAAGATGGCATGAATATTAAAGAGGCATCCTAGCCCCATACAGTGACCATATAATAGCTCCATACAATTACATGGTGCCAATCTTTGACACCCAGTGTCTTGACTCTATTAATACAATTTGGCCAGTAGCACATGAATATGGTCAGATCCTGCCTGATAGAAGGTTCACAAAGTGCCAGGTATTGGAAGGCAGCTCTTCTGGTACCAAGGTTTTATATGTCCCCTGTTACCTAGTCCAGCACAATCTTGGCCTGGCATTCACCCCCACCCAGTATATATCATCTACTATCCACTGCTATTGAACAGTGCCCTGCAATGAAGAGCCGACTCAGAGGTCCAAGATACCATCGGCAATGAATGAGGTAACTAGCGCCTTTGTTGCGGTACACAATTGGAGAGCAGCATTTTATTTTCCATTTGAAGAGGAGTCTTGCACTGTCATCTACCTAGTAACTGAGGAAATACTAATTCCAAGTTCACACTTTCTTCTAAGGTTTTCTCTTGGGTAATTATACTTCAGCATCAAATTTCTGTCATCGTTAGATTCTCTTGTTTACACTTCCACTTACTTGATTTCTTCTTGTTATATTAAGCCCTCTCTCAATGCTGTCAAGATCTCAAAATCCTTTTCAGATACAGATTTCCTAAATTTCTCTTAAATTGATTTTCTTCACATCCTCTGCATCGACTAACTTCACTCTTCAATATCGCTCATTTGACTCTGGTGGTGATGTCAGATTACTTCACTCTTCAATATTGCTCATTTGACTCTGGTGGTGATATCAGAACTCATGCTTCTGATTTTTGTCACTGATTTTGTCTTGTGATTTTGTCTCTTTCCACTGAAATTCTAAAACAGGATTTTCAAAAATGTGAATGAGATAACATCCTCTATCTTCTGCTATTTATTCCTGCACATCTTTCTGGATGGAATCCACTTTTTCACATCCTCATGTGTTTGTCCTTCCCTTTGAATAGTCAAATTTTCTTTTGTCAGAGGTCACATCTCCTGTACTCCCAAACTACACCTCCTCCCCCAGCAGAGATGCTGTTCTCTACTGTATATTGGTTCTGCATCTTGTATGTTCTTTTATCATTCATATATCCTGATGTCATTCCTTTTATATATATCTGATGTATTGGATTGTTAGATTCCAAGTTCCTTCATGATAAAAATTGTCCTATAATCATTTTTATATTTCAGTTGTCATCTTGATTTATGTATCAAACTGAATTAGATCTTAGTGTACAGTAGAGCCCCAATGTATGTCTATTGTGATAACGAATTCTCTGCTCTTTTCTTCTCCTGACATCTAAAAACAATTGGTATAAAACAGAACCCTTTATTCTTTTCTAATGTAGATATTCATTTGGTTCCTGGGTCCTCGTTTTCTGATTTATTCTTTCCTGATTTACATTCAACTAGAAAGCCAGTGGCTACTTCATTCTTTGTTAATTACAAACTAGATATCTCTGGCCAGAAAGGCAAAAAAAATGCTAGTGAAGATTCTTTTTTCTCCATGCAATGAAGTTTCATGATCCAAGTTTAGGTAGCTGATCCTGGAAGTTTCCCAGGATCATCAGGTTCTATATTGTGAAGCATCAAGCCAAGATTAAGAAAGAAGACTGGCACTGAAAACGCTTTTTGATATGCAGTTAGTCCCCCCCAGTGCCATTACCTTGAGCAGAAACTCCTTGGGAAAGTAGCTGGGTGTGAAGTCCCTTCCATGCTGGTCAAATGGGAAGGGAGGTGGGTTGTTGGTCAAAATCAGTAAAGTCTTATCCCGATCAAAATCTGACACTTTTAACATGAAGCTTTTGATTTTCTGACTTTGAATCAGGAATCTCTGCAGTGCTGTGGGCTTCAATGGCTCGTAGTAGTGGCGCTGAGCAGACAGAGAAGTTTCCAGAGACAAAAGGATTAGAACAAGAGAAGACTAAGAAATCAGTTGGCTAATCTTTTGCCTCTGTAGGGAAGGGACAGAGGCTGGTCAGGGGCTGGACAAATCTGCTCTAAAATTTGTTTCACAGAAAATGTCCAATTCTCTGCCTTGTCTTCCTCTCAGAGTGTTCCCCACCAGCAGACTTAGTGGCTAGGGAAGTAAGCTGAAAAGGGTAACACAATAAAAGCAACACAATGACTAAGATTCTTCTGGAAGAGTGTAACATCATGCCCATCATATTGGGGCAAACAGAAGTTTCTATGTTAAACCTGCACTATCCTCCCCACTCCTTCCTCTGAGGAAGACTGGGGACAAGTCTCCTTGTTCAGGGAGTCCTGAGGGGACCCACACTTACCTACATCTTCCCACCCACCTGGTTTCTCGACAGGCAGAACCAGATTACTACACAATAATCACAATGTTAAAAAGGAAATGCTCAAACAGTCACTGGAGGCATGAACAGGGAAGGGGCAGTCCTACCACATTTGTTTTCTGTCAGTA
>NW_004567106.1:60414795-60441019 GCF_000260355.1 Condylura cristata
CACCCCCCACCTCCGCCCTCAGCACTGCCTATAGCTCTGTGTCCCAGGGAGATCTGCCACATCCTAGGAGCAAGCACACTACCAGAAGCTGGTGGCAGTGGGAGGCATCTGGGATACTCTGCAGCTGGTCTCATCCCTGTGCTGAAAAGTGCAGGATTTGGGGGAATATTTCTTCTACCTACCAAATTTGGGTGGTCTGTGTAATTCTGAAGGTTCTTTAGAACAAATTTTGATTGCCCAACTGCATCAAAAATCTAGAAACAATAATCAGAATTAGTGCTTTCAAGCTGCATCTTTCTTAGCCAATATTCATTCCTATCTCCCCTGAATCCCACTAAAAACTGGCCTTTAATCTAAATTAAATGAGGACCGCCTGGCAAGAAGAGCTAGGTGTTGCAGCACGCCAACAGGGCAGTTTGTACAGAGAAATGTGGACCAGGTTAGGAAATGCAGGTGAAGCTGTTAGGAGACCAAGGAGCCAAAGGGGGCCTTGGGACATGCAAATGGGGACACTTGACAGGGGTGACACCTGTTCTGCCTTTTCCATTTCTAAAGGAATGAAGCCAAGTGACAGTCACCCCAGAGGCCAGTCTTTAGGGGGAAAAAGTGCCCCGAGGGTAATAACCTAAGGGTCATGGGTGGCAGGAAACCCAGGGAATAGCTTCCAACTGAGAGGGGTATGAATATGCTCACAGATAAGCATGTCTTAATCTTTTGGTAGACCTGCAGTGTGTGATTCCTCTAGAAAATGTCACAAAAAGAGAACAGAATTTGGTAACTAACATTTTGCATCTTTTTACTGGTAACAGTGCCGGTAACTGGTGGATGATCTGAGGGTCACCTGTGCTGGCAGAGTTGGGGCCCTTCTATTTCCTTTTCCTTTGGGAGCCCAGCCCCTAACCCAGCCCGTGGTGAGGGGTCAATAAAGGGATGAGCATACAAGGAGATGCAGGCTTTTGTGACTTCCTTTGGACATGGCATAATCAGAAATCAGAAAAGAGTGGAGGGGAGCACAATCCCATATTCGGGTTGGCATTTCTGAAAATCGCATTGTCCCCCAGGAGGTGACAGGGTGAATGGGGCCCAAAGGGAAGAACATACACTGACAGGATGAACACAACAAGCGGTTTAAGGAGAGGAGATAAATGGTAAGAAATGGACGAAACTATGATTTGAGTGGTGCTGTTATTATTTTCTAGAAGGAAAATGCCCAGAGGTGGGGTGGGGTGGGCCAGGGGAGACCAGGAGAAGGACTAACAGAGGCACACCATACATTCCTTCGCTGAGAGCAAAATGAAGCATGGCACAAATCCAAAGACAGAATCATTTAATTTGTAATACTTTCTGGAAAACTGAAGTTCCTTTGTTCAATACAAAAAAAAAAAGCTGTCTCACAGATATGACATATATATTTAGAATCACAGAAATCTAGGAAAATTTTATTTAGGAGAAGATGGCAAGATTTTTCTTTTTCAAGTTTTTAAAAATAAATTTTAGAAGCAAAAGCTCTAGGGAAATGTTTTACCTCCTGAATTTTTTCCAGGCTATTGAATCTCAGTTCCAAATTAATTGTCAGTAGTTGGTAGAGTTAATCAAAAGTTTCAAAACTGGAATACGTTTTTAGTTTTGTTATATTGGGTTGCATTACTTCTGGCTGATAAAATATAAGTTGACCTGGGAAATCCACTTGAATATGATAAACCTGGGGAAACAGGCCTGATGCAAGAGGTGGCCAAAAAATCTAGGCCAGTCAGGGTGCACATCCCCTTACATAGTAAGGTAGTTTTCTGATCCCTGGATTTTGAATCCTCACTTACCTTCTCTACATTTCTATTCCCCTTTCAAAATTTAGCTAAATCAACTTTGCACTCTAATTAATCTTGACACTTCGTTTTTCAATAGGAAGTTGGTGAGGCCCTATTCATAAAAGCCATCTGAACAATTCCCAAAAAAAGATGACAAATGAACATTTGCTTACTTCATCATTGTCAACAACTGGGCTAGAAGTTCCTGGAATTTTTGACAGTTCATAATGAATCCTGAAAGAGAGGCAGAACATCCAATTATATTTTCTCATTCAGAGTCTCTTGCTGCATGTTCTCAATCTCCCTCAATAATGTTTGGAAACCTCACTTAAAAAAAAAAACTTAGGGGACACAAATTGAAAATGCAAGGGAGCAACGAATAGAATTTATCATGCACCTGAATCCTGGAGAAAAGCAAAACCTCAGTTTGGAGAGTTAAGCAAGTGGAACCTCTTGGAGATATGTTGCTATCGATGAGTTGATTTCTTCTAAAGTCAGAGTTTTATGACACTTAAGAAGTGTTCACATAGACCACTTCAGGAAATTCGTTTGGGCAAGTGAACCTCCATTACCCCTTTAAGTATTTTGAATGCCCACCTGCCAACTCTTCTCCAAATAGAAATAGCTCTGTCTTCATTCATGATTAGACAATGATTCCATGAGAAGGAATATAGTTAGTAGAACTTCACAACTCTATTTCTAACTTTGATGATTCTGGGATCACTGGCTCCCTTATTTTCCTAAACACATCTAAGTTTCTCTTCCTAGAGATAGGGTAGTAAAAATAATCAGGGATAGAAAATATTTTTATACTCTACTTTCATCTTACCAAAGATAGCCAGTCCTCTTTGGGGAAAAAAAGAGGGAGAAATATTAGAAGTAATATTTAGTAATGAAGTATTTTTGGTTCCTTCATTGACTCTTACTAAAATTATTTACTGCATGAACATAGTGAATGATGCTCCTCAGTAAGGTTGGGTGATTGATGAAGCAGTCTGATTGTTCCTTGGAAACTGATCCAGCTGGGGGTTAAACTAACTCAAATTAAATAGGGACCCACAATTAGACCTCACTCTTTTAAAAGTGAAGGTGGTAGTATAAGGATGAAAGTAATAAATGTAGAATTACCCAGACAATATCACTGGTAGGTCTACTGGCTATAGCATGGTACAAATAATCCCCAATCCAGGCTAAAATCCCGTTCCAGGATGGCGAGCATCCCCTATTTTTTGGGTACCAGCTACCCCATTAACTCAGGCTACAGTTGTTGAAAATTAGCCCCAAGGGGACCAGGTGACACATTATGGATAAATCAAAATTAATTCATCCCCATTTAACATCTCGAAGTTGACACCATTTTGATATGTTCTATTTCCTCATCCAATAATAATGTAATCTTTATTGCATACTTTTCTAAAAGGTAGCACAAGGGTTTCAATTTGAAGCATAGAACTCACTGAAAAATGCCTTTCAATCCAGCAGTGCCCATCTTGGACAGCTGGCAGTCTTCTCTTGGCAAAAAGTATTTTTACTGCTACAAGAAACACAGAACATGGCTTTTGTTCTGAGGACAGTGAATCAATTAAAACATTTTTAATGAAGGTGTAGTCTGTGACCAGCACTGTCCAAAGCATATGGGCTACAAAGTAAGTTCGTATAAGATGGTATTTATCGTTTAGTTGGGCAAACAAGACTACTCACTTGGCGTGTGTCCTTCGGCGCATTGCTGTTCACTACTAAGTGGCCAATGTGAGGCAAATATTCACCCAGAGGCCACTCTCTGTGCCTCTAAATAGTCCACGTTCTTCAGGGGTTCAATTCAATCCAGCCCCGTTCTTGATCCTTTATGAGAAACAAGAGAAGACTGAAGAGAAGGTGCTATTGTGAACGCAGTAAATGCACAAGACATGATGACTTCTGTCCAAAAACCAAAGTGGAGCTGGTAAATGTGGTGAGGGAAATGGGAGTGACTGTTAAAGGAAACAATATATCAAATTCTCACTAATATGTTAGGTGAATCACATCAGTTCTTGGAGCCTCAATTTCCTCATTTATACAAAAACACAAATGATTTAAAGGTGATAAAATATTTCCATATTGGTGAGATTCGCATTCATAAAGACTTGAACTAAAATTAACTCAGTTGTCAGTCATGGGAGAAAGTTGGAGGAGCAGCTATCTTTTAATTTACCTCTCCTCTAAATATTATCATGTTCACCCATAGATTCAACCCAAGAACTTGGGAAAACAATGAGGAACTCAGGGAACTGTTGCACTTGTTTCTGTACACAATTAAAAATGGAAGATAAAAGATGATGTAGGACCCATTGTCTAGAGATGTCAGTGAGGCCTGGAGGAATGTTTCCTGAGAATGTGGAGTTTAGCTGGGTCTTACAGTATGGTGTGTAATGTAGCCTAACTGGAAGGTTTGTTTCTGTTGTTGTTTTAAGTAATCAGAAATGAAAGGAGGTAGATAGGGTAGGATTAAATTATGAGAACCGTGACAATTAAGTAGAATTTTAATCAGGCCTTTCAGCCCAAGCATCTTGAAAGTTTATAGGTTTGGAGGAGATCTGTGTTAACAGAGTGGTGATAGATTATTTAGGAATATGGTTATCTAGAATTTGTGATTAGACTGAGCTAAACTCTTATGGTTCATGTTAAGTTTCACCCTTTTCCACCTTTAATTTTTCTAGAATAAGGAATTCAGTGCATATGTAAAACAAAACTAAAATAAGTAGGAGCTATCATGATGGAGTCCAGAATAAAAAAACCAAACAAACAAAAATACACCAAACACAAAAATCTAGTTCAGAATAAGAGTGGAAAGATCTGGTGTACAGTACCTGAAAGGACATCAGGCAATCTTAGTTCAGGGAGGTGGGGGAAATTCTTTGGCCTGGAAAGCTTTCATTTTGAAAATGTCTTCAGTATCCCTTTCTTCATTCTAGATGACAGAGTCAATTTGTGAGGTACAAGGAGTCTAGAACATCACAGTGTTCTATGTTGGAGATGGAGAATGAAAAGCACAAAGACTCACGTCACAAAAGCTGCCACCATCTGCTCCACATTTTTTCTAATCTATGACTTCCCTACACACACTGATCTTTTCACCACCATTTAGTTGACTTCTACCTTAGCCATTGTTGTCAACCCACTCTGCAAACACAGTGAGCAATTCTCCCATATTTCCCATATTTAAAATACTCTTCCCAATCTCTTCAAATAACTTGAATAGTTTTCTTTATATCACTACTCTGACTTTCTGAAATCAAGCAACTCAGGATGATGACTCAGTCAGTGAATCTTTACCCACACACACCTTTATGACTGCAAAAGCAGATGCATGAAGTAAAACAACAATAACAGAATTTACACAGGGAATGAGAAAAAAGGATAAGAAAGGAGGGAGAGAGAGTAAAACGTGGGGAGAAGGATAGAAAAAAGAGGGAGAGAGAATTCACAACAAGCTGACCAAATGGCCAGGTGCCATTTACTCCAGATACCATCCACTGAGCAAAAACCAAGGTCTAAGCCAAAGCCATACATAGCAAGCTGGGGGCTTCTCACACACTCCTCTTTATGAGCAGTTTAACTGCCAGAAGCCCCAGCAGTTTGAATGCCCAAAAGCCCAGCATTTTTAACTACCAAAGCCCTACAGTTTAACTGACCAGAAGCCTCAGCAGTTTAACTGCCAAAGTCCTCAGCTCTACCCCTACATCCCATCAGCCCTGGCACAGGGGTGGAGCTTTTCAAGCTCCACCTTCTACCATTGAGTTGGCTGTGAGCACCACCCACTGGCTCAGGGCTGCTCCTGGCTGTCCCTCACACATTTCCTCTTCAGAAAGAACTTTCCAGATCAATCCAACCTTAAGTAGAGCCTACCAGCATGGTTTTTTTGGCATACAATTATATGGCATCTTAGTACATAGTAGTTCTATTTGCACTTTTCTTATATGTAGGTATTACCTGCCTTCTAGGCAGTAAACTTCTTGAAAGTGCAGATGTGAATTATGAATACCTATGCATATCTACATTTATATTATAAATATAAATATCAAATATGTATTTATATTTAACTCAATTATATATTTTAAATGTTTTATGTATCACACATATATGATTTCTTCATCTCGATGCTTTGCATAGTATTTCAATATATTTAACAAACATTTATAATGTGTTCGGTACTGTCCCAGGTAATGGGAACCAAAAATAAATCCGATGTAGCTTCAGATTTATGGCACCCCTTGTAAGAGACACAAGGGGAGAGTTGCATGCAATGGACTGCAATGCCTATATCAGCGCGAAGCTTAGGACATTATCAGAGCAAGGAAGAGCACTTACCCCGGATGAAAATAGTGTGGAAGAGACTATGGTCTAACATCTGAACCGCGAATACAGGAGTTAGCCAGGTAAAAAGAAGAGAAAAGGGGCATCTGAGAAAGCAGGTGCAGCACTATGCCAGGAGAACAGACGGAAGCAAGGCTTCTTTGGGCAAACTGCGAGCAACTGCAGAATCTGGAGCCCAAGATTCAACAGAAAGGTAGCAAGAAGTGGGCCTATACAATAGGCAGGATCCAGTTCTAGGGTAAAGTCCCTGAGAAGTTGTTAGGCACCGTGAAGAGCTACCCAGGGATTGAGTAGTGTGACCCATTGAGTGTATTTTCAGAAATATGAAAATGGTGGCAGTGTGAACTGTCATTTGGGAGGCTAATGCCTTGTCCATTAGGCCACTGGGGCTTCTTGAACTGTCGTTTGGAAAGAGGCAGACGTCTTTGATTAGAGAAATACTCAGGAAGGGTTCAGAGCTAAAAAGATCTGTGGTAGTCACAAAGTGATGCCCCTTACCCCTGCCTGTTAGCCCTGGATGGCTTACTTGAAGATTGCTAGCCAGCATCTTTCTACGAGGAATCTGGAAGTTTGATGGAGACATCCAGAAATGAATGCTGATTCTAGCTGAGTTACTCAGTGTCCTGAGCAGAAAGAGCTCACCTGTTGAAGTCCTCAGAATTCCACCACATCTGGCCCACCTGAAAACAGGGTTATACAGTCCCCCCTCAATTCTGTTAGCTTTCCCAACATCCTTGCAAGTCAAGTTCCTCTTTTTTTTTTGCTTCAACAAGACAGAGTTCATTTTCTGTTGTTTTTAACCCAAAAGGCATACACTGATACAGGCTCCAGAAGCAAGGCAGTGGCAGAAAGGAAGAATAAAGAACTTATGTCAAACACGTTAGGGAGGTAGGATGAATGGGATTTAGTAAACAATTGGAACTCTGACCTAATGGATAGATCACATTTTTTGCTTGCTTCCCTCAATGAATGGAGATACAGTTGACTGTGAGAAGTAATATACAGAATTAATCGACTTCAGTGAGATCTGGAGGCTAGAAGCAAGGTCTCATGTATGCACACTCACCGCATACTACACAAGCGGAGACATACTTCGTTTCTGAGAGAGTTGTTGCTACTTTGCTGCCCCATGGAGGGAAGAAGGAGTCTTCTTTTTGCCCACCAAGAGCTCACCATGCCCTAACTCAGTAAATGGAAAGCCTCTACGTCTCAGACCCCCAGTTTCCTTCAGTGGGCTTTTCCTTTATATCACTCCCTCTACAATCTACATGAGAACATTTCTCCTTTCGTTCTGGGAAGGCGTTCCCATGTTTTGCCATAAGACAGCACTTTGTAAACTGCCTTTTGTCATTGTTTCTGGATACACCCATTTCGCTGGTGGAATGACTGACTTCAGAT
Organism: Condylura cristata; assembly: GCF_000260355.1. Taxonomy (NCBI): domain Eukaryota; kingdom Metazoa; phylum Chordata; class Mammalia; order Eulipotyphla; family Talpidae; genus Condylura; species Condylura cristata. The sequence goes on from NW_004567106.1 coordinate 60,422,352, forward strand.
TTGAGGCCAATCGTATCCAATTAAAGAATAAGGAGACAGTGAGTTTGGGGGATGAATGGTGGATTTTGGTTTTGGTTGGTTGTATTTATGGTGCAGCTAAGGACAGTGTCTATTCAATGGTTTAAAATAGGGATGTGGAGCTCAGGAAAGAGAGATTGGGGATCTCCACATTCATTTGGAATCAGATTTCAGTATGTTTCCATTGAAATCATTGGCCTAGGTGAGACCTAGCAGAAGAGATGGTTAGCTGAACAGAGATTAAGGAGTAAGACAGAGCCCAGGAAAATGCAAACGCCATAGGTAGAGCATCGCTGTGAATGGTATAAAGGACTTGAAAAGGAATGACCAGTGGAAAAAGACCAGCGGAAACTAGTCTCAGAAATCACGGACACACGAAAGGGCCTAAGGCATTTAACTGCAACTTCAGAGGGTGTAGGCAGGTCGGGAGCTACTGCAGGTTCAGTTCCTCATCCCAGGATATCTAAAAGTTAAGTTTTTACCACATGTAGTCAACTAAGCGTGCAGCATCATTACGTCTGAAAGAACGTGACGCAGAGATGCGGAGGAAGTGCACACACGCTCGGTAGGAAAAATGGCGCCAACAGATTTGCTTCACACAGGGAGGACACAAACCCTCAAGCCAAAATACAGTATTTCGTTGTGCGATAACGAAAGGCACAATAAAATAGGGAAACCCGGTGTAGAAAAAAGATTTTAAAACTCACAAAAATCACGCATGTTAGTAATCAAATGCTACCAATTATACAGCTGATAAATGTGGGATACAAAAAGCTACTGGGTCAGGATGGGCTTGAACAAACAGAATGTTCTGAGAGAACAATGCCCATGAGGAATATCATCCCCCGTTGATTATCTTTTTCTCACCCGGGGCCTATAGCTACCTACACTCGGATTGACCACTCCTTTCTATTAGACTTGGGAGTTGAGGTCTCACAGGACCCTTCTCCCCACTCCTTCACCTCCACAAACTTTCCTCATCCAGATGGAAACGTCACACCCGGGTATCAGCTGGGTAGTGAGAATGGAGTAGGAAGGGCGGCAGGGTGCATTCTGGGAAATGTGGCATTAGGTGCACAGCAGGAAGCGAAGGCGCCAGGCAGATGACTCTCTGTGCAACCGTTTTCTTCTTCACCTATTCTTTCTAATTACTTAGGAAATAGAAACATCTCCCCTTGTTAAAGTATTGCTGTGGTGGCACCTCTTCTTTCCTTCTGCAATGGAGACGAGGGGGCTAGAGAGTAGTGTGGCATTACAAACGCGTTCTTCCTCAGATTCCCGCCAGCAACATGGTGGAGGGTCCTGTGGAAGGGTGAGGCTGGTTGCTTATCAGTGACTAAGGAGATGTGTAGGGAGCCAATCATAGTCCCGAGACTAACTTTTAGGGAAAGAAATGCTATTTTGAACTTACCTGACTTTGGCATTTCTTTTCTTTCTTTCCTTCTTTTTCTTTTTTAAAGATTTACTTATTTGTTCATACAGAACTGGGGTACAGGCCAGAGGCTCAGGGGCTGAGAGGCTTCACCAGAGACAGAGTGGGGAGCAGAACAGGCAGATGGACGAAGTACACTGCTGAGGGGAGCAGCGGGCAGGTCAGGATCGAACTCATGTGGAAGTGGCTTTAGCTTCTCAGTGCTGTGCTTTAACCCACTGCACCAACAGGGAGGGCCTAGCATTTCTTTTTTAAAAGATTTATTTATTTATGCATACAGAACTGGTAAAGGACAGAGGTGCAGTGAGAGGATTCACCAGAGACACAGTGGAGAGCAGAACTGGCCGACTGAAGAAGTACACTGCTGAGAGGAGCAGTGGGCAGGTCATGGGGGAGGGCTGCAGCGCCATGTGGGTCTCCTCTGGGGCAGGGATCTAACGCATGCTGAAGTGGCTTTAGCTTCTTAGTGCTGCATTTTAACCCGCTGCGTCAGGGAGGTCCCGACGTTAGCATTTTTTTAAATAATTGCTTCAGAATCTGTGCGGAGTGGAGAGAACAAGCTTAATACTTCAAATGCTTGAGCTTCCCAGCTTGAGCTAGTGCTGCAGGCGGAGCTCCAATGTTCTATGTGGTTCCTGTGCCAGAGAACCAAGAAACAGGGGGTTCAGAAAGTTACTCCTTAGCAGAGCAAAAACAAAAAACCTGCTAGAGAATGGAGCCCGGGCGGGCAGCTTTGCCTGGCAACCTGCTGGCCCTCCATAAGAGCAGGGCTTATAAATTCATTCATCTCATCTGTTGACCAACAGTAAATCTGAACGGAACTATTATTTAGTGATGAATGACTGGAAATGATTTTTAGAGTTAATAAATTTTATGAGGAGGAGAATGTGGCAGCAATAATACCACTCTGGCATAGAGTGGGCTAAGAAAGGCTGCCAGAAATGGAGAAATAAATGAACAGCATGAGATTGGGAATCTAGGAAATTCAAGGCCACAAAATATGTATTTGGATCAATTAAATATAGGGGAGGAATTTGCTCACAAGAGTGGAAGTTCAATTAAGTACTGGAATGTCAGGGATATGGAGCTCAGAGGAAGAAACAAAATAAAGGGCAAAATATGAGTGTACAAGATGGACAGGCAGAGGTCATCTCAGGGAAACCCTTGGGACACCACTACTTGTCCATATGGCAAATTTCTACACGTTTCACGTCTGCAGCCCCCACCAATTGACAAGTGTTGTTCTCTTGTCTTCCAGAACCTTTCTCCTCATCCAGCTTAACAGAATCAGAAAACAATACTGTCGATTCTTATTTTTTAAGAATCAAAAACCAAGCATCAAAACCCACTTGTAAGAACAATTCATAAAATAAATGCAATTGTTTCCATGCCTTTTTCCAAGAAAGAACAATTATTAATGGCACAGAATTCTACCCTAGTAGAAGAGATCCCACTAAACATTTAGAACCTTCCCATCACATTTAGAATAAAGCTCAAACTCCTTGCCATACTACACAAGATCCTGTGTGATTCCCTTGCTCCCTTCTAACTTCACCACCTGTGAGTCTGCACCCTGTCAGGGGTCCTATTGTCTTGAACTTTTATTAATTCTACTCCCTGGAATACTTTTCATTGAGAGCATCTTAAAATTTTTTCCCTCGTAGGCCCTCCCCAGTTGCACAACGAGTTAAAGCACAGCACTAAGAAGCTAAAGCCACTTCAGTATGAGTTCGATCTCTGCCCTGGAGCTGACCCACATGGCACGGCAGACCTCTCCTGACCCTCCCACTGCTCCCCTGAGCAGTGTACTTCATCAATCTGCCTGTTCTGCTCCCCACTCTATCTCTGATGAAGCCTCTCACTGCTCCTGCACCTCTGGCCTGTACCCCAGTTCTGCATGCATAAATAAATCTTTAAAAAAATTTACTCCCTCACTTCACTCATTTTCTGCTCAAGTGTCACCTTAGAGGAGAAGCTTTCTTTACCCATTCTAAACAGAAACTCTCCCAATCATATTCTGTGCTTTATTATTCTTCAAAGCCGTTAGATTTACCTAAACTTCTAGATTTGTTATTTATTACTCTCCCCCTAACCCCTGGGAAGGTACACTATGATATCACAAGGATTTTTCAGACTTGCTCATTAGTCTGTTGCCAGCACCTACATACAACACTAGCACTGGGTACACGGGACACTCAGAAACATGTGCTGGTTGAGTGTGTAACTGAAAATGCATCTGGAAAGTTTCATGCAGACTATGTGAGTGTTCTGGGTTCAATTTACTGGAGCTAGACATTGTCGGTGGTACTAAATGGCTACCCCAAACTTTCTTTCTAGCTTGTCCTTGAAGAAGATAGACAGGGTGGAGCCAGCTTTGAGGGATTTCCATGGCTTACCCAGTCTCTCTGCTCTGGACTTTTAGCTTGGCCCTGCCATGTCCATTAGTTATAACCCAGTCATATTTGAGAACACTGTAGCAGTGTAGCAATGACTACATGAAGAAAAAGAGACCTCTACATAGGAGGAAAATGAATACCATTTCAAAACTTAAAATTCAATCTGAGTAAGTCCTTACTGTGGTGTCAGGCTGACTCAGAGCAGTGGATCTACTGAATGTCTACTGAGCATCTCAAATGAAGATAGAACTGAATTGAGAATGTTTGTTTTAAAAATTATAGAAGACAGGCCCTCCCTGGTGGCGCAGCGGGTTAAAGCACTGCACTAAGAAGCTTAAGCCACTTCAGCATGAGTTCGATACTGCCTGCCCCGGGAGGAGATCCACATGGCGCGGCAGACCTCTCCTGACCCGCCCGCTGCTCCCCTCATCTGTGTACTTCGTAGATCTGCCTGTTCTGCTCCCCACTCTGTCTCTGGTGAATCCTCTCACCCTCCGCATCTCTGGCCTGTACCCCAGTTCTGTATAAATAAATAAATCTTTAAAAAAGTTATTTAAGACAAACTAGGGACACAGCAGATGAATAACAGCAGATGAAGAAATACTAATGCTTGGGAGGACATGAAATCAAAAGTAGTCTTTATAGAAAGGTGGATCTGATTTTATATCTGCAGTAGCTGCTTTTACATTTGTGGACTAGGTGAGGAAATGTTTGGGGAGATGTTTTTATGACGGTAGGTCTGGGGAAATGACAGAGGGTTTAATGGAAGAGGAAAAGTATGAGCTCAGGAAACAATTTGGAATTATACCCCAAGAAGGAAACTAGATGCAGGAAATTACTGAAAGTCGCCCTCTGATGGTAACAAATAGAACGTCACTAATGAGAACAGGTGAGTGACTTCTTATGAGTACTGGATATAAAATCTTAGGGATGGGACAATTTAGAAATCCATAAACAGATACAGAGGAATTTTGAGCTTGGGGACCAGTTTAAATGTTTTTTTTTTTAAGTTATTGAATTTCACTTGAGGGAACCTATACAGCTAAACAGATATGGGAAAACGGATCAAATGTGTGGTTATTGCATTGCCACATGAATTTGGGTGTTCAAATCCTTAATTTGAGATGTGGAAAAATAGTCTCCAAAGAGAGACTAAAACAATAGTTGACCTTTGTGTAACTGGACCTGCAAGGAATCTAGAGAGCAAGAGAGTTTCTGTTTCTCCAAAACCTCCCCTCGATCTCGTGCAGAGCCAGACATCTTTGAGCAGTTACCAACATGCTGGCCTTCCTTCCTCCTCCTTACAACACAGTCTTAAGAAAAACACACTTTAACCTTTACCTGAGACTCTGTGCTCTATGGAGAATGTCCACGTGACATGTTTCTAGAGTTGGTCCATGATGCCCCTCAGAAGATCTGGGAGCTTATGGGGTGGTCCATGAATACTTTCAGAAATTCTCTTGGGAAATTTTGTAACTTGACTTATAAAAAGAAAAATAATGTACTGTGTCAGATTAAACCCTTAGCATAATCAAAGTCTCAGTTAATGCAGAGGAAAGTATCCAAATGTGGAAGAGAAATCCATCATCCTATTAAAAAACCCTTTGGTCAGATCTTCAGTACATACAGCTAAAACACTCAATGAAACTACTTTTTAAATATCTGGAAACACCTGTGTACCTTTTTAGAATCTAATTTAGTGAATTTAACATGTTCCCTAGAAAAAATACAATACATATGTAGGACTCATTAATACCAGATTAGACACTGACAAAGAAAATAACAGTAAATCTGATGACATAGTAAGAAAGACTCTCCAAACTGAAGCACATAGAGAACAATGCCTGAGAAAAATGAAAAAACTCTGTGACCCATAGGCTAATATCATGTGCTCTAATCTATGAGTAATTGGGGGTGTGGGAAAGGAATGGGACTATGATATTTCAAAACAAGTGGCCAAAAAGTTTTCAGATTTGAAAATATATGTGTCAATAAATATACATTAATTAATATATACATTAATTTAAAAAATAATGTATTAATGTGTATTGATGAGTGGTTAATTAATTGCTCAATCAGTACTAATGAGTGATTCCAGGGGCTCAATGAACCCAAAGTTGGATCAATACAAGGAAATACTATGCTCAGATTTCTGAATGCCAGGAAGAAAGCGAATGAGACAAATGGAGTCTTGGTTAAGGGGAAATATCATTCTTGCAAGTTTTCTCTATGTTTTAAGTTCTCTCAAAATGAATGGTTACCAAGAAAACAAGATGGAACCACATACTGATAATAAAAGAAAATGCAGGAGGGAAGAGTTCAAAGGCATCTCCCTTTTTACTCCTGCTGTTCAGAAGGATGGTATATTTCTCCCTTCACTTTGTGAAAAGTATATGTTGAAATTAAGAGGGTAATTACTGAAACAACATGCAGATAGATGCCACAAAATATCTTGCTTGTCAATATTATGAATATGACCTTGCTTTGAAAAGTCAATATTGCAGAAGTATTTCTTTCAACACTACTGTTTTTCATCTACTGTTTACCTAAGAAAAATTTATATTCATGTCCCTCAATATGTATTTTAAAGATGTACAAGTAGTAATTTGATTAACATTGCAAATACAATTAGTAGAATGACGAAGTCATGTGTGGCCACTTTACAAAGCACAAATATTGACTATGAATTTCAGATTTTGTTGGGCTGAGAAACCAAATTATTGCATCAGATCAAATGCTTAAAAATTATATTGATTGCTTCTGGTCAAAATGCAATTTTTAAGCATTTTTCTTCATAATATGATGATTTATTAATGATTTATTTAGGTGATTTTAAAAAATGATTGAGAGATTTTTGTTGACATATAGCCCATTATAATATTGACATTTAAAAAATACAGGATATACATTCCTGCTTAGCATTTTTTAAATACAGAATACCTGGCTTTCAGAAAGGATTATTGACTCAACTGAAAATTTATAATTTTCAAAAGAAAATAAGGAAGTAGGGAAAACTATGAAAATCAAAACAAAAGTAGCAAACTGCAGACACAAAATAAGACAGTAAAACTACATCCAGGTCAATCACTATTCAGAAAAAAAAAAAAAACACGAAGAAAGCTTACCTATGGATGCAGATAACCTCAGGGTAGGTGTTTATATGGAACCATCTAGTGTTTACTTAGACACAAGTCAAGTGTCTAATGCAGGACAAAGGCCATGTAGGCAGAGGAGAATGCCCTGCTCCCTCCTGTGATCTTAGAATCTCCACCTCTCTATGCTTTGCCTCCTGTGCCACCAAACAGGTTATATAGGTCATGCCCAAGAGTCCCACTTTCCGAAACAGCTTACTAACTTCACTCACTAACTTCAGCTTAGTGATGCCAGGTGAATCAAGGCAGATATCGTGCAATTTGGCAAGATAGAAAATACCAGAAGGCCTTTGCTTTTACTCGGCAGAGATGACAAAGTTCTTCCTCATCTTGCTGCAGTGTATCAGACACTTACCTGTGGTGCTGGGTCTTACAGGCATTCAAAAGTGAAGGAGGGGAGAGGAAATTCTTCCAGATTGAGTCCGAATACCCTCTAACACCAGCCTTTAGCTTCTTCTAGAAGTCCCAGCAATAGCCACACTAAACCCTGTCAAAACAAAAGCCAGCAGCCAAACCCATGATACCCCCTTGTCCCTCTGACCACAGTCCCTTAAGGGAGCTGGTCTCCCTCGGCCACCTCAGCGCTAATAGTAAGTGTCCTCTAGGTTTTGAAAACATCACGGCTTCCATTTTGTTTCCCCAGCTGTAGGGATGATAGTGTCTTCCTAAAGCCATTAATTTCAAGTAACCACAGTAACCACAAGTGCCCTTTTCTGCTTGTTCTATGTTCCAATAGCTGCATAACCAATTCCCTCAATCTTAAATAATTTTCATTTGAAAAAGTGGGCATGTTTTCCACTTTTCCAACTAGACTTCGACTGAAATAAAGACCTAGGTCCTCTCAGCAGCCTAAAGAAAAGTATGCTTGTCCAGGATGTGTCCTAAAGGCCTTGTCAAAACATAGGCAGGCTAAGAAGTGAGAGATATGAGGGCTTTTACATCAATGTATTTTTTTTAAGGTTTGTTTATTTAGGAATACAAGAACTGGGGTCTGTGTAGGCCTGAGGCACATAAGAGGTAAAAGGATTCTCCAGAGACAGAGTTGGGGAGCAGAAAAGGCAGAACTACTGAAATACACTGTGAGGGGAGCTGTGGGCAGATCAGGAGAGGTCTGCCACACCATGTGGGTCACCTCCTTGGCCAGGGAAGGGGATGGAACTCATGCTGCAGAGGGGGGATGGAACCCATAGTGCTGCGTTTTAACCTGTTGTTCCACCAGGGAGGGCCTTCAATGTATGTTCTAAGGAATCCTGTTTGGGGATATTAGAGGAAATCTCCTCCTAAGTAAAGGACTGTTCAGCCTTAAACTAAAATAAAACACAATACTTGGAGGCAACTAACAACACACTCAACTACATTGCATTAGAAGTCAACAGGTGTGGGCCCTCCCAGGTGGTGCAAGGGGTTAAAGTGCAGCACTGCAAAGCTGGTGCAGCCACTTTCCTGTGACTTGATCCTGCCCAGGAGCTGACCCACATGGCGCGGCAGACCTCTCCTGTCTAGCCCTGCTGCTCCCCTCAGCAGTGTGCTTCGTCAATCTGCCTGTTCTGTTCCCCACTCTGATGCTGGTGGATCCTCTCACCACCCCATGCACCTCTGGCTTGTACCCCAGTTCTGAATTAAAAAAAAAAAAGTTCCACAGGTGACTCTTGGAAAACTCCCAAATTTGAATGGCACCGAGCAAGAAAAATTTAAGGCTGCAAGCAAAAATTTGTCACTTGGTTCTAAAAACTCAGTAGCACCAATGATGCCATAAGGTTGGGATGATGAAGAATCTGCGGGAAGCCTTGGGAATGGGAATATGTCAGGATCCTTGGAGTTGGGATGGGGGAAAAACTTCCAGGTCCTTGTGGGCAAATAACTATCCACCTTCTGGGCCCATGTTATCACTTCTTTCGGATATATATATCCAAAAATAAAAATGCTGCATCATAAGATACACACGTAGCTTTCTACTTTAATTTACCCAAGAAATGCTAGATTGCTCTTCAGATGTTTTCCTCCGCCTGTTTCTCCACCAGCTGTACAGTCATGTCTTGCTGCAGATGCTACTGTGCCTGAAACTCACGGACCCCTCTTCCTACCTCTGTATGTCCATCTCCCAGTTTCTGCGTGATCTGCCTCTGGCTAATCATAAGATCCTTTTTAGAGGCTTGCCCTTGGGTTTGGGGGCCACTGAGTCCAGAGATTAGAAAGGGCCAGGGAGAGGAAGGCCCCCAGCGCATCCACAGGCGACAGTGATTGGGTGACCGCAGTAGAAATACGAAAGTGCAGTACTTTCCCCTTTAAATCGTTCAGATGGAGGGGTAATTTCCTCTCCAGAACTCCCCCACTCCCCCACAGGACTAGGCGGAGGCTAGGACTCTGTCTGAAATAAAGACTTGATTGATTTCTTCTGTTTTTCTGTCCTTTGTCCCATACTCCCTTACCAGTTTATCCTGGAATGATTTCCTTAATAAATCACTTGCAAATGAATCCACATTTCAAGGTCAGCTTCTGGGGAATATGATCTAAAACATATCCCACTCACACATGTATGATTCAACTTCCTAATTTTTTCCTATCTGATAAATATGAATTAATATCTCACTGTTGTTAAAATTTGCATTTCTCTGATTATTAATGTGTGAGCATTTCTTCACAGCTTTATCAACTTCGAGGTTCTTCTACAAGTGCTGGTGTATACCTTTTGCCCATGGTTTTATTAAGGTTGTTAAGAATGCTTTTTCTCATTCATTTGCAAGATTTTATTTTTGGCATATACTAGATATCATTGCATTGTTGGTTTTAAAGAATACAAGTAGTCATCATTAATTCTATTATCTATTAATGTTTTTTCCTGGATATATAAACATTTTTTTAGTGCCTCCATGAGGTTTTTAGTGACTGTTTTAAACTGAACAATTCAGTGACATGTAATTCACTCATAGTGTTATACAACCATCATCACTAGTTCCAAAACATTTCCATCAGGCCAGGATCAAACCACTTATGCATTATGGGGTTCACTACTCTCCATTTCTATGGACTTTCCACTTCTCGAGAGTTCTTATAAATGGAATCATGCCAGATGTAATATTTTGTGCCAGACTTCTTTCACTTAGCATAATGTTTTGAAGCTTGAACCTTGGTAGAGTCTATGTCACTACTTCCACTTTTAAAATGGCTGACTGTCCCATTGTATGGGTTTACTGCATTTGCCCATCCAGTCTTTCACTGATGGACATGGAAGCTGTTTCCACCCTGTATCCATTATAAGCAGCACTACTATGAACATACGTGTGCATGTACTTGTTTGAACACCTGGCTTTAATTGCGGGGGGTAGGGGGAGGTATATACCTCCGAGTGGAATTGTGGGTCATGTTTAACTTTTCAAAAACCACCAACTCCATCCTATTTTCCACAGTGGCTAAATCATTTTACATTCTCACCAGCAATGTGTGAAGGCTCTACTTTCTTCACATACTTGCCAATGTTTTTCATTTTCCATTTTAAAAGTCTGTGGCCATTCCAGTGGGCATGAAGTGGTATCTCACTCTGGTTTGGGAAATCTTTAATTTGATGTCATCAAATTCATCAATTTTTGCTTTGTGGTTTGTGTTCTCTTAGCTTTGTTTAAAAGCCCGTTTCTGCTCCAAGACATAGAGCATGGAAAGTCTCTGAATTTTTCTTCTATGACTTTTCCGCCTACATTTAAATCTTTAACTTATCAAGACTCCCCCGTAGTATTTGATGTTAGTGGGATCCAGTGTTTATTTCTCAGAAAAGTGATGATGCTAGGTAGTAGTCCAGTTTATATCGTTCCACATAGTTAGCTAGCTTTCTCAGTATCATCTACTAAAACAAACAAAAATCAGTCTTTGTTTCCCAATGGGTTTTTGGTGGTTTCTTTATTATACCTGAATGGTATAATTCTCTACCCATTTGCACTGATCTATTTTTCTTTGGGCAAAATTTGTTAATATCAGTCATTAAGAGATATATTTTGTTAATATCATGTCAGGCAAATTGCATCTCTATACTCTTCTTTTTTTTAAACCTTGATGTTTTTAAAAATTTCTTTTACTCATATTTTACTCAGGTTATCATCTTTCTCAAAATGTACAATTAGAACTCTGAGCTGGATTACTTAAAATTATAGGTGAATTTTGGGAAAGATTATAATATAAAGTTATACTATATAAAAGCATAAGTCAAATTTTATCTAATACTTTTAGATAAACTTTTTTCTTCAAAAAATAAGTTATTATACTTATAAGTTTTACTGTCTAAAAGGATAAAATGTTATTTAGATGTTCTTTATATGCTTTATTAAATTTTTCAAGTTTTCATCTAGAAATTTTATGTATATTGAATTCAGTTTATTCCTAGTAACTGAAGAGTCGTTTTTGCTACTGTGATTACTGTTTTATTCTTATTACATTTTCCAGTTGATTATTAGTGGTTTGTTGATTCTGCTGGTTTTTCCAGATCAACGATCATATCATCTGCTGTTTTATCACTACCCTTCCAATTCTTTCAGTCACTTATAGGTTTTTCTCTCTTTATAAAGTTGGCCAGAATTCAAATAATAATAGAGATGGGGCAACCTTATACTTGCTCTCCATGTTAAGTTTCTACATTACATCTTCTGTTTTTGACATACAAACTTACAAGATGAAAAGTCTCTTTCTATTCCCAGCTTCATGAAATGTTTTTATCTTCTATCATAAGTTTATAAAAAATCACGTTTTGCTGCCTAATTATATAAGTTTTTCCTCTATTTTTTCCATTAGTCTATCGATATTTGGGATTTTGTTTGTAGATTTTCTTATATAGACTTCTTTTGTACATAGACATCAATCTATGAGATAAATTTTAATTGATCAAGATTGGAGGATTGAAAACAATGAGTCTTGGAAATAGGTTTTCAGTTTCTTGCAGCTTCAAAAACCTTATCTTGGCCTGGTGGCGCAGCGGGTTAAAGCACAGCACTGAGAATCTGAAGCCACTTCCACATGAGTTCGATTCCCGCCTGCCGCCTGCCCCAGAGGAGACCACATGGCGAGCCAGACCTCTCCTGGCCCGCCCGCTGCTTCCTTCAGCAGTGTACTTCGTAGATCTGCCTGTTCTGCTCCCCACTCTGTCTCTGGTGAAGCCTCTCACCGCCCCTGAGCCTCTGGCCTGTACCCCAGTTCTGTATGCACAAGTAAATAAATAAATCTTTAAAAAAAAAAAAAACCTATCTTGGTCCCATTTCATCTTCCAGCTAAAGTCTCATTTCTCTTCTTCCCTTTATAAAAAAATTTCTTGAAAGATTTGCTTATACTTAATCTCACCAATATTTCTCTTTTCTCTTCCTACTTTTCTTGATTCCACATTTACGTGGCTTACATTCTCAACACGTTGGTAAAACTGTTCTGACAAATATTATCTGCATTGCTTCTCCCAATGGTATTTAGGTCCAAATCTAATCAACTGACCAGTAGCACTTACTCAGAGTTGATAACTCTCTCCTTCATTTCCAGGGCAACTTAATTCAAAGGCATATTTAAACATTTCTCTGCTAAGACCCAGATTCATACACCCACCTATCACTTTCACATCTTCACTTGGGTGTCAAACGTCCAAAACTGAACTCCTTGTACCTATCCAATGCAGTATACACAAAACTCTTACTTCTTGCATTCCTTCCTACTTCAATTAACAGCAAGTACTTTTTTCAAGTAGTCAAAAATCCTTGGCTTTCTCCCTCTTGTTTATTTTTTTATGCATAGAAAAACTGGGGTGTAGAGGGTGAGACGATTCATCAAGGACAGAGTGGGGAGCAAAACAGACAGATGTACTGAAATACATTGCTGAGCGGAGCAGTGGATGAGACAGGAGAGGTCTGCTGCACCATGTGGGTCAGCTCCCTGGCTGGGGATCGAACTCAGGCCCTTGTGGTGATAGCACTCAGACTTAACCCCTTGTGCCACCACTACTTTACTTTTTTTTTTCATCATTGTTCCCTTTACCACCCACTACTCCTGCTACTGTGCTCTAAGCCATATTGCCCCTTGACTGGATTATAGTAATGTCTCCTTACCTGCCTCCTCCTCACCTTGTTTCTTCTTCCCATGTCAGTCCATCTCAGCACAACAGCCTGAAAGTGATCTAACACATGTCAGATTGTGCTGCTCCTCTATTGAGAACCCTCCAATCACTTCCCACCTTACTCAGAGTAAAAGCCCAATTTCAGGCTGCTCTACACAGTCTTACATGTAGTGGCCTCTTCCTACTCCCCCCACCCTACACCTCTGAGAGAATTTGTGGATGTTACCTCTTAATGCTGTTCCTCTGGCACTGTCCACTTCACCCACTAGCCTGGCCCTGAGCAAACATCTCTCAGAGCCTTCCCATTTGCTGTTCCTTAAACATGGCCTGCTTTTCCTGGGTTTCGATTTGCTGACCTCATTTAGGTTGTCCCTGAAGCTCTTGTTATCATTTATTCCTATATTCCTCCCTGCTTTATTTTTCATTATTATTTGTGAACATCCAACAGGCTATATATTTTATATATTTTTTGAGTTCCATAAGGTTGAACTTTTGTCTGTTTTTTGGCTGCTCTCTCCCCAACACCCAGAAGAGTGTTTGGCACATAGTGGGTGCACTTCACAAACAATATTAGAAGCATGTGTTTTGGACATTGGCTGTGTCCCCCATCTAGATTCTCTCTTTTCCACTCCTCTGCCCTGGGAGTCTGGCTTATTTTGCTCGCATGCTTCTGATTTCAGGTTGGGTTTGAAAGCAGCAGGAAACCCAGCCGAAGATGACAAGGCAGGAGACTGAAGTCCATTAACTTATCCCCCCTTCCTGTTGTGTTAGTTCAGATGGATGTCCAGCACTCCTCTGGATGGCGCCTCCACACGACTTCGCCCAGGGGGGCTCTTGGAGACTTCTCCCCTCTGCGTTTGAGGGTAGGTGTGGTCACAGCACTGGGGTACTAGGCTTACTAGATCTTAGTGAGTAGCCTGCTTTACCTCCTTGAAATTTCTTAATTGGTTGTGTGCCCATTGTTTCTGCTGGGACCAGAATGATACAGTATGAATGAATGAATGAATGAATGAATGAATGAATGAATGAATAGAATGAGCATCTCAGAATAAACCTAGAGTGTAAGAATATCTGTGTCCCCGCTGACTGTTGGCAAGACTCCTCTACAAAGAAGGCTGAGCTATCAGGCAGTAGAAGGACCTGTCCCATAGATGTCACTTGGTCTCTTTCCCAACACTGGAGTTTGTTTCATGGACTCCCAAGAGAAAACAATGGCAGATTTGGAGTTAATAAACACTTTTCCTTCTCCGTCATCTCCCTGGGTACAGCATAACCCTGAGCCCTGCAGCATAACCATAACCCTGAGTGAATGATTCCACCACATCCCTTTACCCATGAATAGCACTGCCTTTTTCCACATTACAATAAACTCTACTCTGCGTGGGAATTAGTTTTCCTTGCCTACCCTACTTTTGCCATTAGCACATATTTGGACTTAGTGTTGATTCACTTATACCATTTGTGATATATATAATTTGTTTTGCACCAAGAAATTTACTCTATCATAAAGGAAATGGCGCAAAAGGTTGATTGAGCTATGGGATCTGCTGGTTTTACCAGACACTGCATCAACCTGAAGCCAGTGAGTAGAAAGGTGTTTGAAGTCTCAGTCTGGGGCTCACCTGGGAGGCAACACTGGCAAGATCCGGAAGCTGGATCTGGCCCGTGGCTAACAGATAGGGCTGTTTTCCCTAGAAGCCAGGAGCCATGCTGGAGTGGGATTCCTACAGCACCAAGGGTTCTTATTCCTCCCTCCACTTACTTGATCTTTGCTTGTTTGAAGCTCTTAATATCCAAGGAAGAAATGCATCTACCAGAGACCCACCAAGGTGTATGCCCACTGCATTACAAGCTCGGGCAATTACCTGGCCATTTCGGGCTCCTCACACCACTCTGAAAATAGAGCTGAAATGGTTCTGATGGTGGCTGGGGTGCCTTGGACTCCCGTTAAGACTGCTGCTTTACAGAGAGAGGAAACTTGGAAAGAGCAGAGTGAGTGGATCCAGGAGACTCAGGAGGGGAGGTGACAAATGGCTATATGTGTAAGGACTTAGAGAAGAATTCTCAACTATTGATTGCATTAAATGAAGATTTTCCCCTCGTGACTGCTATTGCCTTTCTAAATTCCATTTGAAAATTTCTTTCCTGTCAATTCTGTATTTTTGTTCAGTAACTTTCATTTATTAAAAGTCATTTTCAGCTTTTACAGCCCTTTGTCACTTATTCCAGACCTTAAATCTCATATAGGATTTTAAATCACCACCCCCACCTCTTAGTCACCCTAGTTTCAAGCGCTTTATAGTGGCAGGAGGCAGCCTGGTTCCTATTCTTTTTGTGTGTGTGTGAAAAACAAGCCTTATCCTGTGGGATAACAGTAGTGTAAAAATAACCAGATGTTCGTCCTCAGAGCTGAAAAGAAAACACTGGACCCTGTGGTACTTACCTGTATGATGGCATTCACCTGTGTGATGCCCGACTTCCCGCCTCGCCCACACCCAGGTTAACCCCTGAGTTTGGCCCACAAAGTTCTTCTTTTCAGTCATTTGATAGCTCACAACTAATGTTAGTTGGGATTTGTTCTTGGTTACTACGATAATTTTTTTTAAAGATTTATTTATTTATGCATACAGAACTGAGGGGTACAGGCCAGAGGTGCAGGGGCGGCGAGAGGCTTCACCAGAGACAGAGTGGGGAGCAGAACAGGCAGATCGACGAAGTACACAGCTGAGGGCAGCAGCGGGCGGGTCAGGAGAGATCTGCCACGCCATATGGTCACCTCCGGGGCAGGCGGGAATCGAACTCATGGGGAAGTGGCTTTAGCTTCTCAGTGCTGTGCTTTAACCCGCTGCGCCACCAGGGAGGGCCTACTACGATAATTTGAAGATTATACTTATATCACTCTCGTGCTCCCTAGAAATCTCTCGCCTCTGGCTCTCCAACAGCTTCTCCCATCACTTCACTACTTTCTTTTTGCTCTCAAATTGTACTTTTTTCTCTCAAATTTTATTAACTTGTCAGTTGTCCACATAACTGTATAATTTGGGGGGCTCTGTGGAAAATGCCCTATCACCTTCTTTCTCCTCCTGTTCCCAGTCACTCTGGTCCCTGCTGTTCATGCAGAATCCAATGATCTCCACTGGGTGTGGATGCTGGCTCTCCCTCCTCTCCTGCCACTGGCCCCCCATGATGGAGTAGAGAACAAGGGAAGAAGAGGTGGAAATCTTTTTCCTCCACCTCTTATTGTGTATGGCTGTAATGTGGACAAAGTAGTAGTTTCTAGAAGCTCCGCTGAGAGATTTGCTCTTAAGCTTTCCTTTGGGGTACCTTCTGAAAGAGGCCCTCCCTCACACCCTTGTAGATGAGTGCACCCCAGCCTGCTGTGGCAGTCTTATTCGAATGGGGCCCCTCTACCCATGCTCATGGGCACATAGGAATCTGGGAAGATTCATATACAGCAACTCCCAGTCCTGGGAGCTGGGTGAGAAGCAGTCCTGGCTTCCTCGCTTCCTTACTAACCCTCCCATATCATCTCGCCTCCATATTTTTCTCCTGTGATCAAAGCCGTGGGCAGTTTCTTTAGGGGTCCTTTGTGAATGGCTGGAGTGCCAGCCACTGGCTCCCCATGCTGGACACTGCTAGAAAACCATAGGAAAAATCACTGTGAGAAATTACTATATGAAATGGGTCTTTCTCTTTTTGCCCAAAAGCCTACCTCCTAAGTTAACTGAAACTTAAGGCTGCATTTATAAGAAAAACAATGCAATTTCTCTCAAAGCAGGCCCAGTTCTGGGGTCCGAGTATCTTGGGCTGCCCCCTTGATGAGCCTGAGAGAAGCTCTCCTGGCTTCCAATGTTCAGTCCATACCCTTCTGAGACGCCCTGGCACTGTCCTGAAGCCTCTTGCTGCTTGGTTTTCAGAAGCGTGGACAATCTGACATCCTCAACTGCGTACCTCAGAGAAAGAGGCCCAGCCCTGGAAAGCGATCCAGGAAGGCATGTCAGCATCTGGTTCTATTTTATGCCAATTCTCAAGGTGATGAGCTATGCCAGGAAAAATTATTTAACGCACTCCCTACACATTATTCTCCTTAAATTAGTACCTGACAGGTGACAGAAGGCCTTAATTTCTCTTCTTTCCCTAATGATTTCACTGTGGGGAGGTTGTTTATGCCCTGGGAATGACTAATTTCCTATCTTCTCTACCATGCATTTCCAACCGGATATACAAATTGATTTCTTTAAAATGATACACTACGCTCTCATCGGATGAGATGTCAGAG
This sequence comes from Condylura cristata, assembly GCF_000260355.1. NCBI lineage: Eukaryota > Metazoa > Chordata > Mammalia > Eulipotyphla > Talpidae > Condylura > Condylura cristata. The sequence goes on from NW_004567106.1 coordinate 60,439,705, forward strand.
GACACCATCTTTGAATGGGTGTTACTTGCCCAGTGGCTCACAAGGTGATTCGAGACCTCTAGACATCTCCACATAGATGACTTTCGGAGGTCCCTTTCTGTGTCCCTGAGTCTCTCCCAGGCTAATCTCCTTCCCATGCATGAGAGTCTGAGGGTAGGGGGAGATTTGTCACCCAGGAGTGACGATCAGTCTAAGGATGGCAATGAGACCCCAGGTTGTTTGCAAAGACCCGAGGGTGTTCAATTCTAGCTTCGTCTCTTATGTGATGGAAATACCTTGATCAGGACTAGGTCATTGTTATTTCCTTCTTGATTTTGAGGATTTCACATTACAATTGGCGATAGTGATGGTTGCGAGGCTCTGCTAAAGTTGATAACTATCGAACGGTTCAGGGAAAAAGAGGTATGTGTGCATGAACCATATGTGTGTCTGTGCTACGCACACCTGTGTGTAGACTCAGGCGCACACACAGACACCGAGGCCAGAGTGCAAATGTAATGAGATGTCCCCATTTGGAGGATCACCACAAGGGCTATGTGGGCTATTATTTCAGCTTCTCTGTCAGTCTCAAATTATTTCTAAAAGTTAAGAAATATATAAATGCATAGGTATGGTATGCTTAAGAAAATTTAAAAATACATCCTACAAAATTAGTGGCACTGTTATTGGAATGTGGATTACGAGACAGTTTTTCTTTCTTCTTTTGGTCCATGTCTTTTAATGTTCTACAGTGGAAATGTGTTGCTCTTGTTATGTAGTGAAGATAAAACAATATTAACATGATACATTCATGAAAGATAATATTTTTCAAAGTTAATCTAATTGACATGTTAACCACATGATAGTATGTCTCATTCTAGGAGATGCAAGTTATAATCCGAATTCTGTAATGCATGCTTTAAATCTCCAATTTTGAGTAAATCAAAGGTATTTTGTTCTGCCGTCTAAATATTACTTTTTAAAGGCATTCCTCTGGTCCCCCAAAATTACTGCTATTTTTCCAGATAGCTTCTGATACCCTTCCAAGCTCACTCCTCACCTTTCTCTGTTCTTCATCCTCAGAAATGTCACCCAGTTAAAAGTCTCTTACTGTGGTTTTTGCAATTAGGTTTGATCCGTGGTGCGCAGTAAGAAAAGATCCACTAGAGGGGGGAGAGTGAGATTGAGGTGCTTTTTTCTTGGGTTCCTTCCTGGTGGGCTTCATTCCCTATCTATCAAGAAAGGTTCAGGGGCCCTCCCTGGTGGCGCAGCGGGTTAAAGCACAGCACTGAGAAGCTAAAGCCACTTCTGCATGAGTTCGATTCCCGCCTGCCCC
>NW_004567106.1:60441263-60457236 GCF_000260355.1 Condylura cristata
AATAAAAAAAAAAAGAAAGGTTCAGGGAGGAGGCCCTTTCTCGAGCTGAAAATACTCTGTAAGTGAGTGCCTAAGATACTCACCTGGAGTCCTATGGGCAGATGAACTATTCAGAAGTCCCCAGGAGCTAGAACACCCTCACTAGATGCAACATTTTCTGAGATCATTGGTTTTATGGATCAACTTAGCTGGATCATAGGTTTCCAAGACATTTGGTGAAATATTCTGAGTGTTTCCGGATGAGATTAACATTTGAATCAATAGATTGAGCCAAGCAGGGGTGCCTGCCCCAGGGGGGATGTGATTCCATCCATCAGTGGGATGTCCACACAGAACAAAATTTTGAACACCGCCCCCCTCACCTCCCTGGTCATAAGGGAACTCCTCTTGCCTCAATGCTCTCCACTGGAAACATTACTTCTCCCCCCGCCGCCTTCAGATTTGAACAGAAAACACCAGTTATTTCATAGTCTTTAGACTAAGTGACTTAGATTTAGTCTCTTAGAGAATAAGAGGCTATTTCTTAATCTAAAGACTTTAGACTGGGTCCTCCCTCCCTAGCAGTGCGAAGGGTTAGGACACAGCACTACAAACTAGCCGGGGCCGCCTCTGTGCGAGTTCCATCAGTGGCGCCAGAGCTGACCTGCATGACGCAGCAGACCTCCTGTCTCCTGTCTCGCCCACTGCTCCCCTCGATCTGCCTGTTCTGCTCTCCACTCTGTCTCTGGTAAATCCTCCCACCACCCGGCACTTCTGGCCTGTACCACAGTTCTGTATGCATACATAAATAAATCTTAAAAAAAAAATAAAGACTTTAGACTGAAACTACACCATCAGCTTCCCTGGGTCTCCACTGTGTCAACTGCAAATGTTGGGACTTGCCATCCTTCATAGTTCATGCACCAATTCCTTATAGGAAATTTCTTTTTATATACAAATACATGCAGGACAGCTATTACTCTCCCACTCATGGGACTGTGAAATCCTACTTCATTGCACGCCATGATGTCTATGCCTCCATCTTTGGTAATCAGGGTTTCTTTTCCCTGCTGCCTCCTTTCAGCCTTGGGTATGAAGAAAGAGTCTCCAGGAAGCTTCCTACCGGACTGCTCTAGTACCCCGACTATGACCTGGTGAAAGAGTGTGCCCTGTTGCCACCGGCTCTCTTGCCCATGGGGTGCTGCCCCTTGGCCACATGGAGAACACCCACGTGATCACCTGACTTCTGCACATCAGTCCAGGTCAAAAGGGAAACTGGGGGGCTTTATGTTTTTGTGACTCTTGCCTCTCAGATTTTGTAGCTAAGTAACCTCCAAACCTTGCATTAGGAGCCCCCAGCCCGTTACCTGTCAGAGACACCATCTCCATTCATCCGTCTTTATGTTTTCACTGCTCTAAGACATTTGTGCTTTCTTCCTTGAACTATAAGGAGAAAGCACCTTTAAGAAGACGTTTCTTAAAGAAATGTGATCTCCCTCTTCATGAAGACACCTGTGTAAACCAACAATTGAAAAGTAGTAGTAAATCCCAGCTCAGAGTCAGAATTTGGGTTCCTGAAAGCCTCCCTTCCACCTCTCCCCACAGGAAAATTTTTAAAAAGTCATAATTAAAGGCACCGGCAGCCCTGACTGGGAGTCAGAGAAAGGATCGGCTACTTATAAAATCTAGAGAAAACCTGAAAAATAAAGGAAATTCCCTCGCCTCCCCCATCTTCCCCCCTGACTTTGTTTAGGAGGGAGTGGGAGGGGGAAAGATGGTGGTATTGGATCTTCACAGCAATGCCTCGTCTACGCAGTCTCAAAGAGGACCCTGATGTAACCATCTGTGAGAAACAAATAGTGTGCAAGTCACTGACTGGTTTGCCAGTCTTGCCAAAGGCAGTACTTCAAACTGGAAAGGTAATTTGAGTGATTATAAGTATGTAAAACACTCATTATAGGGTTATCAAACATTTGAGAGAATCAAAGAGTTGAATGTCTGCCCCCACTATCTGTAACATAACCATGTTCTTTACATGGGTCTGTAGTTAACCATGGCATGTGGGAGACTAAAGCGTGAGTGGCTGAACTGGCCAACCTAAAGATAAAAGACTTACTTTGGCCTGCATGTAAGTGGTCATCAGGAGGTCAACAGGATAGTCTGACAGGTTCTGTCCATTTTTGACCAATATCTATCTTCTCCCTTTATCTGCTGTAAAGAGAACTCCAGTTGTGGTCAAGGATATACCAGGCCATGAGCCACAATGAGACTGATTATTCTAAAAGTCCTCTCCTGAATGTCCAGGCTTCCTGCAGCTATGGTTGGTTGTATGCCCTAGTTCCAGTCTATAAGGGTGGAAGGGAATGTCACCTGTCATTTGTATGGGTCAGGACAATTCTGGAAGGTTCTACACTTCTGGTAAAAGGGAGAGAAGTCACTTGTGTCCATCTCAGGTTGTGCACTGAACACGAACAAGACGCCTGAAACTCACCTGACTATCTTTGTTCATGAGGTGGCATAGGAAGAGATACTGACCCTCTCAGCACAGAGGCACTAACCAGCAGGCACTGACCTCCCATCTGTCATATAAGGGGGGAGGCGCCTCGGTTGGTTCAGTTATAATAAATTATAGTAAGTCACTACTTATGTTACTTGCAGTTCAAAGCAACTTTATCTCATACAGGTGCTTACCTAATAGGTGTTGTAAGAAAATAAAAAATTCCAACATATGTATCTTTTATACCAGAAAGAGATAATATCTTCTAATATCTCCTCTTTCAAGGGTATAAATTCTAAGTTGGCTCCCTAACATAATCAATAGGACAAAGAACTCGTGGGACCTGGGTGGTGAACTATCACCCTTTTTTTGTGAGGTAGAGTTACAAATACAAAATACTTGTATATGGGCCTCCCTGGTGGAGCAAGGGTGAAGTCTCAGTGCTATCAAGCTATTGCCAGCTACTGCAGCATGAGTTCGATCCTAGCCAAGGAGCTGGCCCACATGGCGCAGCAGACCTCTCCTATCTTGCCGTCTGCTCCCCTCAGCAGTGTATTTCAGTAGATGTGCCTGTTCTCCTTCCCACTCTGTCTCTGGTAAATCCTCTCATCCCCACACCTCTGGCCTACATCCCAGTTCTTATAAATAAATAAAATTAGATCTTTAAAAAAAATTGGCGTACAATAAAAATCACACTTCACTTTCCTACCTGGGAGATGATGAGTACAGTCTCTACCCTGAGCACTCAACTTAATCTTGCATGACATTGTAAGTGGTGGACAATAAGGTCAGTGAGGGACAAAGGCGTCTGGGTTCTTCACACAATAAATGTGCTCCGTGGTCTCTGCATGCTAGCAGTGCCTGGGAGCAAGTTGCATGGAGATGGTGCCAGGTGTGGGAATGGGTAGAACAGCAGCTCACCCCGGGCGTGTGAGCAGGGACAAGGCAGTCCAGGCAGACAGGGAGGAACACATTTGCCAAGCGACCAAGGTAACCACAGTCTTCCGCTACGTGTCCTGGATTCACCAAATTGAGGCGGCCCGAGAACACCTGGGCTGCTGGGTGGCAAACTTTTTAACCAAGGGTACGAAATGGAACTAACGCATGGTTTTCCTTGACCCTTATAGAGTATACTCTCCTAAGTGTACCCTCAGGATTAAAGGCGCCTACATTAAATTGCAGTGGGGGTGGAAGTCTTAAAGCACAAGAACTGTGAGTTTGGTGTGCTGGCTACTACCACACGTCCCAGCAAGGAAGTGCCTTTAAGCCGAAACCTGTGCCACCACTGTGAGGAGCTAAGGTGTCCAAAGACCACAGGGAACACCTCTGTGACTGTCTATGACCCCCAACCCAACAGGCTGATGGTTGTCTGAGAAGAGTTTTATGTTAGCCACACAAATACTTGGAAAAATGAGAAGGAAGATCTCCTTTCTAGGACTCCAGAATAAAAACCACCTCTATCATAGGAACTACCTCAGGGTGGGCTCTGAAGACAATCACAGTTGCCCTTGAGTGGGCTTGTGTACGTGTTTGGTCTCCTAGGCCACAAGGCAAGATTGCCTGTTACTAGGACAGTCCCGAGAGCTAATGGCCAGCATGTCACCAAAATGGACTAGAAGAAGCCATCTGTTTCAGTTAGCTCAGCTCTAAAGGTAAGGAAAATGCACCTACTCAGCCTGAAAAATGGTGCTGAGAAACCAAGACACTGGCAACCTAAGGAAAAAGACAGGTAGGACTTGACATTCAGTACTTAACACCTCGAAACTTTTGGGGTAGGTTTGCCTCTTACATTCTGAGCTGAAAATTTATAAGGGAAGTCAGATGCCCCAGCAGAGATTTTATACCAGTAGCCGAGGGGTTTTAATAGCATGGAGCAGGCCTGACTGGGGGAGAATTCTGAATCTCCCCATGAAATGTCCCTGCTCCTAGCCAACATCAACCCTCCATGCAGGCTGGGGGTCTCTGTGTCCTGTCCTCTTCAATCTCTCTCTTGAGATGCTCCCTCTCTCTGTCTCTCATTGCTAACATTTATTCCCTCTTGGATCATTTTCACTAGCTTATGAACAGGCTGGGTGTTTTTTTCCATTAAAGAAAAAAAAACCCCTTTTCTTGACCCCGCTTTTTATAAAGAACCACTTTCTACTCCATGTTTTTCCTCCCATTTGCAGAAAAATGATTCAAAATAATACTCTGTTTCTGGCATCCAGTTTCTTTTGCATTCTTTCCCAAATCCTCTGCAATCTGGTGTTTGCAGTTACTACTCAGCCACAGATGCCCTCAGCGAGGTCACCCATAACCATCAAGGAGCTGGAATCCAGGCCAGCTCCCAGCCTTCATCCTACTTGACATCTATCACTACGTGCCTGACCCCTGGGACAGCATCTTTGTCTTCTCTCCCTGCTCCCATCAACTCAGTTTCATCTGCTGGTTCCACCACTCCTCTCTCAGTTGAATGTGGAGTACCGCAGAGATCAGACTTAATCAGTCCTCTCTGTCATTGATCTGATTCAGACTCTGCTTTGAACATGTCAACTTTCGAATTTTTATCCCTAGCAGAGAACTTGCTCCCAAACTCCAGGCTTACTTGATTGCCGATTGAAATGTTCTCCTGGGATAGCTAATCTGTATCTGAAACTCAACATGTCCCAGTCTAAACACTTGTAATTCCCCTAAAATCTGCCCCAATGCTACTGCCACTTCCAGCCTTCCTCAACTCTGCTGATGGCAACTCCATCCTCCCAACTGCTCAGGCCAAAGAACTTTGACTCTTCCTGCTCTCACTCTCCAGGGCCAATTGTTTAGGAAGTCGACTGGCTTTTCCTTCAAAATTTACCTGTTTGAGTACTTCTCTCCAACTCCTCTACCATCACTTTGATCCAAACACCACTGTCACCAGATCTAGATGAGTGAAATTGTCTCCTCTCCTTATTTATGTCTCTCAAACTATTAAGTAATTCTTCTAAACATAAGGCAGAACATCTCACACTTCAGCTCAAATCCCTCCATGCCCCTCCATTTCAACACCCTCCATTTCACACCAAGAAGTCAGTCCTTACAATGGCCTAGAAGGGCCACGTGACCTGGCTGCCCCCCTTCTTCTGACCCTTAAGCTGCTCCAGGGATGCTAGTCTTGGTTGTGTTTCTTGATCTCATCCCCTTAGGTTGTTTCTGCCTGTACACTTGTACCCAGATGTCTCCAAGCTAACTCCTTCAAGTCCTTGCTCATCTCTATTTTGAGGACACAACATAACACTCCAGGAAGCCTACTCAGATCACCCAATTTATTACCTCAGCCTAACCCCTTCTGATCCCACTCAGCCAGTGGCTATTTTTTATTCACACCCTATCTTTTATTACTAACAAACTCTATAACTTGCTTATTTATTATTTATACCCTTCTGCTAGAAAATAAAACATAAAGACATGGTCTTTGTTTTATTCACTAAGATATCTCAAGTGCCTTTAAATAAACATTCATTGAACATACTGTAAGTGCTCAATAAATATTTGTTAAATGTATGCCTTGGCCCATGAAAACCTGGGGCTATGAGGCAGAAGCCAAGCCTACTCACAGCCCCAGAAGGAGAGTCTTCAGGCATCGCCTTTGAGGCTGCTAGACACTCTCCAGTCCAATCAATTGCTGACCCCTACTGGAACCCACTGACCAAGTTGCTGTCCCTCCCATAACAAGATGTGTGGACCTAGAATTCCACGGTGACTCGCAGGGTCACAGGGTGCAGCTGACCTGTCACCTGTGTGTGCCATACACGCCCTGATTAAGCATAATAAATACCATCTTCCCTGCCCCCTTAGGCTTTTCCTGACTCTAGAGCTCTGTAGAAGACAGGCTAACTTCCTTTTGTTTTATTTATATTTGATAAGTGTGTTTTCTTGTAAAGACCCAATAGCATAGAGGTGGGGGGTATAGAAGACAGGAAGGAGGGGTATCCTGCTCTTAGTTCCACCTTCAGAACTAATCTTTAGTCAAACTGAAAATTGGTATGAGGGAGGTAAGTTTTAGAAAATATTAATGTGATCTTTTTCTTATTTTCTCCCATCTGCCTCAGAGAACATTGTGAACATGAAAGCAGACACATAAAGGTAAATAACAAGCCCAGAAATGACAGCAGTCTTGAAAGCTTTGTTGGAAAAGAAAAACTGTTCTTATGTATTAAGAGCAAAGCATAAAGCCTACACAAATTTTTTTCTAAAACCAATAAGCAAAGCAACTATGGAGTACCCTCTATGGAGAGAGGAAGTGAAATGATTTTCCAGTTGGAAGAGTGGGGGCAGGTCAGAGGACTTGAAACTAGACTTACCTGGAGCTTAGATCCTTGAGAAGGAACCGTCGCCCCCCTCCTTCCTTGGGCCTTTGGCCCAGAATGGAGAAGACAGACCCAACATCAAGAATGCAGAGAAGTTGCATAGCTTCAGAACATCTGGGCTGATTCACTCCCACTCCAGGTCAACGAGGTGCCATTAAGCGTTGTCATGAAATGGCAGAGCAATGTCTACACAGATGGACCTGTGTCTGCACCCCAGTTCCCTGTGGCCTTGATGTGGTGTAGAAGGGAACCAGAATATGTTCCGTGCCATGGTGAGAGGGCGCAGGAATGCTGAGAGAACTAAGGCCCAGAAGAGGTTTGCATTTGAAAGAAGAAAGTCATATCCAACAGGGTTGTCACAGCAGAGGCGACAGCAGGCTCCAGCAGCGAGTATCAGACGAGCACCCCAAAAGCAGCAAACAGGACCTGTTGCAATGCACCAACACAAGCACTACATGCCTAGAGGTGCCCAGAAAAGCCACAGAGCATGGAAAGGGAATGAGAGTCCAAAGAACAGTGCAGCACACAGCCTGAGATTGCTTCCATTTCTGCCATCTTGAGGCTCTTTAAGGACCTGGCATTCAGAATCCAAGGTGGGAAGGAATGAGAGACCCACACAGGGAGGCAGCCCTGGAGAGAGTCTGACAAGTTAAAGATCTCTGTTATTAACAGGAGTAGGAGTTTGTTGGAAAGCTGCAATCTGCTACTACTAATCCAGCAGGCTACCATCCTATAAATGTATGCTCTTGACTGCTCTCTCCTTTCCCATTACTAAACTAGAACATTTTGAAAGGGTAATAAACTCTCTGGTCAAGCTCTGGATCACCTATTGTGAAAAATGAGAGGACAAGGAGAGAAGGGAAAAGATGAGAAAGGAAGTATTTCAAAAGGGAAATATTTTCCTGGGAGAATTTAGATTGAGCCCAGTTCCCATGTGACCTAACTACTGTTGGTATTCCCTTACTCCACCCCTATAATAAGCTTGAGAAAATGGGCATGGGTCCACATTCCCAGTGGGGAGTGGGAGAAGAAACTCTTGTCCAGAGTAGGTACTAGAATTCTTAAATGGACACCCCCAATACAGGGACAAAAATGTCCTTAATTATTTTAGATTTATAGTATCTTTTTTCTCTGTACAAAAGAATCTACCTGTGTCTCATCAATGTTTCACACTTTTGTTTTTATTTTGACTGATACAAAGCTTATGGTACCTGCTTGCTTTATTTGTCTGCTCTGCAATTTCCTACCATCTGCTTTTGTTCTTTGCCTGTTAGTTTTTGTTTGTTTGTTTGTTTGTTTTTAATGTACACAAGCATAGTCTCCTTTTAAAAGAGTAAAAGAATTATATATGGGGCTAAAGAAACACTGACATTTTCAACCCTTCTCCTTCCTGTAAATTGCCTATTACTATCCAGTCACCACTGTAGGGAGCCTTCATCACTCAGACTTTTGGTTATGTTGGATATTGACCTTATACCTGCTCAATAAGAGTGTTGTTTTGTACCACGCTTTGTTTAGTTTTTCAGCTGTAAAACATTTTAGAATTTTGATGCCTTTGAATCGTTTCCCTCTTTAAATTTTTATTTTAAAAAATGTTGTGTTAAAGTCTTCTTTATCCAAAGGTAACAGATTTCTAGTCTTTTTGACTGATAATTTCTACAGCTTAGCTATGTTAAAGTCTTTGCCATCTAGAATTTATTTTTTGAAAGCTTTGAGTAGAAAATAATGTTGTATTTTTTTTTTCACTGTAATGGTTGCTTTTGTTCATGAAGAGCTGATTGTCTCAGGAGCATTCACTGCTCAGTCTGTCTTTTCCTCACTGATCTTACGTGCCATGTCTCTTAAATTGCAAGTTCTTCCATAGTCACACATCTATTTTGAGTTCCTTATGCAATCCCACTTTTCTCTTTGTTCCTGCACTATGCCATACTGTTTCAATGGTCATAGCTTTGTAGTATTTTGGTACTTGGTAAATCTATTCTCCCTCCTTTTCCTCCTGCCTTCCCCTATGATCTTCTGTAGTATTTCCTTGAAAAGGTTTTTTGAAAAATACTTCTGGGGTTTTGACTGTAATGGATCAAATATATAGATTTGAGAAAAGGACGGACATTTCTATAGTATTGAGTTTTATTGGCTTCAGTGTCTTTAGTCATATTTTCTTTTATGTCACTCAGTAGAAGTGTTAGGTTTTTTTTGTAGGTTTTTTATATCCTCCTCTGTTGCTGTATATAAAATAATTTTCTAATTAATAATTTTGAGCATAGAAGAAAGTCACTGATTTTCAATTGATGCAGTGAATTATATTGACAGAATTCTACTACTGAGTTAATGTTGCATTCTGAGATAAACTTCCTATCATGGTGCATTATTCTTTTCATTCTCTGCTGAGTTAGAAGTCATAATATTGTACTTATGATTTGTGCACCCATGTTTATAGATAAAGTGGTGTTTTTTAATCATGCTTTGGTATGAGGGATGGTTTAACTATATAAGTTGAAGATTTTACAATGATTTGGAACAATTTACAAAAGATGGAAGATACTTATTATTTCTTAAATTTTAGAAAATTTCCTATACAACCACCTAAACCTAGTGCCTTTTTTGAAAGGATAGAACTTTGACAACCATTTCTACTGCAGATAATCTACATCTTCTTGGGTCTTCCCAAAATGTTATATTTTCCTGTAAGATTATCCATGTATTTTCCATCTCTACTGCTGTAAGTTGTTTATGTTATTCTTTTATAATTTAAAACAATCTATTGGTATTATTAAGGTTTTGTATCTTTTTAAATTTTGATAAATTTTGTGTCTTGTTCTTAATCATACTTTCCAAAGAAATCTATTTTCATTGGGCATTTAAAAAGACTTTTATTCCACTCTATTCATTTTTTTCTTCCATTTCACTAATTTCTGCTTCTATCTATAGCAGAGTTTTTCAGCCATTCTCATTACCATTCCTGTAAGAGACTTTTAGGCTATTTTTTTTTTTTTTTACTAATCCCCTACACCTACACAAACAACTTAAACCACCTATTTGGAATATATATATATATATATACATATATATATACACACATATAGATATGTTTATATTAGTTTTTTGAACAATCAAAAGCATCATAATATCATAAATACCAATTTTTGTTCCCATTAGAGATAGTATTAAAAATGCATGACATAATAATTTCTCTGTTTCTGTGGGGTTTGTTTTCCATATCTTTTGAAACTGAAAGCTTAGTTTATATCCCTTAAGTCTTTTATTTTTGAACACAAACTTAAGGACATAAATTATACTTCCTCTCCCAGAGCTCTCTGCCTGCATCAAGTTTTGCTATGCAGTGCTTTTGATCTTCCATCAGTTCTAAAGTATTGTAATTGCCTCTCTTATTGGTATAATGTAGAGGTTTGCTTTTCTACTTCCTAATGCATGGGTTGTGGTTATATTTTTGTTGTTTTTTTATGTTACTAGCTATCTGGGGTTTGTTAAGATTCCCTTTCTACTTTTATTAGATGATCAACAGGATTTCCTGTAATCTTCAAATATTTTTAGGTTCGATGTTTACTATAAGCTTTGGTGGACTTTTTTTTTAACTCACTTAAGTAATTATCTGATACTAGTTTGCAAAATGTTTTTAAATTAAATCACAATTTAGTATTTTTTTAAAATAAACACTTACTTCGAAGCCAACTGAAATATATTTTTCCTTCCTAATATCTATGACTTGTTTTATAGCTCATCTACCTTATGTTTTCTCTTAGAGACCTAACTCTATATTATCCAAATCATATTTGGATTTTCATTGACAATGCTAAATCACTGCGATGAAGCTAAAAAAAAAGTTGGAAGTACTATCTACATTTCTTGTAACCATCAACACTGAAAGGGTGATTTCTCATCACTTTCTATACAGACTCAGGCAGGTAGCTATCAATATTCCCATGGATTTGATATTCCTGATGGAGGTAGGACTGTTTTCTCTGACAGCTTGCTTCCATGCTTATATCTGCTCAGGTTCCAATCTCTTCCTCTCACTTACCAATGACTAAATCACCACTCTCTGTTACAAGTGCATCTTCAAGATTGCTTGACTCCTGGTCTTTCTTATTTTCCCATTTGTATTGTCCTTTAAGAACATTCTTCTAAAGAAATCCTTTTCTTCTTCCAGTTCAACCTGTTTTCCTTTTTATACATTCTTGAACTTCTACTTCCACTTTACTTCAATATATATAGATACATATTAATATTCAATATCACTGTACATATTAATATATGCATATATATATGGAACTAATATGGTTCCTCTTTGATTTCCTTAACATATTGATTCTCAGGGAGAGAAAAATTTATGCACAGCTCATTTCAATACTCTTGTTACTCTCTGGGACTAAAATAGTGTTATTTCTTTCTATATCAAATCCCTATATAAAAATAATTATATTCTTTCTTTTGTATTTATGATTAAAATCATTCTTTCCTCTGTGATGGAATATTTAACTTGAGTCCCTTTCAAGATAGTCTGTAGATCTGGCACCATCTTGGAATATTAATACAAAGTACTCTGTATACCTTCATGTGAATTAAAGAATTTGACCCTTCCTATAGGTATCTCCTTGACCCTATAAAAATATGCAAATCAAGTCAACATAAAAGGGACCAAATTGGGTGAAAGTGATTTAATGCTACTCTCCAGCACAATTCAAGGGCTAGAATCTTCCAAACTGGTTTTTTAAGGATGCCTGGAACATACACTTTTGTATGGTACCTGCTATTCTGGCTGAGAATAAAGACGGCATAGACTTTTCTACTCCATAGAAACCTTCTCTTTTATGGCAAACCTGACTCAACTTTATCTATGTGAACCAAGATCAGTCACAATGGTTTGTGCAGCCAACTTCCATAAATCCCTATTTCTAGTACCTCTAAAACAAGAGGGACTTTCCTGTGCACACAGACTACCATAAGCTGCTAACATTTGAAAGGTCAAAGAACTCAAAGACTTAAGATTATTAAAACGATAAAGATCAGTGTCCTGGTTACCAGATGTCCCATTTCCATACGTCTTTTTTTGTCCCTTAATTCCTGACAGAGTACCTATTATTTCTCAAGATTTAAAACTAAATAAACATTTTCATGGGTTGACTTTTAAGAAAGAAAATTAGTCCTATGCTTCCCCTCAACCAACTGAATAATGATATAGGAACTAGGTAGTGGGATCAAAACATAAATATTTTGTTGATAATGGCACTCTATGTACAAAATTAAGTTTTCTAATACCATCCTTCCACTGTTCCTCTTACCATCCTAATTCCTGGTCTTGGAATGATACCCCCAAAAGGACAACACACAAAGAAAACACTTACCTGGAGAGTGGCCAAGGGCATAGCTACGCAAAATGTAGAAACAGAAAGAGGTGCTCTTCAGACCCTCCTGTAGAAGGCAGGCTGGGCCTCAGCAGATACGCTGAGTGGATGCATACACATTGCAGCAAAGAGGTACAAAAGAGAGAAGATAGCTGAGAGAGAGAGAGAGAGAGAAGTATAGTATGTGCGTGTGTTCAGTGACCTTCTTCCCTATGTTTCCATCAGTGAACACAATTTTCTTTTGGGGTGACGAGGTACAAAACCAAAAACGACATTCTAATATGCTTCCTAACTTAGAGAAGAACAGGGAAAGGGGGACAAGTGACAGATTCTTGTCCCCGAGTATGGGGGCAGAGCCTGTACTCTTTACCCTCTCCCAAGAACATAAGGTATCCTATTCTCTCACTCCCAAGGTCTAATTTAGAACATGTTCCCAGCTTCTAACCCAGGAAGAGATATGTTAATAGACTCGGTTACTAGGTCATTTGTACATCAGAACTCATCATGGCGGGGTGGAATCAGGAACCAGAGTGTCAAGCTGACCCCACCAATTCCCGGACACATTCATTTTCTGAGTTCTATCTAATAAACAAAACAAGACAAAGAAATTCTCATAAAAGTAGGAAGCCTCTTCCAAAATATTTCACTAATAACTTCTCCTCCAGAGTAGCCTAGCTGCTGGAGTGAAAATACTAGAGGAAGAAAGACCAGCCTAGAAATCTTGCATCCATAAACTGCACACTCTGGTGTTCTGGATCTCCCCCCCCCCCGCCACCCCCCTGAGACCTAGGAGGAGTTATTGACAGACATACCACATTTAGATTGTCAGAAGTCATTCCCAGACGAAAGTCCCCAAAGTAGAAGCAGCCAAATAAGGACACTACTTGGGAGTTTGAGAATCAAAAGTTATTTATCAAAGGGTGGATAAGCCAAGCTTTCTTGAGCCCAATTCCAGAATGGTCAGTGGAAGTCTCTCTCCTGTTAGCTCCGTTGGTCCACCTACCAAATGCCAGATCTTCTACTGATGTGAACAAAGGGAAATCACAGTCCTTAGTGATGCTGCAGTGCCCTTCCTAGCCAGTCCCAGCTGAGGAGACAAAAGGAACAAAAGGGAAACTCTTCCCACCACCAAAACCCACCTCCACCACTGGGGCTGTTCCTTCCCGTATGTAGTTCCAGGAGAGTTCCCTTACTTTGATTAGTTCACACCAGGAAACACTGAAACTCTTCAGGGTCACAGGCCACACCATCTGGGTCCTTCTTAAAGGCCCTTCCCTCACTTAGTATATAAACACTTGGCATAGACTAATGCCAGGTTCATATCACTCACTCTCTCATGGAAGCTGAAATTCCCAGGGCCAGTAAAAAAAAAAAAAAAAGGAATTGACATTGAAAATTAATCTGCCATGTTACAAGGTATAGTCTCGCCTGAAGATGCCAAAAAGTCATTCCCACTCTAAGTCCTCAGGGTGCTGAAGGAGGGAATAGACTCAACTTGCTAAGTAAAGGGCTTTTGGGTTAAACATAGCAAGCAAAGGGCTCACAAGAACTACACATCTTAAGGAACACTGAAGTGAGAGGACTGGGGAATGAGGGGAACCCAGTGACAGGAAGGGAGAGTGGTGTCTTTTAACTGAGGCCCAGAGAGAGAGGAGGTGGGATAACCCAGTGTGAGGGAAAGAGCTGCTTAGAAGGCCAGGTACCTAAAATCTGGTCATAGTTCCTCCCAGCAGTTCAGCGTGTGATTTTAAGCTTATCTAAGTTTCAGTGTCTTGATCTGCAAAATAGGGAAAAGCAGTTTGTTTAATTGGATGCCTATTATGGTCCTTTGCGATATATATCCTCCACAAGTATGACTGATGATTATAAGATACTCAGGAGGGGACCAAAGGGGACCTTACCAGAGCAGAAAATACCTTTTGGCCCCATCTCTAATGGGTTACATATATACACATTCACACAAACGTAAGCAAAGTGGCTGATGATTTCATCCATAGCAGCAGAGATAGGATAGAACAAAATAAATATTATTGATACTTGGTTTCTGCATGGGGGAGGGACGGGCAGGGGTATAAGCTGAAGGGACTCCAAGGTGAGGGGAGAAGAGTCATCCTAACCGATAGTAACTTTCACCTTGCAGGCTCTTTCCCAAATCCAGCCAGCTCCTTGGGAGAAGCCACACTCACCTTCCCCTCCCCGCCTCACCAACTCATCTGTTGCAGAAACAAAAATGCACAGACCCCCAAGAGAAATAACCCCCTAATTAACCATTAGGAAACCAACAGAATCTACCACACCTGAGATTACTTGGAGTGGGTGGCTGGGGAACCATCTGCCTCTATTTCCCTGAATGTTTCTGAAAGATTTGTTTTGGGCCAATATCACCCAAAGTCACTTGAGTTTATCTACCAGGTAAAGGGGGGACTAGCCTAGAACATCCTTTTATTTCTGGTGCACTTATGGTTGTTTCCATTTATTTTGAACCAATCTCATTGTCAGAGTAAGCCAGGAAGTTACTGTCCCTAAGTAAGACTCAAAATGGGAAAAAAAAAAAAAAAAAAAGGCCACCAAGTCAGTGCAGGGTACCTAACCATGCAACAGGACCTGCAACAGACTCACCACTCCCAGCCACCAAGAAGCACCTCCCAGCCATACAGCTACATGGATTTTTACATGGTCTCTCCCAGCAGAGGTAGCTGGGGCAATTGGGGAGTGAAGGACGTCAACCTCCAATCAACCTGGGATCCCTGTGCATTTTTCCCTGTTTAAAATATACTAAAAATAAATTAGTAAACATTGCTGTTTACAGAAATAGAAATCATTTCTGTTTCCAAAGGCCTCTCACCATCCCAGTCGTGGACACTTCCAAGACTGCCACCCATAACAACCTCTCCATGGTCCACCCGGAGCAGGCGGGTGGGTAAAACAACCAGAGTCCCTTGAGACTGGGAGCTCCTCAGGCACCTGAGAATTCCAGTTTCACATCTCTAGTTCCAGAGAACGGAGAATCTTCAGGACTCTGGAGGGTAGCAGGGTGTTCATCCCTTCTCATCATTCCTGGGGGCTGTCTCCAGGCAACCCTCCCTTTTAGGATGCTATGTGTTGTAAGAACTCCTGCTATTTGCGGGCCCTCTGTCCCTCCCCAGGGTCCACCGTGCCTGCCTGCAACCACCCTCAGCAGAGGAACCAGTCTGTGCCTTGACTAATGACTCTGGGAAAGAGGGGTGGGCAGCGAGAAGGCAGGGACACGGCCTGGGAGATCGTCCTGGAAGGGACGACTAAAAGCAATGACCATCAGACAGGCAGGCGGTGAAGCTGGTCGCCAAGATCGGGATGGAGCCGGAGCTGTCCACCAGGTTAGCCGGTGGCGGGTCGACGCGAGGTGGCGGGTCAACGCGGGGAGTGCGACGGCGTCCCCGATACTCGATCATGTCGGGATGATAGGCTGGGTGGCGGCGGGCATGCTTGGTCAGGTGGTCGCTCCGGGAAAACTGCTTGGGGCAGAGGGGACAGGAGAAGCGCTTCTCGCCTGTGTGCGTCCTGTAGTGGCGGGCCAGCTCGTCGGAGCGCGTGAACTTCTTGTCGCAGTCGAGCCAGTCGCAGGAGAAAGGGCGCTCACCCGTGTGGGTGCGCTGGTGGGACTTCAGATGCGACGACTTGTAATAAGCTTTGTTGCAGCCCAGAAAGGGGCAGCGGTGGCGCTTGGCAGCAGGTGTAACCGGCCTCCGACGGGGTCCTGGGCCCGTGACGGGGGCAGAGCCAGCCCCAGGGGCCGCGCCGGGGACCGCGCCGGGGTCCCCAGGCGCTCC
>NW_004567106.1:60457918-60471194 GCF_000260355.1 Condylura cristata
GGAGCCCGCGGGGGCGGCGGGACCCGCCCCGGCCCGCAGGACACCCCCTCGGAACGCGCGGCCCACCGGGCTAAGTCATTTTTAACAGCCTAAGAAATTATCTTGTCTTCGCATTCTGGCCTCTGCTGGCGAGCCAGGTAATTTTAATAAAGAGAAAACTCCCCGATCGTAACTTCTGGGCAGCCTGCCGGCTTCGCCCCCCCTCGGCCGCTGGTCCTCAGCCAGCTGGGTGTCCGGCGGAGTCCGAGAAACTTTTTTTTTTAAGGGAAAAAAAATGCTAATACCTGACATGTCTTTCGATTCATAATTGCGATCGCTGGTTAACCGGGCTGCAAGTGCATTTCACTTCTGCCCACCGCTTGCAGACCAAATGAAAAATATCCGCAGATCTGCATCCAAAAAAGTTTTCTCATTTACCAGCTCCACTGTTAATCCAGGATCGGTAGCAGTTCCCTAAAATAGATCCACTACGTAGCCATTAATTAATAGCATTTTGATCCAGCAACATTTTTAACCTTGAAAAAGCAAAGAATCCTCTCGTGGTTGAAATTGAAACTTAAAATCCTTTGAGCAACAATTTAACTATTCAACTAACGAAAGAAAAATGCATGTTTAAACTGCATTAACCTGTCACAGGCATGCAAACAAATTTCCACGCTGAAATATAAATTATAGAGTAGCAGCGAGATCAACACATTAAAATGGACTCCCACAATTTTAATAATAGAAAGTCACGTTCCAATTAGGCAACATCTTTTATTTTTCCTTTGACAAAATTAAAAAGAAGAAAATGCAGCAAATGGTATAGAATTGCTCATATGGTGTTTTGTGATTGTGGAGGTTTCTCTTTTTATGTTGTCAGATGTGTGTGTGATTTTGTCTTAGCATTTCACCAGAGCGTTCATTTTCCCCCTCCTTTTATTAAAAAAATTTAAAACATATAGAAAAACAAATAGGATTATTTCTAAATATAATCATACCACTGTTTTGATGCAGAGAAGCTTTACTTTTACAACAGTGAATTACGTGCATTTTAATTGTAATTCTGGAGTACTTTCCCTTTTCTTTGAAAATTAAAAAAATACCTGTGTGCCAAGAATAAGATACACTCATGTATTTACTCCCTAAAATAATTTAACATGAAATATTTGTCATATTGGCTTTAGAATTTTTTCATTTATATTAAAGAATGTCACTTTATTTTCCCCTCAGTCCCATTTTCTTCTCTCTCCTTACTTCCCTAGATAATCAGCATTTCCAGTGTATAATCTTGCAGTGTCTGTTATTATTCCTTTATTTCCTAATCATCTATGTATTGGTGTAAATGCATATATCCATGCTTATGTGTTTTAATTTTTTATAAATAGTATGGTGCAGATATTATTTTAATTTATTCTTTACCCTCAATGTGATTTTTGAGAACTATCCATGTTGATACCTACAGAATCTACGTTATTCATTTTCAGCACTTTTATAATACTGTCAGCTTTATTATTTTTATGGACATGCTGTCCTAAAGCAGGTAATTATAAAGTCCCTTGCCTCAAAACTTCAGCCTATTGACTCATGTAATATACACATATTAAAATCCTATCAGAATTCTTTACTAGCTGCTTTCTTTAATTTACAGAAAATGTAAACATTTTTGAATGCAGAGAGAATCTCATGAAAAGCCATGTATTTCATATAATTGGGAAATGTTAACATTTTGTCATAGCTGTTGCAGATCTATTTTTAAAATGTGAACTATCCCACATTTCTGATAGAATTAAAGTCCCTTTTTTTACTCCTCCCCCAAACTATTCTCTACCCTCCAAGGCAAACATCATGAAATTGTCATTAAGCTTCCAATCTAGGTTTTACACTTTTACTATATAAAAACCCATAAAAATATAGAATATTGCTTTGTTTGATTTTTGAAATGTACAGTGTGGTGTTTGCACATATTATGTGTCTTGTTTTTTCCCCTTCATGGTATGTTCTTATTCTTTCTCTCCATGTTGATAAAAATAAACCCAGTTCATTCATTTTAATTACTATATTGTAGATCCATGCATATAAATGTGCCACATTTATTCATTCCCTACTGATGACTGTTTAAGCCACTGCCAATATTCTGGTATTGCGGGAAGGGCTGATAGGAACATATGTGTACATGTGTCCTTTGCACATATGTGAGAATTTCTCTGTGTATCTACCTGGATGGAAATTGCTAGGTTACACACACTTTTTATTAGAGACTGCCAAATGGTCCTCTAATTCACACCCCCATCAACAGTGTCTGAGAGTTCTTGTTTCCCTCACATGACCTTCAGCACTTTCCAGATTTAGATTTTTCTTATTTATGACCATGTGATTTTTTAAAAGCCCAGTATCTTATTGTTTATTTGAATTTCTCTCACTGCAAGTGAGGGTGAACATTTCTTCATATATGGACTGGTTATTAAGGTTTCTGAGTCTGTGATTTGTTTTTTCACAGTCCACATCCATTTTCCCAATGGTCTGTGTGTGTACTCATTTCTTTTTAACGTGATTTGTAGTTCATATAGTGTGTAAATATTATGTACAATATGGCTTTTGATGTCTTCTACACTATAGAACCTCTAAAATGTAGTCATTTTCACTGATCTTTCTGTAGCTCTTGTGTCATTCATGTCTTAGTAAAAAGAATATCTCCACACCTGATGGCATGAAAATAGAGTCTCCTAGGTGTTTTTCCTTAATGTTTTAAAGTTTTGCTTTCTACACTTGTAAAATGGATTCACCTGAGGCTTTTCTTTGTTTTGAATGGTGCCAGGTAGGAATTTAATTTAATTTCCCCTTCCTCTTGTAAAAAAGCTGTTGTCCTGACCTGACTTAAAAGAAGGTTTTTTATTTCCCCCATTAATATGCTATGCCACCATGACTATAAGTTAAATCTCCAAATATGCATGGATACTGCCTACTCTGTCCTTTCCCCACTTCTCAAACCAAGTCTGAGCCAGTACCACACTGTTTTAATTATTATGGCTTTATAACACGCCTGCATGTCTGATGGGCATTTCTCCCCTTTGCTCTCCCCTTTGTTGGCTATCTTGAACTTCTATTCTTCCACATTAAATTTAGTATCAGTTTGTCCAGTTCCACTGGAAAGCCTTTTGATATATTCTTGATTTAAATTTATAAGCTACATTTTGGGAGATATGACATCTTTATAAAATCAGGTCATCCAATCCATTAATATTTTCTTGATTTCTTAGTATCCTTTAATATAATTTTATAACTTGTTGATAAAATTCTGGTACTGCTTTGTCAGATGTAGTCCTAGGTACCTCACAGCTTTTGTTGCTGTTATATGTGGGATCCTTTTTCTATTAGATTGTTTTAATTGGTTTTAGCTGTTGTTTGGAAATGTTATTGATTTTGGAATAATCTTGTTTTGGCAAACATGCTGAACTTTCTTATTAGTTAAGTAGCTTATTTACAGATTTTCTTGCATTGTCACAGAGATAATCATATTATTTACAAATAACACTCTTTCTACCTTTTCCCCTTTTCTTATCTCAGTGAGCTGGGACCTCCAACACCAAATCACATAGGGTGGGAGCAAAGCATTGTTCTCCTATTGCTATCTCATTAAGAGTGTTTCTTATGTGTCATCATTATTTACATTTGCTGTAAGTTTTTGCTAGAAACTCTTTGTTAAATCAAGTTATCCTCTTCCAGCCCAGCTGAGTTTAAAGTAGGAATATTTTAAAACCATGTAATGAACACTGAATTTTACTAAGTGCTTTTTCAAAACTATTGAGATGATTATAGGTTTGTCATTGATATGTTAATGTAACGAGTCACCTTGATAGTTTTTTCTAATGTGGACTTACCCTTTGCATTCTTTGAGATAAACTTTGTTTTGACCTAATATACTATTGTGTTTATTTTGTTTCATTTTTTTATATATTACCTCATGCTTTTCTACCTTAGTATCTATAGTCACAAGTGATCTGGCTTCTAATTCTCTTTTTTTGCACTGCCTTACTTCATGTTTGATATCAGGCTTCTAATACCCCCATAAAATGCACTTTGAAGTGTCCCTTTTTCTACCTTTCTGGTAACAGTTAGTACAAGTACTATTGAGTGTTTGGTAAAGGTTATCTGTAAAATCATCATATTTAAAAAGTTCAACTCAAATTCTCTAGTATTAGTTTAATGGGGCTTTCTATTTTTCTTGAATGAATTTTGGTAGTTCACATTTTTCTTTAAAAATCAGAAATCACATTCAAGACTCTAATTTTTGTATATGGTTCACAACAGTCCCTTATTATTTAAAAATTCTATAATTAGATCCTTTATAATTCTGATATTATATATTTGTGAATTTTAGTTTTTCTTTTTTGTCTTAACAGAGATTTATCTGTTTTTAGACAAACCTTTATAGGCTCAACATAGGCTTTTCAGCTCGCCAGCTTTTATTGATCTTATTTGTTTCTTTCAAAACATACACATTTGTTTAACTTCTATTTTCATTTTTATTACTCTCACAGCTTTGTTGAGCTTAACATGTTCATTTTTTTTAAAAACTAGCCTTTCAAGTTAAATGTTTAACATGCTAATTCCCAATCTTTCTCTCTTTTAAAAAAATAAACTGAAGGGCTCTACATTACCCTTGCTTTATCTGTATCCTGCTAGTTTTCAAAATATTGCTTTCAATTGTCATTCAGTTCTAAATACTTTGGAATTTACTGTGATTTTTAAACACTAAAATTTCAAGAAGGCGCTTTTTCTGAATGACAGAAAAAGGTAGTATTTGCTTTTATGTCCATGATCATCTAAGAGGAACTCTCATGGCAATACAGAAGGCAACTTTGTGGTTAAGGCAAGTAGTACCAGAAGCACAAGTAACTTTAAAGCACTAGTACTATGATCTGGAAACATTCTTTGACTAGACAGTGTTCTATCCTTGTGCTGACAGATGGTTCTAGATATTTCACGCATTCAACCAGTTTACACAGGTGGCCTTCACTATCGCAAGCATTCATCTGAGAACTGGACCAGTGAACCAAAAACCCAATATGGTTCTTATATTGCAGATGGTCTAGGTGATGCTCCTGAACTCTGATAAAGAAATGCAAACCAGAGGCTTAGAGTTGGACTATGAACGCTGGTTTGGGACCTTTTGAAATAGCTCTTCCACTTCCAGTGAGGGTACCCAGTCCCTGACTGCTGAGAAGGACCTCCTGGGAGATCATTCTGGCTGAGAAGAGGCAGAATTGAAGGAAACTGCAGAGAGGAGTGTCCTTATTACACAGATAGTTCCTCAGGGAAGGGAGGGGAGGTTTCTTATTGTCTATTGTGGTTGCTTGGGATCAAGGGGTTCTCTGGGTAATGGACAGGGTGTCAGTTGTTCAGATTGATGACAAGACTTTGTGGTCTCTGTACAGCTCATATTCTATCACTTAGCTACTCTGTAGCCAGTGCATTCTTGGGTAACTTCTGTGGAACTGGCAGTAAATGGGAATGTTTAGAAGAGCAACTAAACTTAGGGTAATTTCTCAACGAACTGTCTCGAATGGCCTTCAAGTAAGTGCTACTGAAATCTCTCCTAAACCCATGCACCAGTGCCAGGGGCAACATCAAAGTGATGTTCCAGAAAGCCTTGAGAGGGTAACCTGCCCATCCCTTTGGTCACAAGTGGTTCCGAGGACGCACACAGTAGGCATTCTATAAATAAACACGGAGGAAGTGAATGGGACCATAGAAACTGGCAGATTGTATCGCTCTTCCTGGACGACTGCCAACCTCAAATAGTCAACATTCATTCCCAGGAACCCTGCAGACCTGTTTCCATCTGTGTTGTCTCCTTTCTGCTTTCTGCCCGTCCACTCACTGGAGTTCTTGCCCCACTATGTCTTGCTTTCTTAGGGCCTCCAATTCAAAACATACCTTCTCTCTCCAACCTCTTCTGTCCCTCCTTTTCTAAGAACATTTTGACTCAGCACTCAAAAATGGGTTAATATCTCCAGTTCCCAAGAAATCTCTCAATTGACTCTCCATCCTCTCATTTCAGCCACATGGTCACCACCCCCCTGAAAGCCAAATTTCTTCAGCTGACCATATTCTCGGTCGCCGTTTTCTTCCCCTCCACCCACTTATTATTAAAATCACTCCAACACTTAGCCTTCATGTTGCTTCAGAAATTCTTAAAATCCACACAGATGCACAGCATATAAACGCATTGAATGTCACTGAACTATATACCAATGTGATTAAAATGGTGAATTTTATATAGACATTACCACAATTCAAAAAATCTCTTCTTTGAAAAAGCTGGGGGGAAAA
The DNA here is from genome assembly GCF_000260355.1 of Condylura cristata. Taxonomy (NCBI): domain Eukaryota; kingdom Metazoa; phylum Chordata; class Mammalia; order Eulipotyphla; family Talpidae; genus Condylura; species Condylura cristata. Next base: position 60,464,234 of record NW_004567106.1, read on the forward strand.
AGGTCAAGAATGACCTCCACATTGCCAAATCCAGTCCTCAAATTACTAGAATTCTCAGAGCAGTTGAGTAATCTTTGAACCATTCTCTTCTTTCTGCTTCCATGACACTCCATTCTTTTAGTGACATTATTTTATTTTCTCCTATTTTTCTAAATTTTCCTTCTCAGTATTCATTGTTCCCTTCTCCTTTCACCTAATATTTAAAATGTAAATTTGACAGTATTCAATGCCATCCTCTCTGAAGCCTATCTTCCTTCTCTAGATAACTTTGTTGTTTTTTTTTTAAGATTTCTTTATTTTTGCATACATAACTGGGGTACAAGCCAGAAGTGCAGGGGCAGTGAGAGGCTTCACCAGAGACAGAGTGGGGAGCAGAACAGGCAGATCAATGCAGTACACTGCTGAGGGGAGCAGTGGGCGGGTCAGGAGAGGTCTGCCGCGCCATGTGGGTCACCTCCAGGGTGGGAGATTGAACTCGTGCTGCAGTGGCTTCGGAGAACTTCATAATGCAGTGCTTTAACTTGTTGTGCCACAAGGGAGAGCCCCCATCCTATTTTTTAAGTCAGGAAACTGGGGGGTCATTTTTGATACTTCCCTCTTCATCAGTCCTTCACGTTTATCTTTACATAGTTATTTCTACCTTTAAAATACATCTCAGGATACACTTTTATCATTTTCTTGCCTATACCCTAATCCAAACCACCACTATCTGTAACCAAATGTCCGTATGTGTGTAATGACATTTTGGGTGCAGGCTATAGGATGTGGACATCTTTGGGGAACCATGATTCTGCCAACGTGAGGCTGAAGCAGGGTTAAGTGAAGGAACAAGATGGCAGGAGACCTGCCAGGAGATGAGCGTGTTTGGGGACCTGGGCAGGTAGAAGGTGGCTAGGCAAGGGCTTCGTAAGCCAATGTAAAGCATGAGGGGTGGGGGGCCTCCCTGGTGGCGCAGTGGGTTGGGTTGCAGCACTGCAACCTAGAGGCAGCAACGTCAGTGCAAGTTCAATCCCTGGTCAAGGAGCTGAGTCACAAGGCGCAGCAGACCTCTCCGGTCTCTCCTGCTACTCCCCTCAGCAGTGTACTTCCTCCATCTGCCTGCTCTGCTCCCCACTCTGTCTCAGGTGAAGCCTCTCACTGCCCCTATACTTCTGGCCTGTACCCCCTCTCTGTATGCATAAATAAGTCAATCTTTAAAAAAAAAATGAGTGAGACGGGAATTCCGACAGATCATTTTGAGCAGTAAGGGACCCCCAGTTACTTTCTAGAGATTCACTCTGGATGCTGTGTGAAGAGACCAGGGAGACTGGGCAAACGCCCCAGCAGCACAATGGCGCTTCAGAGCGAGCAGGGGCTGTGCAGATGTGCTCAGCATCTGGGTGTCCTTCGCTTAGCACAGGGAGGGGCTGCTTGCTGCCGGGTTGGGCTCAGGGTAGGAGAGAAGGGGAAGGCTCATGCATGGCTTCAAGAACTTCAGCCCAGTAAGGGGTAGAATATCCTTTTTTATTTTGCTCAGAAAGAGCAGGGTGTAGGTACTTGGGCTATGAGCCTGCTGCTGTTGCTGTTTGAAGTCTGACTTGCATCCCTGGCTGAGTATCGGGATGAAAGGACTTTCGAAATAATCACTGTTTCCCTAGGTGTGCTCCTGGAAGACAGGATCTCTAATGCTTTAGAGTTTCTCAAAATGCCACATGTAATTATTTTTGTTAAATAACTTTTTAGTAATAATAAGACATTCAGTAGTTTTCAAACTAACGGTTTAGTGTTAAAATATACACATCAAATATTTTCTACTTTATATAACCTAGTCACTTCAATGCAGTGTTTTAGATTCCATTTCAGCTCTTGATAAACCCCCATGTGCTTAGCTGTTAGGTTCCATTTCTATCCAGCTGAACTTCTTTCAAGTTACACCCGGGCTCATGTTAATTTACAAGTCGATGTTAAGTATACATGACCTTATGAAAAACAGGTGAGCCTTTATTTGACTCATTTCAAATACTTTTCAGTGCCTGGAGTGTTATGGGCTTTAAAAAATAACCATCGACAGGAAGAGTTAGCACATAGTAAATAATCAGTAAATATTTTTACATAATGAGACAGAGAGCAGAGGCCAGCTGAGGTGTCTATATTAAAACAGGAAAAAAGTGGGTTAAGAGGTTCTACAGTAATGAACCAATAGTTCAGCAATATGTGTGGACTCTAAAAGGCAGAGCTGAATCCCAGCCTAGGATGCTAGGATACTCCTCTCACATGGAGGGAGTGTAAGCTGGAGACAGTAAGTTGTAGAAATGACTTGCTATTTTGACATTTCACATCTTGGTACATACATTAGAAAGACTCTTGTTCTTGGCCCCAGGAGACAGCTTCGGATATGTTCAGCATAACATTTGCAAGCAAATTCGGGGCAATCGAAATATTCATAAAAATTCAAGGCAGTACTATAGACAGGTGAAAATAAATGACGACTCCCAACTAGTTCAATCATACAGAATGTTTTTGGCTTAGGAGACAGAGAAGAGAATAAACCCAAGATTTTTGAAGACTGTGTCTAATAGGATGATAGTTACAGAAAGCTGAAATTCATGGGAATTATCACAGAATCAGTGTGCTAGAGTTGTTGAGAGCCCCAGCTCGGCAACCAGCCAATCAGTCCTTGGTCCATCACTTAGCTGGTCACCAATTACATGACCCTGATGAAGTTACTTCTCATTTATAAAAAGGATAATAATAGTGCTCACCTCATTGAACTTCAGTGAGAAAGCAGCCAGTTATTATATGTAAAGTGATTAGCCATGTGGTAAGGACTACTTCAGTTATATATGGGATTGTTTATCCATAATAAAGCCACGTGTTAAAAGCAGAATCCATTAATGGATTATTTGGAGGCAATAGTATCTCTGGTGGGGGAAGAAAGGGGATGAGATTTCATTTAGTGTTTTGTTTTTCAAAAGCTAAGGTACCAACAAGGTGATTGACTAGGTTTGTCAACATGCCAGGTGGGCACACTCCTGTCTGCTGTGTTATTCACTGTACTTTTCATGTGCTTGAAATATTTCATTTTTGAAAATGATAGCACAGAGCCTGTGACATGGCAGTGATTAGGAAGTGGTACGGATTCGGGAGCATCCAGCTGACTTCCTTTCCCATGCTTTCTGGTCACCGGGGAGGAAATGGTGGGCTCAGTGGTGGTGGGTGGGTGGGGGAGACGGAGCCAGGCTCTGAGGGAAAACGATTTTGAACTGACAATTCTATACCTAGGTGAACATGTCATTTCAGTGTGAGAGCAAAATCAAAACACATTCAGAAGTGTCAGTGTCCAGAAAACACACCACTTCAGTCCTCTCTAGAACAGTAACTAAGCAATGCATGCCAGGTATAGAAGAAGTGATTCAAAAGAGGAAGACATGCAGGATGCGAAATCCAGTGGCCAAACGTGGTGAAATGTAAAAATCACAACCGATTCAGGAGCGTGGAGAAAGGGCAGGAGGAAGAGAGCGCGAGAGAGCTCGAGCATGAGAATGAACTACAAACCTGGAGTTAAAATCCCCAGGGGTCTTTCCCTGGGAAATAGCAGAGGGCAAGGGAGAAAAGTAAAAGCACGGAAAGGTTCTTGACTCGCTGGAGTGGAGTTAGTTACAATGACTAATTGAAGGTATTGGTTTTATAAAGCAAGTTTAAGTATGTGCTTAAAAATTAAGGAGTAAGCACTGGAAAAACTGGGAGTTACTAATCGCTGAAAGAAAGAAATCAGAAAACTTAAGCAATTCCATCACAGGGGAAAGGAGAAAAAGGAGAGTCAGCGATAAAGTGTATAAACAGTATACACAGGGAATAGGCAGAAATTAGTCCAAAATCAAAATCACGATGTGAATGGATTTACTAACCCTATGACAAGACCTTCAGCTTAGAAATGACCCCAAGCCCTGAAGAGCTAGGTACTGTCTCCCCAAAACACCTAAGAGAAAACAACCCAGAAAGTTAAAATTAAATGGAAACAGATGTAACAAAAAAAGCCAAATTAACGTTTCTAGTGGAGAATAGATAAGAATATGGAAGGTTCCAATACAATTGTGAAAAAACTTTATATTTAAGAAATAATGGACTGTATCCATTCAGTTTTAAAATGTACATGGAATATTTACAAAGGGAATTGCAGTAGAATCTATAAAGTAGGAATTACAAAACTTACATTTGCTGACCACATGCATAAAATTATTGAACAAAAAATAGTAAAAATTTCAGACAAAAACTCTATCCTCTTCAAAACAAGAAAACACACTTCCAATTAACTTGGATTAAGGAGGAATTAAAATTGAAATTACAAACTACTTAGAAGTGAACAAATGAACACACTACATTTCAAGAGCTATGAGTGCTCGCAAAGTGTGGCAAATGGGAAGATTTACAGCTTTGAGTGCTTGTAGAAAACAGAAATTGTGAAAATAAACAAACGAAGCTTTTGAGTCAAGAGCTAGAAAAAGAACAGGAAATAAACCCAAAGAAATAAAAGGAAAAAGAATAAGAATAAAATAGAAATTAATGAAATAATTGCTAAAATCAATTACTTCTTCTTTGTCAAGACCCATAAAATATATGACTGCTTAGTGAATCTAATTAAGAAAAAAAGAAGATATAAATAACGTAAGGAACAGGAAATGTGGAAGAATGAATGATTACTATGCACAACTTTAAATAAATGTAATTAAAAACTTAGATGAAATGATTGATCCATAGAAGTTCAAATCACCAAAGCTGGTTCTATATGAAAGAGAAAAACCTAAAAACCATCTTAAAAATGGAAAAATAATTAAAAGTCTACCAAACAAAACAAAACAAAACAAAGCACCAAATCCAAGTAGTTTTGCAAGCTAGAGCTACCAAAATCAAGGAACAGATATTCCTCATTTTATAGAAATGTTTCTGGCACATATAATGGACTGAAAGCTTTCAATTCATCCATGAAGTAGAAAACCTTGTTCTGAAGTCAGAGGAAGACAGAACTAAAAAAATGGTTTCATTCACTTACAACCACAAGTACTATTGATAAATTTCTAAATAAATTATTAGGACATCAAATATAGCAGGGTGCTAAAAGAATATTAGATCAAGCCCACTGGTAGATCTCTGTAGAGGAAGAGTAGTTGGAAAACACATGAAAAGGATTCGTTGTGTTCTCTTAGTAGACTACAAGATGAATATATCTCAATAGGTATCCCATAAAGTAGTTGATAAAATGTACCACATATTCCTTATTTAAGAAGGAAATATTCAGAGAAGTGCCCCATATTTGAAAATGTGTGCCTTTCAATAATCTCCACAAGAAAATCATGAAATACTTGAAGCACTGAACCAGATGTCCCATTCAGTGTAATAATGGAAAAAAGCCAGAAATAACATGTCTAAAATATTTGTATATTTCTATATGAAATACAGATACAAAACTCACTTTTGGCAGATATTTTCATCCTCCTGAAAAAATCCAAGTGTCCCAGAAACTTTAGAGCTAGGAAGATAAAGATCTTCACGCTGGAAAGTATACGACAGAATTGAAGCTCACAGAGGCTGAACAAATGGAAAAGCACATACTGTCGTACAACAGCATGTATTATCCCCCCCAAATTTACAGATTTAATACAATATTCCAGGCAACATGTCACTTGGTTTCTGTATGAAATTTGGCAAATTGATTCAAATTCATGTAGAAGGAAAAAAATGGCAGGAATGACATTTTTCTAGCCCATACAAAACATATTGAGAATCAACATAGTGTGGATTAGCGTAAGACTATTGATCATTTGATGGAACAAAAGAGATGTCCCACAAAGAGGTAATTGTAAGGGTTCCATATATAATGAAAGTGACATTTCAAGAGAGTAGGGAAATGATAGATACTTTATTATAAAGTGTTCCACAATTAGGTAGTCATCTGGGGAAAATAAATTTCAGTGACCTCCATATACAATATAAAAAATTAATTCTATCTGCCTTAGAGATGCAAGCATAAAGTTAAAATAACTGGGATAATGTGAATAGACATCGAGAATGTTATCTGGTAGAATTCAAAATCTAGTCATGATTAACAACTCTTTGAAAACCAGCAATAGGAAGGATTGTCTTCAACTTGGTAACAGCATCAACAGCAAAAAGGCGAAAGACCAAGTGACTCCTCCTTACACTGGAAGCAAACCAAGGACACCAACTTTCCCATTTCTTTTCAGCAGTGAGTGGACTTTAGCTAGAGCAACAGGCAAGGAAAGTATACAGCTTACAAGGGAGAGCTAGAGCTGCTTATTATCCGATATTTAAAAAATCCCAACGAATGTACCAAGAAGTTACTAGAACGAATGAGTAAGTTACTAAGGCTGTAGAACACCAGGTCAATATACTAAAATTAGTATTTCTGCATCCTCAGTGAACAAATAAAAAAATCAAAATTAAAAAGACTGTACTATTTACCACCTGAAGCAATTCCGTTCAACTCCCCCAAAACATGAAATGTTCAGGATGCGTTGAGCAAAATGGTCATCCATGGCCTGAAAGTCTTAACACAGTGCTGAAAGAGGAGAGACTTACTGTCCCAGGGGCTCCAGACTCCACACCGAGAAGAGGGCTCCAAACTGACATACATATTCAATGGGATCCTAGTCAGCATGTCAGTGGGGTGACTGTTTTTGTCAGGTAGATAGATTTGAAATGGGTATGGAAAGACAAAGGAACTAAAATAACCAAAGTGATTCTGGTAAGGAGAACACAGTTGGAGGGAGACCCACGCCATCCGATTCCAAGAACTGTGATATGAGTACAGTGCAGTCTGTTGGGGAAAGACAGGTGCAGGGTTAATGGATCAGAAGAGAGACTCAAGGAATAGAACAAAACAGCCAAGTGGTTTTGACAAAGGTGCAAAACCACTCGGTAGAGAAAGGCTGGCACTTCCGGAGGTGGAGGTGGAGGTGGGGGT
>NW_004567106.1:60471294-60500722 GCF_000260355.1 Condylura cristata
TGGTTGGTGGGGGTGGGTTTGGGGGTGGGGCTCCGACCACAGCCGGTACAGATGTAGCAACTGAGCCTCAGTCCAGGCCTTTCCTGTTGTGCAAGGTGGACACAAGCTGCTCACACACACACCTGTAAAATCCCCAAAGAGAAAACTTCTAGGAAAAGAGATCTTTGTGAACTTAGATAAGGCCAAAAATGTTTTTCATACAATTCCAAACACTTGATCCAGGACAGAGAAAAAACTGTAAGTTGAACTTTATGAAAATTAAAAATGTCTTTACAAATGACGCTGTTACAAGAAGGAGAAAACAGTTCACAGCCTGGGTGGAACATCTCCAAGTTACACCTCTGATAAAGGGCTTGTAGGGAAAGACAGAAGGAGCTTTAAAAATGCAATACTAAAAAAATAATTGAAAATGCTATTTTGAACAGATATTTGGTGAAAAAAGATGAGTGCGTGGCAAATAGGTTTGCGACAAGTTGCTCAACATGGTTAGCTACTAAGGACACACACCTGAAAACATCATGAGGTATCACTATACCCTTCTTTGAATGTTTTTTACAAATCTGAGGATACTGAGTCTGGAGCAGTGGGGGAAGGCAAGGTGATATCGCCACTTTGATAACTTACACAGTTAAATCCAACTCTAGGAGAGAGCAACTCCTCTCCTAGAACTTGCATTCATCAAAAAAGTGTGAATTTTCATCATGTTTTTATTTGGAATAGGCAAAACCCAGAAGCAGCCCAAGTTCCCTTACCCTGGACAACAGATGGACAAACCGTGACATTTCCATGCCGTGGGGCACAATGAATGATAAAAGAATAAACTGCGGATACAACACTGGTGAATCCTGTGCACACTATGGTAAGTGAAAGAAGTCAACGCAAAGGGTTTGACTTCAGATATTCCATTTAGGTGACGCAGTGACCGAAAACACACTGGGTCTTGCACAGTGGAGTGTGGCGTGAATTTGGGGGGGGTCATAGACCTGTTCTGTATCTTGTTTGCCATGGAGGTTAGATGGCTGAACTCATAAAGCATGAGACAAGGAGAGAACTTTATGTAAATTGTTAGGTGCAAATTAAAAAAATAACTGAAAAAAGTATAGACTTTATCATTTTTTGCAGTAGCCAAGGAGCTCCGGAAGCCTGCAAGTTACAATGTTGAAAAGATTCACAGATTTGATTAGGATGAAATGTTAACCTGAACCTCCTTGCAGACCTTTCACCTTAGATAAAATTAACTCAAATCAGGACCAAACTCAATTAGGACAAATGTCACTAGAAACAAATCCAAAAGTCAGGTTCAGTGAACATAACAGACAAAGGATTAAGATCCATAATACAAAGAGAGCCTGCAAATGAATATGAAAAAAGATAAATAATATAACAAACAACCTGGCAAAGTACATCAAGTTCAAGGGAAAGTAAAGAGAATCCACACAAAGCACCCAATGAACAATAAACAGGAAGGGTCACAGCCCCTCCGTTACAAGGCGGGAGGAAAATTATTTTCAGCCAGCAGACAACAACTTCTTAAAATTGTTAAAACTCAGCTCTGCTAAGGAAGTGAGGTCTCAGTGGAGGGTCCAGGTGTTAGAACTGGTACAGCCTTTGGAAGGTAATAACCGTAGATATCAAAACCTTAAATATGTGTCTCTGTTGATTTAGGAATTTCGATCCTTTGCACTAACACCACAGAAAAACATGTATATGTGCAGAAAGATAAACCTACAGGATTTTAAAAAATTGAAGTATTATTTGGAATGGTCAAGAATAGGTACAAATTTAAACATCTATTATCTGATAAGCAATTACATGAATTGGGTAAATCATGCTGTGATGACAAACAATACATATGTAACGGCTGATAGGACGCTTTGGGTTTCTCCCCCAAAGACCTGCCTTTTATTAAGTGAAAAAAGGAAGTAGTAACCCATGCATAATTATCTTATAAATCTATACACACACACACACACACAGAATAGGTTTTAGATAAATACACATCAAAATGAAGGCAGTGATTGTGGAGGGATGATACTGGGGAAATTTGTTTTTTCCTTTACATACTTTGGTCTTCTCTCAACCTCTAGATGCAAATGTATCTATGTTTTACTTACATAATTTTTAATTCATAAACTATAATTCAAATATATCGATGCATTTTAAAATAAATCAGCCAAAGTATAAAACAAAGCAGTATGTCATTTCAAAATTATGAGTGAGGATAAAGCAAACTTTATTAATACAGCAAGAAAAAAAAAGAGCATTAAACAGTAGCCATAATATAAATGACCAGAACAAAAACCAGGTGTAACTTTATTTATATAGAAATGAATGGTTTTAAAATCCCTATCGAAAGATACAAGGCTCTCAGATTAAGTGGGATCAAAATAGATAGAGCCCCTCCCTCCCGGGTGGCGCAGCAGGTTAGAGCACATCACTAAGAAGCTCAGCCACTTCCGCATGAGTTCGATCCCCGCCTGCCCCGGAGGTGACCACATGGCGTGGCAGACCTCTCCTGACCCGCCCGCTGCTCCCCTCAGCAGTGTACTTTCTCTATCTGCCTGTTCTGCTCCCTGCTTTGTCTCTGGTGAATCCTCTCACCCTCCACATCTCTGGCCTGTACCCCAGTTCTGTATGAATAAATAAATCTTTAAAAATATATATATATCAGAGGCGAAAAACATTAAAAGGAGCCTATCCATACGTGCTAATATTAAAATCATACAGAAGAGGATTCAGGACCAGACTCAATGGAACAGATAAAAAATTGTTACATTGATTAAAACAGATGCACGACCAGGCAGTACAGTCAAGAACAAAAATGTCTCCAAATAAAGACATTTATTCTGGTCTATGGTGCTACGTATTTATATACAATGAAGCTCTACATGGCAATGAATTGCTAACAGATAAATATACAACACGAAATTTAGTTACACAGAGAAATGAAGAAGGAGAAAACATTGTATGCTGTAAAACCTGTATGGTCTGGAGTTTGTTTTAAATTTTTATTAAAAATTTGAGGAAAAGGACTGGGTAGAACTGCTTCCTTTGCAGCGGAGGATGCACAGACACCTTGACACAGCCCTAAAAGTGGACTCTTGGTCGCAGCGAGGGCAGAGCAAGGGGCATTCAGCCTGCAGTGGACAGCTGGTGTGTTTCTGGCAGTCGACAGCTGGTATTTCTCTTCCCTCTGCCGTTCAGCTTTCCGGCAGCCTGGATTTCTCAGCTCCCTTCAAGGGCTGCCTAGTAATGGCTTAGAACCCTTCCTGAGACTGGTAACTAATTATAGCGGACAGCATCAATCACTCTTCCCCTGTGACTGATGGGGTTTTGGACGTTTGGCTTTATTATGGATGTTGTCAGACATTGCAAGTGAGGTGCCCCACATATTAGGAAGACCGAGCGGATCAGGAAGAATTTAGGTGATCGTGGTTAATGCTATACATCACAGGGTGACCAAACTCAGACCAAGAGGACATCTTTGAGGACAAATAATTGAACTCTGAGGTTCTTTGCAAGGCTGGGAAGCCTTACTCTGTCTCTTCTAAAACATCTTCATTGCTTCTCAGGGCAACTGGGTTGCTATGATGCTGGGAAGGGCTAGGAGAAATCTGAGAAAACACTGCGAGGAAGAAGCAATTGTCATCCTGTACCAACCGAGGCTCACAGCTCCTGTGGACAAAGCTGGTGGTGGCACCTCAGAGCATTGTGAAGACAGATGTCACTCAGTTTTTCTCTGAACTACCTTGAAGCAATATAAATGATGCCCTATAACTGCTGGTACCGGTGGAGACAGGGGTTGAAGTTACTGATGGAGGAAGGAACTGGACACTGATGGAAACCCTCCCTTAGGCCCTCGAAGGAAATAGCTAGGGAAGACTGGCTCCTGAACTATAGTCCAAGTAAGGTTTAGCTACCGTTGCATGGTTCATGGGAAAGAACAATTAATTCTTTTTATATAGTGGAACAAGATGGCTGCGTTTTTTTTTTTTTATGAAATGAGCCATAAGAGATCTGTGGACTGGAAATCTCCCTTTGCCTGCACTCCTGGAAATGCTGATGGCTCCACCTCCACCCACTCCCCAAGGGCATGGGGCCTTAGCTCTATCCATTTTAGAAACTTCAGGTTGATGGTGATTCTGGAAGCTGCTGGTCTGGGGCTAAACTGGAGAACTCCTTGACTGAGAGCCCCTGGGAGCAGGTCAGAGATCCCCAATGACCATTTTTTACTTCCCAAGCCCTGGAAGCCTCTGGGTAAAGGACTTCCTGGTGAAGGAATCCTTAACTAACAGACCCCCCCCCACACACACACCTTTTTAAAGATTTATTTATTTATGCATACAGAACTGGGGTACAGGTCAGAGGTGCGGAGAATGAGAGGATTCACCAGAGACAGAGTGGGGAGCAGAACAGTCAGATGGATGAAGTACACTGCTGAGGGGAGCAGCGGGTGAGACAGGAGACGTCTGCTGCACCCTGTGGGTCACCTCCAGGGCTGGGGATCAAACCAGCACTGAAGTGGGTCCTGCCAGCTTACAGTGCTGCACTTTAACCCACTGTGCCACCAAGCTGCCCAACAGCCTGCTTTTAAGGAGAGAAATGGGAGCAAGAGACTGGCTCACTGGAGCCACAGATGTGGGGTGGACTGAAGGAAATACTCTTTAGATAAGCTACATTTTTTTTTTAAATCAAATTGCTCCAAGCCCATCCCAGCATCCTGGAGACATTCCAGTGACCACAGGATGCAGGTGAGTTTCCTAGGGCTAATTTCTCAGGGTCAGTTTTGGTTCTGACCCTCATCTCTCTGGCTGTCCCTTCTTTATATAGCGTATGACTAGATTGTGGGTCTCTGACCCCCTTCCCTGTTCCCCAAATACCACTCACAGGAGATGCCCACACACTGCTCAGTTGGCCATGCATGGTCTGGCTGGCTTCTGGTAGTGACACCCACATCTGCATGGAGGGGACATCCCTCCCGCACAGAGACGGTTGGAGGGGACTGAGGTGGGCCTAACCTGTGGCCAGAGTGGGAACCTTGACTGACTCTTCAACATGTCCTTGAATGCTTTGATCCCATCCCCATCCACCAATAAACCATGCTGTTTTACAAGCAGCCCCACTCTTGCAAGTGAAGAAAAAAGAGAAAGCCACAGACTGGAGGTTTGGGACCTGGAAGGGATTTATAGTACAAGACAAACGACTTAAGATGAAATATTAGATAACCTTGTTGATTTTTTTGGAAACGCCTGTAAATTTTTTCTGACAACTCTGTCCCAGGACATGTCTCTGTCCACATGTCACAGACGCCAGTCGCCGCTTTCTCCCTCTCCTCGCCTCCTCCCAGCTCTCCTTCCCCACCCTTCATTTCACGTCTGTCTCCTTCAGAGCCCAAGACTCACTCTGCAGCATCCCGCTTCCAGCCAGCCCCGTAGGGTGTCACCCCTCACCCCCACCTTAGATGGTCTATCAAGGTCTCCTCACGGAACACAAATCCCTCTACTGTTCCAGCAACACATTCCCAGCCCATGCCAAACTGAATGCCTACTGTATCAGGCCCATGTGACGTCTGCTCGCCTGGTGGAGCAAATAACTGGGCAATGGATGTTAAGTGTGCCAACAAAAATAAACCAAGGAAGGACTGATTTATAAGCCACGAGGACAATTTGTTAATTTTAATGTAGTAACTGACAAATGGATTGAAGCTGCCCGACTAAGACCCTATTTTCATGCCGTCCAAGAGCAAGGGCTTTTTAAAAAGATTTTTAACAGGTTGTAAAACAAAAAGAAGACTTGAGTTCAGAAACCTGTGTGATTCCACAACCTCAAATATTTACTACCTGGCCCTTTTTCAGAAAAAGTTGGCTGACCTCTGGATGAGAATACTCTTGAAAGAAGGTGCGTGTGACTAAAACGGAATACCCCTTGGGAATTAGGTCAGGCTGGACAGCTTTATTTGGGGATTACCTATGTGGCCCAGCAAGATCTTTCTGCCCATCATTTTAGATGGCTGCTTCTATGGTGGAAAATGAGAGGCAGGGGTGTTCTGCAGTTGCTATGGGTGGCCAGAGAGGTGAGTGTGTGTGTGTGGGGGGAGCTGCTCCTACCCTTTGGAGGGCTCGGGAGATGGGGTTCACAGGGCCTCCAACATCCTCATGAGAGGAACAGTGGCAGAGGGTTCAGGACTTATGGCTTTCCAGGGGTAAGAGGTTGCGCCAGCATGTGGTAGAGGTGGTCCTGGCAGCGGTGGGGTTTACCTGGGATGTCTGTCAGTTCAGCAGGAGAGATGCCCTGGGGTGAGTGGAAACTGTCCCCAGGGAACATCTGAATCCCTGCTTTCCTGACTGTGGCAGGTTAACTGTTTCCCAGACCAGTGGCTGCCTGCCTCCCCGCCTCCAGTCCTGTCTTCCCAGCCTTCTCTCTCTAAATTCACATCACCTCAGTGTCTACCTCCCCATGAATTCCTCTGGCTTAATTTTTCTCCTTAATACTTATCACTGTCCAGCTACATCATTTAACTCTCCCCTTAATTACCATTTGTCTCCTCTGCTAGCACGGAAGCCCCATGAGCAAGCGGGGATTTGGAAGTGGAGGGATGTTTTGTTCACCACTTCAACTACAGTGCTTTCAACACGCCTGGCACTTAGCAGATGCTTAATAAATACTGGCTGATTGAACTGAATGAATGCTGGTTTCTTATGAGTATCACTGGAGAAAAGGCCCCTGGCAAGACTTCATTCCTGCTTATTAGGTCATGAAGAGAATTAAGTCCTTCAACTTGAACATTAAAGGAGATGTAACTTTATTTTTTATCCTAAACAAAAAAATAGCTTATTAATAGTAATTAATAATTACGATTACTAGCTCATTAATACTAATACTGGCTCATCTGTACATTTCTTCCTCAGCAAAATGTTTACATAGAACGCTCACTTATTAACAGGTTACTTAATGAAATGAACAAGGAAACTCTGACGCCATGGTCCAGGGCAGAATGATGGGCACACACGGAACATGACTTTCTGTCACTTGTTGAATGTGTTACTAGATTTTCTGCATTGACTATGCACCAAGTGTTTTTCATATATTATCTCATTTAATCCTCCTAAGAATCTTAGGAGTGGGTTCTAATCATCATCTCCTATGACATGGAGAAGGTGACTTATTCAAGGTTGTAAAATTAGTGGCAGTGCTGGGATTCGAACTCCAGTAGCTGCTGGCCCTTCTGAGGAGTCTAGCTACTGCCCAATCCTGACTTTCTTCCTACCTTGTCCACATCACAGCCCTTGTAACACAGCAGCTCTGTGATGAACTAGATTCCCACTTTATATATATGTGTGTGTGTGTGTGTGTGTGTGTATATATATATATATATATATATATGTATATATATATATATGTATATATGTATATATATATATATATATATATACACACACACACACATATACACACACACATACATTTACATCATTCTTGATTTTGTATGTGCCCGAGTGATTCCCACTTTTTAATTTTTTCTTAACATCAAACATACTCCAGTTCCGCCTTCCTCTGGAGGCTCCCTCCCCACCTTGAGTGGATTTGTCTGCCTCTCAACAACAGCCTGTTATGCTTGAATCCTAATGGCCCCTTATAAAAGTAGCTCGACTTCAATTCTAAAAATAAGGTCATATTTAAATGTATCAGGAAAGATTTTCTTTTGTAATGTGTATAATAGAAGTTCTATAAATAAAGGTGAGATGTTCTTATAACTACCACATAATTTTTGTATTTTGTACATCTCGAGTTTTGCACATTCAATTTCTTAGTGTGACTCATGACTTGAGAGAGGGTATTTTTCTTTTAATTCAATTAAATAAGTATATTTGCTTACTTTTTCTTTACAACTAGAACCGAACTGGCTAATGAAAGAGAAATGAGCTGAAACATGAGCTTGTTGTGGAGGTAAGATTACAGACACAGGGTACAATTTAATAAGCAATAAAACTACTTTTGATCAGTGCCAAACTGGAGCAGATATGAAGTACAATGAATTTACATAAGGTGGGATATCTAATTATAGGAGAAACATTGCACAGTTAGGAGCGGTTTAAATTCAGTCCCCCCAAGTGGGCTTGATAATGCCTTCTGGAAGGTTTCAAAGATTTTAACAATCTTGTTTAAAAAAAAAAAAACCACATTAAGCGCCACAAATTATGTTGGTGGATATGTAGTGCCCCCTAGTGGTGATAATATGAATTGTATGTTTTCTTCGAATTTTTCTTAATAGTTTATTCATTTAGTCACCAAATATTTATGAAGCCCTGCATTATATAAGGTTCTATATTAAGAACCATATAGACAGAAAAGTCAGATTTCTGTAACACTCAAAAAGCTAGAAGAAATCCAAAGAATTATGATAAATTAAATCTGCCACAGTGAAAACCACAAAATGAAGCCATCTAGCCATCAGGAAGGACTGGGTTAAGTAAGGGCAGGCTTTCTGAGGAGTAAGATGCGAACAGGGTTTTCATAAAATAGCCATTTTATTCTTCATAATATAAAAATGTACTCGTTGTATACAATACAAGAACTCAGAGGACCTGAAGGGAATTACCTATTATTCTATCCATTATAAGTGGTGCTCCAAGCCCCTTGTAAATGTAATTTGTTAACTGATTCCACTGCTTGTATTTTATGACCTGCTACATGCAAATGTAATTGTCATTGTAATATATCATTAAATAAGTTAATATATTTTGAATTTTTTTTTTTTTTACTAAATATACTAGTGAACACTCGTATTGGCTTTCCTACTTTTTTTTTTTTTTTTTAAAGATTTCTTTCTTTATGCATACAGAACTGAGTACAGGCCAGAGGTACAGGGGCGGTGATAGGGTTCACCAGAGATAGAGTGGGGAGCAGAACAGGCAGAACTGGTGAAGAACACTGCTGAGGGGAGCAGCGGGGGGGGTCAGGAGAGGTCTGCCGCGCCATGTGGGTCACACCTCCAGACTGGGGATCAAATTTGCGCCAAAGGTACCGCTAGCTTCGCGGTGCTATGCTTTAACCCGCTGCGTCACCAGGGAGGGTTCGGCTCTTCCTACTCTTAACAGATAAATTCTAGAATAATTGTGTTCAGTTGTTTTTTTTTTTTTTTTAAGTCCCATTGGTATTTAGATAGCAGGGATTTGTTTGGGGGAGAGTTTTTTTTATCTTTATTATATTAAATTAAGCCTTTCCTTCTAGAACTATTGCAAATCTTTCCATTTCTTGAAGCTGCTCTTATGTTCCTTCAATTAAATATCATCATTTTCATCATTAGAGTCCAACACTTCAACTGAAAGGTTTATTTCTAGGTATTTTATATATTATTGCATTGGCAATGAAATTTTCCTCAACTGATTGCTTTTCTATTATGGGTGTTGGCACAGGAACCCAACTGAGTTTTGATGGCATTGCAACTCTACTGACACCAGAATTCTAATCGTTTTTCAGCTGATGCCTTTGGGTTTCTATAGGAAACAATCACGCCATCTGAAATGACCATTTTTCCACCACCTCCCAGTAAATGGTGTTCTTTTATTTTTTTTTATTGATTGGGAGAGGCATTTACAAATACATTCCCTCTATTTCTAGTTTTCTGAAAGATTTTACCATGGGTGAGCATTGAATTTTGCCAATATTTTTTTCTGCTCAAACTGACATGATTATGTGAATTTTCCTTTTTAGTCTACTAATGTGGTGGATTATATTGATTGATTTTCAACTACTGAACTAATCTTGCATCCTTGAAATAAACCACTTGGTCATGGTATATTACTGACCTTTATATATCATTGAACACATTTGCTGATGCTTTAAGTTTTGCATCTACATTCATGTCAGATGTTTGTAAACTTCACTGATGTGTTTACAAACACATCATTTATAATTTATGATTTCTAACCACAATCAAAATACAGAATTATTTCATTACCAAAAGGTGTCTGCTGCTACTCTTTATAGTCACACTCATTGTTCTCGGGTTTTTTTTTTTTAAAAGATTCATTTATTTATGCATACAGAACTGGGGTACAGGCCAGAGGTGCAGGGGCAGTAATAGGGTTCACCGCAGACAGAGTGGGGAGCAGAACAGGCCGACTGATGAAGTACACTGCTGAGGGGAGCAGCGGGCGGGCCAGGAGAGGTCTGCCACGCCATGTGGTCACCTCTGGGGTGGAGGGATAAAACTCATTCTGGTTTAGCTTTAGCTTCTTAGTGCTGTGCTTTAACCTTCTGCACCACCAAGGAGGGCCTGTTCTTGGATTTTTTTTTTTTTATAAAAAATTTCCATTCCACCACTCACCAGTAAGTCCTGGAGATGTACTCATTCATATACACACTTAATTCAACTTAAATGCTGAATAGTACTTTATAGTATAAACATGCATTGATACATTTAACCATCCTTCTACTGATGGATTTTTAAATTATTTCCATTTTTTCACTTTTTTGGACTTTGCTGCAATGAACACCCTAATAGGCACCTCCTTGCGCATATGTGCAGGTGTGTTTGCAGGCGAGAGGGAGAAGAGTGTAACTGTTGGTGGGACAGCCCCATCTTAGATTTCAAACAGAATGGCACAGCGCGCCTCCAGTGTCCATACCGATTTAAAATCGCACCAGCAGTGAAAGCACATGGAGGAGAATAAATTTTAAATGTCCATCATGAAGAAGGTAAGTTGTAAATAGGATTTAGGGTGGATTCATGAGAAGATGGAATCTGAGTACAGACCTGGGAGGAATATTTGGGTTCCGGGAAGAAGGAAAGGCCAGTGCAAAGGCCTGAGGCCTGAACCGCTGTTCAGGTGTGCTCCTTGGCTTGGGGAACCCTGAGGGGCCACAGCGGCTGGGGAGCAGCGAGTGGTGCTCACTGTGGAGGAAGATGTGGTCAGACAGTAACAGGCGAAGGTACAGATCGCGAAGCACCTGGCACACCAGGTAAGGCTTTGGCACAAAGCGAGAGAGATTTTGAGGCAGGTTTTCAACAGATGATGATGTGACCTCTGCCTTTTAGAGAAATAAAATTCACTTTACTGAGCCAGAATTTAGTTATAATAAAAGGATTCTACTTTTCACTTTAAAGGGCATCTTTACTGAGCTTTCATTCTATTTTTACCTTCAAACAATAACTCCCGTACATCTGAAGAGCTGTGAACCTGCATCCGAGTCATCCAGCGCTATCAAACCATGCCATCTCAGTATAGGGATACCAGAAACCCTTCCATTTGAAAACAATTTCACGTTCATGCTTATTTACTTATTTAACCTGCCACAATTAAAATTTAATAAAATCTTGAGGGACTAGGTGCTCTTATTTTTCTGTCTACCTCAGGTATTATAAACCCTACCATCTGGGAGCTGTCCAGAAAGACAAAGAGGTGGGCTTTTTGTTTGTTTGAATGTCCAGTGTCTGATTGGTAAAATCATCAGTTGCCTGCATCTTGTATGATCAAAACAAGGTGGCTACTCTCACCAGCTCGTCCAAGATGAAAGGCACCCATTAACGCGCAGGTGGGTGAGTTTCCAGGGTTGCATGAATTACCTGCATCAAACATGGACACAGAGGCTCTAATTTAGTTTCTTTTGAAAAACAGCACTTTAAGCCAATGCATGACGAAAAGAAGTGATGGAATTTGCTAATTCGACAGTGTCTTGGGACAGGAGATGGTGGGAAGAGAAATCCAGACCACACGTCCATGAATTAGAAAGTGGGGAGGACTACAGAAAACTGAACACTTGCTGATATAGAAACTACCAGAACAACGGCTTGAGAAGTAGGAATTTTAACTTCTTTACCAGAGAGCAGACTCCTGTAACAGCTCCACCAGGTTTTCAGACATTGCTTTTCACAAAACTTAATCACACCCCCTTCATATTACCTAGCAGTTTTTATTCTTGGATGTGTCTGCCCAGTGCATGATCCTCTGAGGCCCCCAGAGACCATAATGTCCAGGACCTCACCTGCGGTTCCCAGTCCTAATGTAGTGGCACAGAGGGAAAACTGGGGAGCAGAGGTCCCTCAAGAGCGGGCAGGAGTAAGCCACAGCGTCCCTGGGCAAGGTCGCCCACACAGCCCAGCATCCTAGAGGTAATTGGCTAGCCTGTCGTTAGGGAGAAAAACAGCCTTTTACTTTCTAGTTTAATTTCTTTATTACTCATTTTCTGATTAAAGAAGAAACGCATTTCCATTACACAAAATGCGGACATCAAAATTAGCCTAATAGCCCCCGTTAGGGCCCCCCCAGATAACCGGCACTGCCTGCTGCATCATCGCTCTGTGCTCTTATTAACTGTGCTTACTCACATGAGAATTATTCATCTATTTTTGACAAAAATACCGTCCTTCCCAGGTGAGAAAATAATAATAATAATAATGAAGAGCTATAGACCAGAGACATTTTATGGGGGCGGAGTGGGGAATGGGATCAAAAACAGTGGGGGGAGGGAAATGCACTGGACTGTGGTGATGGCACAGGGTGATCTAGTGATGGGAAGCCCACAGGGATTACAACTGAGATGGAAAAATATACAAAGTGATGTAAAAACAGACTATTACATTATTTATTAAAAAAAATACGGTCCTTCATGGGACTGCACCCTCCCCACCACCACCACATTCGATATTGTACAGACCTGGCTTTTCTCTTACAACGCTGGGTACCCTGTGAAAGGTTTATCTGCTGGGAAGTCTCACTCCTCCCCCTTGCACTGGAGCTCCCACCCTGGTGTGACCCCCCACCCCAGGTGTGACCCCCCCAGGTGTGACCTCCCATCCCAGGTGCGACCCCTCACTGCAGGTGCGACCCCCACCCCAGGTGTGACCCCCCACCCCAGGTGTGACCCCCAACCCCAGGTGTGACCTCCCATCCCAGGTGCAACCCCTCACTGCAGATGCGACCCCCCAGCCCAGGTGTGACCCCCCAGCCCAGGTGTGATCCCCCCCACCCCAGGTATGACCTCCCACCCCTGGTGTGATGGGTATGATGCCACCTCTCAGCAGGTGCCACTTACCTGGTGCTGAGAGTGGTGTCACAAGGAGGAACAAGAGGCATCCTCACCTTGCTCCCACCTCCTAGGGTTTGAGGTCACCGCCTGCTGCTCCTGCAGGTGGGAGCCACGTCCTTGGTGGGAGAGTCTTGGGAAATGGAGCAGGGAGTAGAAAGCCCACCAGTGACCCCAAATTTCAGCCCCCTTCTCCAGGGAACTGTGTGGGCTTGTCCTTTTCACAGCAAAAATAATCCTTGCACGCTGTGAAAACTACACTGGCGAGCACCTGGGAGGGGGGAGGGGCAGGATGAGTCCTGGCTTTGGGGAGCACAAGTAAGGCACAAGCTCCTGTGATGGGGAGAAGTTGCCCCCCAACATTATAGAGATGTGTAAATGTAACTACATACAGTTAGGAAAACCCTGACTTTTTGACTTGAAAAAAGGAAAAAAGAACTATCATTTTGCATCTCTCTCAAATCCCAACTTTGTCCCTGCTCCCCACGAACGGACATTGAAGTTTTGTTTCTGCACATCTTGCTTTTGGGGGAGTGGCCTACTGACCGTGGGCAGCTATAGAAAGACATGTTTCTAAGCAGCTCTGCGTGGGAGTCCTTGGTCTGGGTCTACAGAGAAGCTTGGGGAGCCCCCACCAAGGATGACAGGCTGGGCTGAAAAGTCTCCTAAGTCACAAAGATAAGTAGCAAGACAGCTGCATCGAGGAAGTCTTGCTCATTCATTCATTCATTCATTCATTCATTCACTCCGACATGAATGACATACCTACATGCACTAGGCTGTTTCCGGCGATGAGGCCAGAGAGCTGGGTAAGATGCACGAAGTCCCAGTTTTTATGGAGCCCACACGAACAAAGAAACAAGGACTGGACAGAAACACCCAAAAATAAAAATGGCTTTGTAATAGCCGATGATTTTTCATTAAAAGCAACTTCAGACAACCTGCTGGAGCTGTTACAGGAGCCTGTTCTCTGGTGAAGATGCCTAAAGGCAGCTCACAGATGTTCTTCACAAACTTCCTACTTCTCAAGCCCTTTTTCCACTAGGTTGTTGTTGTTGTTGTTGTTTTTTTAGGTAAGGATTTATTTTTCTTACTTATGCATACAGAACTGGGGTACAGGTCAGAGGTGGGGGGGTGAGAGGGTTCACCAGAGACAGAGTGGGGAGCAGAACAGGCAGATGGACTGAAATACACTCTGAGGGGAGCAGTGGGCGAGGCAGGAGAGGTCCGCAGGGCCATGTGAGTCAGCTCCCTGGCCAGGGATTGAACTCATGCTGCAGTGGCTGGCAATAAACTGATAGTTCTGAGACTAAACTCCTGCCAATAGGGAAGGAGACTTCTGTTCCAGTGGTTTCTATATTGGCAAGTTTTCCATAATGCTCCTCACTTCCTATTTGTGGACAGTGTTATCTGGATTTTTCTTCCCACCACCTACTGCACAGCTTCCTGAGACATTGTAGAATTAGAAAATTATATCATTTTGTTTCATCAAACAAAGTGTTGTTTTCCAAAAGATGCTAAAATCATCTCTTAGTAACTCAATGGCATCTTTCCATTGGGCGGCTGTATAGTTTGCAAGTGTTTTCTGATTACATTTCCTACTTCCAAACCCACAGCAAACTCATAGTTTGGGAGGGGAGAACACAGGAGGGTGCCATTTTGGATGGATGCAGGGGGGTGGGGGCGTTGGGGGGACGATGGTGGTGGTGGTGCAGACCTAAGCTGTGAGTCTAATATCCTTCAACTCTGGCAACTGCTTTCTGCTTTTTTTTTTTTTTTAAGGTTTCGTTCACTTTCTCTGTTCTCTCCTTAGAATATTGCTTCTCAAATGTGGGCCTCTCTCACTTCATTTTGACTCCTTTTACTGGTTTTCCTCTCACATGTGCCAAACCATTGGCTTTTAAAATTCTTTGACTGAATTTCCAGGTTTTATTGATTTTTTTCCCCCAATTTGACGAACACATTTTTATTTACTGAATGTTCTGATGGCCCTTCCTGATGGGGCCCAGTTTGGGTTAGAGGCATCAAATATCCCTACATCTCCCTGATGATACTAGAATTCCTGCTCCGATTCTAGAATATTCGATTTGTTATTTGTCTTCTCTAGGGATATTTTTTTCCTGTGAATTCTGGTCTTGCTCTTTCATGTTCTGTATTTTCCTCAGAGTTGATCAAGATTCTTGCTTGGTTGTCCATTTTGTCCTGAAAATTGCCAAAACGGGAGTCTCTTTCTACCTCTAAGTAAAAACTCATTACATCTGCACTGATAGCCAAAATGTTTGTCTGAGTTCTGCCCCCTTCAAGTACAATGTACTCTCAGCACGGAGAGCCGTGTTTTGATGGCATACTCACGCCTGAGCGCATTGTGGCTAGTGACTGCTGGTGGTGGGAGGAAGTGAGGGTCACGGTCAGCAGATGAAAACTGTCTGGGTGACACCTTGCAATCAGTCATTTTTCATTGCTTTTCATTCCTGAAAAGCATACCTGGCTCATTTGCATACTGGATGACAACTCTTCCTTAGCTTTAAATATGCCAATTCATTTGGAGTCTGGTAAAATGATTTTTATCATATGAAGACGGGGACATTGAAGCCCAAAGCACAAGGAGGGAACAAGGTTTTGTAAGGTGAAGCTGCAGTCTTGCTTTTATGGTGAAGTGAGGAAACCATGACAGCACACTGATACCTCTGTAGTCGCATCTCACTTGAGGTCAGGAATTCTGTTCTTAGTAGACTTTGGAGGGAAAGTCGATTTGGAGGGAAGAGAGAGTAAGAAAGTAGCAGAATGAATAAGCCCTAAGTATGAGACACCAGCACAGTAACAGCAGCAATTTATACTCAGCTAATTGATATTTCTTTATCCAGGATAATTCTAAATAATAATTCCCTTTACCTGGATTATTAAGAGTCAGGTAAATCTGTTTACGTCTGGAAGCCTTTGGACTCACAAACCTTCAATTACTCTGTAACTGCACACATTACTTACAATAAAACTATAGATAAGCCAGTAATCCTTGTTTTACTTTCAAAACAGAACTAAGTCCAAAATGTTTAAGGATCTTAATCTAGCAAGAAACTGGATGAATGCCAATGTTTTAGATCTGAAGGAAAAAGGAGATTTAAGGTGAGAAACACTCCAGGCTTTTATGATACAAAGCTCCCTGTTGTAGTTTAAAAAAAGATAAAAAAAAAAATTCTAAAACATGGAGTTAACACTTTTGTAACCAGTAAGAGCGTGCATGTTTGGTTGTTCTGTGATCACGATGCTGTTCTTTATCTGACCTGAAAAGGTTATAAGATATTTAAGGAATCTGATATTTGAGACTTGTGAGTAACTGAAATTGTCATCAATATTTAAATGTCTGGGGAACTTTCTTATACTCATTTATAAAGATTTAGGGTTAAGTGAATAAATACTTAGAGGAATTCCAAATGTTTATACACTAGACTTTGCAGGGTAATAGTGGCTGGTAGATTCAAGGGCTACTAATACAGTGTATTCTGTGTTGGAAACATCTCATACATTATTTTGTCCAAGGACAGATTTTTGTCTCATATAAAATCCTTTGGATGACTATGCTTTTCTCTACCCCACTCTGCTCCCATTCCCCTTCCTAATTTCTGAGCTAACAGTTTCTTTACTCTGCTTGGGACTCTAGCATCCAGAAACATGTCTAGAAATGTGGTAATTTTCAAGCTAGGCATCTGCCAAGTAGAATGAGGTAATGAATGTGTTATTCCTCTACTTCTCCTTACCAAAGGAACACAAACTCCCCAAATGCAAGTTATTTTAGATAGGAAAATTATAATAAAGTAATATTAATAGGATTTCATTTTTAATTCAGAAAAATCCTATATATTTACAGTAAGTTAAATTCAAGATGAGAGGAGACGCATGGACTTCCACCCGGACAGTGACAATGAAGACGGCAACTGACATCATGGGACCCAGCTCTGTGCCGATTTTCTTTTGGACTTAACCAAAGCCTAGTGAGGTGGACCTTCGAAGAAGCTGGGAAGCTGCTCTTACTTATACAGATATGGACCTTCTGATGGAGCAAAGAATAGAAAATCCAAAGGAGGCATCCACTCCAAACCCACTGACTCCAAAAAATGACTTCACTTCTACCAGTTAAAGTGTGCAAAAAGTCTTTTAAGCTTTAAACATGTTTACCTGTTATCAAAATTTGGTAAAACAGCACAATAGTAGGATTAAACATAAATAAGACAGTATGAAATAGAAGCTTCATCACTGCCGGGGAGCCCCGGGGTTCACAGGAGAGTCAGCTGTAATGGTATAAAGAAAACATCACTAAGGAGTTAAAGAGTGGTCTCTTCTATCTCAGGCATAATTGTATTTAGGCAATGATGGCCTTCATAGCCTAGGATAGAAAGCCACTGGCATTATGCCAGGAACTTGCCAAGATTTCACATATTAGGAAAAATTACAGTTTAGGTTAATTTGAGAACTTGGCTGTTTGCCAACAGCGTATGTAGCTTCTGAACTGAGCAAGTGTGGGAGGGGGAGCTGGGTTTTGCTCCACCTCTTTCGTTCTGTAACAGGACTATGCAAGAACTAAAGGGATGATCGCAATCGCAGAGAAAGTACATATTATTGAAATGAGTCAAAATCAGGGCCCGGGGCACTGGGGTGTGGGAAGAGCCCACTTACCCAGAGGAGGAGAAGGGGTGCCTGGGGGGGAAGGGTGCTGGCCCGGGGGGGAGTGTAGCGAGCTCAAGTTGGCTCAGCGCTACTCCTGGAGGTGAGGCCACGTGCTTCAAAGAGTGTTCACCTCCCTGAGAGTTTTAAAGGCCTAGAGTGACACCACAGACTCAGGGCAGCGTCTCACCTGCCTCAGGTACTACCTGGGTAGGTGAAATGAAAGCTCCCAGTACCATCAGCCTTACACAGAGAGTTCATTTGGTTCCGTGGCTTCCTGGGAATCATCGGGATGGGGCCACCCCAGCAAACCCTGCAATGTGTAGTTCACAACCAGGTCCAGGTGACAAGCTGCCTGCCTCGTTCGCCTGTGATTTTGTAGACAGTTTTAGGCAGACAGACAAACAGACAGACCACTCTAGAAAGGGTGTGGAGCCTCCCCAGGAATACTATGTCCTTTTCACACAGGCGTTCCAGTGGCTCCTCCTGCTCGCTGGCCGCTGGCTCCTAGCCTTGATTCACCTGTCCCCTTAACCTTGCTCACACCTCCACAGTGCTCCCCTCACTCAGGTCTCTTCACCCAGAGTACGCTGTTTCCGCTGGGATCCTGCCCTGATACACTCACATCACGTCCCTTGTCTGCAGTTCTCACAGCAGATGTTCTGGCGCGTTGACTCTACCATGCCTGTTTGTGGAGATTTATTTAAAATGATCTCATGGCATGGTTCACAGGCCGGCTCCCCAGATGATGGCTTCCATGTTGCTCTAATGCAATCTGGTGACTATTAGTCCTTTTTAAACAATGAAGCCAAATTCTATCATACTGGCATTGAAAGAAAATTTTAAGAATCGAGGAGCTCTAAAAATAGAATGCACAAGCTAATTCTGCAGCCAAGGCAATCGCCTTCAGTACCTTCTTTCTTCTGTTTGAAACAATCATCTTATTGAATTGACTATTTCCTTATTGAGATGTGACAGATTTACAAAATCAGGCTCCAGAACCGGAAAAAAAAAAAATCTTAGAGCTGTGGCATCCAAATTTCAGTGTGCATCAGAGAGAGTCCCCCAAACAGTCCTTTAAGAGGACAGTGCCTCTCCATCTCAACTCAGAGCTTCTGACTCAGTGTGTTGTATAGAAAGAAACCAATTTGGTCTGTCTTCGCTCATGACACAGATCTTCCCCAGACATTAAACTTCCCAAGTGACAAAGTGTCTTTTGTTATTCATACGCTGTGTCAACCATGATGAAGAATTCCAGTTGAGTTAGTTATGGCTGGGGTGTTACAATTGTATGTCACAGCAGAAGTACTACAGCTCTTGCTCTATGACTTGAGCATTACAGGGTAAGTGTCAACAGCTCAAATATTCTGGTGTTTCTTTATTGAGGGATTTGGGACTGAAGTGTGGGAAATACAAACACAAGTACTTGTGCTTTATGCACAAGGAGCTCTGTGAGGAGTGAGATGATATAGGCAGCAGCGGCCATTGTATACAAATGATGTTCCATCAATGTACCTGATTGGTGGAAAATTTATCAAGCAGTGATTGGTCAAATTTCAGTCCTGGGCGTGGCTTGTCAGTGTGGTTTAATTTACTCTCATCTTTGATGGTGCTGGTGCATGATCCAAAAAGTGGTGGTTTGGGGTGTGGGGTACTGACCCTCAGCAGCCTCCAGATTGGTTGTTACTTACTCTCTGGATAGCAACTCATTACGATGCTGGAACTTTCAGCACCAGCCACTGACTTCTAGGAAGAGGGAGATTGGGAGGTCAAGTTCTATCAAACCTCTTGAACAAGATTTTAGGAGCTTTCAGGTTGGTTCCTGCCTGTCTAAGGCAGAGTGGTGTACCCCAACTCCATGGGGACAGGAGCTCTTGTACATGGGGTTCCTCCAGACCTCACTTATGCTCCATTTTACTGTTCCTCTATATCCTATATAAGAAATAGGTCAGATCTGTTATATAATATATATTTTTAATTTGTATTATATAGAAATATATACATGTATGAATAAATGTTCCTTGAGTCTTTGTGAGCTGTTCTAGCAAATTATTAAAACTGAGCGATGAGGTTTTGGGAACCCCAATGTAACTGATATGGGACTTTAATCTATGGGATTTGATACTATCTATGTAAAAGACCATGTGACAGTTGAATTAAATATACAAGACACCCAGTTGCTGTTTTCTGAGAATTGGAGAATTGCTTAGAGGTGTGAAAAAACTCATCAGAAGTAGGTAGATGCTGGTGCAAGGACACACTTTGAGAACCACTAGTAACAATTAGGTTCATGTGATTGTAGTAAAAACTGTAGGAAACATTTAGGATCAGGTGTTTACGTTCCCTTTTGATGTTTCTCCATCTTACATTCTATAGTGGTGTTTCTTGCTACTTGTGAGAAAAGTTGTAGATGAGCTTAAGAAACATTTGTTCATCCTTAACACTAAGCACATTTCTCAGACTATTATCTCCATGTCTTACTTCATGTTTTTAATGTAAAGAATTCTGGATGGATAGCTGTGAAAATGTCTTGGGTTCTTTCCTAAGCTTTCTAGTGGGTTTTATTCAATTGCCCAAAGTAGTGACTAGCTAATTTCCAGTACATAGAGGCAATTTCCTATAAACAAGCTAATTTGTTTACAAAGACATATATGGATGATTTAAATTCCTCACTGAGAGAGTCTTCTCTTACTGTCAGAGAGTATGGGTCACACAATAATTCAAATAAATAAATTTCAGTGCATAACAATTTTTATAATTTCCTGCCCTCAAACTACAGGAACAACATAGTATTTCAGAGGAAAAAGCACCTATGCTGTTGCCACATATGATGAACTCATGTGAAAATAAATAGTTATACATCTGGAGGTGAGTTTCTTTTTTAAAAAAAATGTTTATTTTTACATCATTTTGTGCCTTTTCCCATCTCAGTTGTAATCCCCATGGGCTTCCCACCATCAATTCACTTGTGTGCCATCACCATAGTCCCATGCACACCCCCACCCACATTTTTGATCCCATTCCTCATTCCACCCCCATAAAATGTCTCTGGTATATAGTTGTTTATTATTATTATTATTATTATTATTATTATTTTGATTATTATTATTATTATTATTATTATTATTATTCCCCCCATCGGTATTTTTCCTTTTCTTTCTGGCTTATTTCACTAAGCCTGATCCCTTCCAGCTCCATTCATGTGGCTGCAAAAGACATGCGCTTATCTTTTTTGATTGCTAAGTAATATGCCATTGTGTATATGTACCACATCTTTTTAATTCAGTCATCTACTTTTGGGCATTTGGGTTGTTTCCATGTCTTTCTTATTGTAAATAAATAGCAATAAACATGGGGGTGCAGGTGTCTTTCTGAATCATTGTTTTTGTGTTCTTTGGGGAGATACCTAAGAGTGGGATTGCTGGGTCATATGGGAACTTCATTTTTAGCAATTTGAGAAACCTCCAATGGAGGCATCTTTTTTTTTTAATACTATAATAGTTTATTTTTAAATCATTTTGTGCATTTTTCCATCTTAGTTGTAATCCCCATCGGCTTCCCATCACCAAATCGAAGGTGTCTTTTCTATTAGGACAAAAATCAACCATTCTTTTCCTAGTGTCCACACTATAATTACTCAGGTAGCACCTTCATTGTACTGTAACTGGGGTGCCTGAATTGCTTAAAAATAAAACACTGTTTTAAATTATCAGCTCTCTGGAATAACTCATGGTGGCCCCTGGCAGGTGGCGGGCAGTCCTGTGGACAAGCCACATATTAAGGCACGAAGTGGCACACCGGTGAGCCAGGTATGGCAAACCACCTCAGCAAAAATGGAACTTCCATTTCTCCAAGACAAGTAACTCAGCACTTTTAACTGGAAGCATACTGCTCCTAACCCTATCCCCCACACATGACTTATGAAGAGTTTCTTTCCCCACGCACTTTAAATGCAGCCACTATGCTCACAGTCCGGACAGACCTACCCAAATTCTCCTTGTTGTAATGATGCATTAGTTCCCCTTCTACACATAAAAATCCATCTGCTGGTTTCACTCAGCAGGAGCATAAAGGACCGGGGTGGGGGGGGGAGAGAAATAATAACGAACAACTATATACCAGAGACATTTTACAGGGGTGGAGTGGGGAATGGGATCAAAAATGGAAGGAGAGGGAGAAGTGCACTGGACTATGGTGATAGCACACGGGTGAATTGGTGATGGGAAGCTCAGGGGGATTACAACTGAGATGGAAAAGGCACAAAATAATGCAAAAATCAACTATATTATTAAAAAATAAATAAATGAAGTAAAATGCTAAAAAAAAAAAAAGCATCCGCTTAGGGCCCTTCTGGTGCTGCAAAGGGTTAAGCACAATATGAAGCTATCTGTAGCCTCTGCAGCAGGAGTCCGATTCCCATTCAGGGAGCTGACCCACATGGCACAGCAGACCCCTCCTGACCTGCCCGCTCTCCCCTGAGCAGTGCATTCAAGTAGAACTGCCTGTTCTGCTCCCCACTCTGTCTCTGGTGAGTCCTCTTACCCCCCACACCTCTGGCCTGTACGCCAGTTCTTATAAGCATGAATAAATAAGACTTAAAATGAAAGAAAAAAAAAAAGCATCTGCTTACATGCTTGAAATCATCTCATTTTGGTAGGGTGTGCTTCCCCTGCTGAGTAAAACACTTACAAATGTGCCTGCAGGGAAAAAAAAAAAAAAAGCCTTCTTGTAAATGGAACAAAAAGAGGAAAAATGATGTGGAAATTTCACTGCTGCCTGGCATTCTATTTATATCCAGACAGAGTAAGTTTATGAAATACATAGGGTCGGATTCAAGATTGAGTTTGAGTTGGCATGACCTGAATGCAGTCATTTTGCTGGTGTCTAAAAGTCAAATCTGTTTCACCTAGCTCTGATATTTGGGAATGTTTACCTGAAATTTTGGGCCCTTAGAGCATACTAATATTACACTGCTGACGTGGATATTCAGGGTGAAAATGGGATGATCCTTGAAAAAAATCCTTGGGATCTTCTCACCCAAGGCAGGCATTCCCAACTCTTTTAAGTGAATTGGAAATAACATTTCTGCAAATCTCAGGGCAGTCTGGTTTGTGTTACAACCAGGGCCAGCACCAGGTCAAATCTTCTAAAATGTTTCAGTTCTATGGTCAAGGAGAAACACTCCCAACATACACTTCTGTTAGTGTCAAGATAGAGGCCTTTTGGATGGGTCTGCCTGAGTATCACTGGTGAAGAACTCATGTACCATGATATACATTCAAACTACCAGAGTCCTTTGCTTTGTTTTGTTTTTAATCATGTAGTTGTTTTATATTTCAAGTAATATTGAGCTGGAAGGTCCTGGTCATTTTTGATAAGCATGCTTGTTTCATTTGAGCAATGGATATGAAAGAAAGTCATTTAAGTGGTACATTATACTTGCATGTTGTGTGTGAGAGAGAGAGACAGAGACAGACAGGTCTACCTATATACCTATATCTAGAGAGCAATTTATTGTCAAGAACTGGTTCCTCTGTGCAGGCTGATTGGTCCCATGTCTTGTAAATGCAAGCTAAAGACCTAAGAAGGCTGGTGCCATAATTTCCACTGGAGTCCAAAGACCTAAGAACGAGCAGAGCAGGTTGTAAAGTCCAGTGCCTTCCTTCAGAGCAGGAGAGAACCACTCTCCCAGCTCAGCTGGTAGAAGAAACAGAGGTGAGCTCTTCCTCTGCCTTTTGTTCTATCCTGGCTCTCTGCAGACTGGATGATACCCAGCCTTACAGATTGGATGACACCCACCCACGCTGAAATGGAAGAGCAATTTACTACCCTCCTTACTGAGTACACAGATTCAAAAGCTAATTTCATCTGGAAACACTCTTGCAGACCCAGAGCCACATCTAATCTGGACCCTCAAGGCCCACTCAAGTTGATACAAAATTAATCATCCAACTGTCTTTCAAAATGAAATAAAGTGATTCCCACATAAATAGGGCTGAAGACATTGATATTAGACCCACTTTACACTGATAGAAATCTTCTGAGTTGAAAAGAAATGACACCAAACAGGAATGCAGTCCAAAAAAAAAAAAAAGATTGAAATCATAGAAAGTGCCACATATTTGTGGATAAATATAATTGCATAATTTCCCCGTTTCTCCTCATAAAATTGCTTAAAGCATAAATTAACACTGTTCTGTTGAGCTCATTACATAGATGTAATAGTATATTTTTTATGCTCCACCAATATATTTTACAGCAATGCTCTTTAATGCACATGAAAGAGCCCCAAAGCATTGAGGTAAAAATAGACAGAAATGAAAGGAAAATGAGTAGTTCATTGATTATTAACAATTTGCCTCTTGATAGAACTCGACAGAAAATTGACAAAGATATAGAACACCTGAACGGTACTGCTCACCAACTTGACATTTTATAAAGCACTCCACACAACAGCTGACATCGAAGATACATCAAGAACTGATACAACTCAACAAAAAGGAAAACAATCCATCAAATGAATGGCAGGAAAGCTGAACAGGTAGTTAGTAAGACACATGGCTGGCCAGCTGGTGCAGGGAACCATGATCATCATCACTTGTGACCAGGGAAAAGCAAATCAAAACCACAATGAGATACCTTTACTCCTGTGAGAATGGCCCATGTCAGAAAGACCAAAAACAGGGCCCTCCCTGGTGGTGCAACAGGTTAAAGCACAGCATTACAAAGCTAACCATGGCTGCTTCAGCATGAGTTTGATCCCTGGCCAGGGAGGTGACCCACATGGTGCAGCAGACCTCTCCTGTCCTGGCCGCTGCTCCCCTCAGCAGTATACTTAGACAATTCTGCTCCCCGCTCTGTCTCGGTGGATCCTCTCCCACCAACCCACCTCAAACCTCTGGCTTGTACCCTTGTTTTTGTATGCATAAATAAATAAACCTTTAAAAAGGCCCAACTACCACTGCTGGTGATAGTGTGGCCACCTGGGTCCCTCTTATGCTGCTGGTGGAAGGTGGACGGGGCCAGTCCCTGTGGAGAGCTGTATGGCGACTGCTCAGAGATTCAAAATGGTTCCATTCCCAGGTATTTGTTTGAAGGACACAAATCTATGAATCTGAAGGGAAACTTGCGCTCCGTGGTCCCTGCAGCACTGTTTACCATCGCCAAGTTATGCAAACAATAAAAAGATGTAGCGTGTACACACAGGGGAATCTACTCAGCCGTTTACACAGCATGGATGGGATTACGCTAACTGAAATGTCAGAAGCAGAAAGACAACTACAAGATGGCATCACTTAGATGTGGAAAAGTCAGGCAAAGAGTCAGATAAGCCTAAGTTTAAAACCCAGCTTTTGAAACGCAATAGAGACATTCGGCGGGGAGGGGGGACGTGACCGGGGCGGGAGTCCGTGGGCTGCGGTGGCCTATGGGTGGTGGGAGCGCATGATGACATCACTGGAAATGGGGAGGGACCTCCCCAAATCCCCAATACTGATGTAAGCTAATGCTACCGCAATACAAATATTTTTAAATTTATGTAATAGGCTATCCTAACGGAGAACGAAATCCACATGGCCGTTTCTTATTTTATAAATACATTTGCTAACATCGTCCTTCATTTTGTGCATTTGCTCGTCTCGGTTGTATTCCCCGTGGACTTCCCACCACCACGTCACCCATCTGCCATCACCACAGTCCGCACCCCAGTTCCGATCCTGTTCACGTGGTCATTTTTTGTCTCAATGGTGTCACTTTATGTTAGCACTTTCAAAGGACATTTATTTAAATCGAGTATCAATGTACTTACATGGAATTTTTATAAATTCTCATCGAGGCTGGCTCTGGGACTAGGTGACATCCACAACAGCCACGTGTCCTCACTGCATAGAGGCTGGACATCTGAGAACAGCACCAGCTCCACCAGCATCTCGTAGGGACCCCCCTCTGGCCTGCAGACAGCTGTCGCTCACTGTGTCCTCATGGGGTGTAGCCGGAGAGCAAGTTTTCTGGGTACGCTCATAAGGGCACCAACCCCTTGAAGCCCCCTCATCTAAGCCCGTCTCCCCAAAGGCCCCAATACCACTTCTTTGGGGACAGGGACTTCAACATACAAATGGGGGATACAATTCAGTACACAGCATTATGACTCTGTGCCCCCCAAGTTCATGTCCTCATATGCAAAATGTAGTCATTACATCCTAAGAGCCTCAGCTGCCTTAGCCCCTTTCTGGCTCGAATCTTCAGTCCAAAGTTGTATCTAAATATCACTTCAAGGGCCTCCCTGATGACACAGAGGTTGAAGTCTCAGCTCTATCAAGCTATCAACACTGCAGCACAAGTTCAATCCCTGGCCCCAGAGGTGACCCACACGGCTCAGCAGACCTCTCCTGTCTGGCCCGCTGCTCCCCTCAGCAGTCAACCTGCCTGTTCTGCTCCCCACTCTGTCTCTGGTGAATCCTCTCACTGTTCTCCTCACCCCGCCCCGGACCTCTGGCCTGTACCTCAGTTCTTGTATGTATAAATAAATAAAAATAAATCTTTAAAGAAGTTATCGCTCGAAATCACTTATGGGTGAGAGTGGAGGCATAATTCACAGTCAATGAAAATAGCTCTCTAGCTGGGAACCTATGAAATTAGACAAAGTCACGCACTTCCAAGATGCAACGGTGGGACAGGCATGAGTCCCAGCCAGCACACGTCCCAATCCAACACGGGACTATCTCAAATGAATCCAAAGCCTGTCAGGCTGAGTTCCATCAGAGCACGGGAAGAATTATCTGGGCGGAGTGATGGCAGCAGCGTCCCCAAGGTGCAGGGGGCCGGCCCTGCCCCACTGGGTGTCTGCAGTCTCCCCCACCCCGGGCTCTGTGCATCTGCGGAGGTGCGGGGCCCCTGCGGCCCCAGGCACTGCTCTCTGGGCCCGGGTTGTCTGCAGCATCTCCCGCTGTCTCCGGGCCACCTCTGGGGTCTGTCTTTTTTCTCATAGCCCAGCGGCCCTAAGGTCCTGTCTGGAGGAATCCAAACAGCTCTTCACTCCCTTCCACTTTCTCCCCTTTTTCAAATCATCTTGGTGTCTGCTGGTGTGACCCCAGATGCACTCCCAGCCTCCAGGGACTCCCCCATGGCTGACCCCCCCAACTTGTCACTCTGTCATCAAGTGCTCAGCCTCCGCCTCATGTTCTTTGCAAACTGAGGGTGGTTTTCTGCTTTGTTTTGTTGCTGTTTGCAATAGAGACAGACAGAATTCTCCAGCTCCCCAAGTCTGGTTTCATGGCGTTTACAAACTTCTTCCATTCCTCTCTTTTTCACTGCATGCAGTCAGGAGGAAGCAGGCCAGTCCTTCAACGCCAGCTTACACATTCCTCAGCTAAATACGCAATCTCATCGCCCACAAGCTACACCCTCCTCCAAACACCAGCACCATGCTTCTGTTCTACTTTATAACAAGGATCCCTTTTCCCATTCCCAACACTGCCTCCATCTGGGCCCGCCGGAGAATTGCCCTCCACACACTGATTGATGCACACATAGCTCCCGACCTCCCGCCTCCAAAGCCACTTCCATTTCCACACTGTCTCCCGTCCAAGTTCTAACCAGGCCTGATCCTGCTTAGCTTGAGACAGGCGCGCTCGGGCGCATTCAGGGTGGCCTGGCTGTAGACAACACACTGTCAAGTATTCATCCCAGCAGCACCCACTTCTGGGTACCAGATTCTGCAGCAGTCAGCCAGGCTGCGTAACAAACACCCCACTGGACAACTTAGCAACAGCAACTGCTTTCCACATGTTTCTGGAGCCTGGCCGTGTGAAGTCAGGGTGCTGCGTCACGGGCTCGGGGCGAGGACATAGCCCCCTGGCTTGCGGAAGGCTGTCTTTTCCCTGTGTCCACCCTGGTGGTGGAGAGTGGCCAAGTCCTTGGGTCTCTCTTCTCACAAGGGTGCGAATCCATTCACAAGGGGTCTACTCTCACGACCTTGCTTAACCACCGAATACCAC
Source organism: Condylura cristata (assembly GCF_000260355.1). Taxonomy (NCBI): domain Eukaryota; kingdom Metazoa; phylum Chordata; class Mammalia; order Eulipotyphla; family Talpidae; genus Condylura; species Condylura cristata. The sequence continues at coordinate 60,498,978 of NW_004567106.1, forward strand.
CACATGGACGTGGGGCTCCCACCCTGAAATTTGGGAGGACTTGGCCGGTCTGCAACAGTCCTGAGGCAGAGCACCAGGAGCGCCTGGTGAACCTTACCTGGCGTGCCTCACCTGGCGAACCTCATCTGGTGAACCTCACTGGTGTACCTGCGCAGGGCTCTATTGACACCTGTGGGTGTTGTGGGATTGCCCTGGATAGCCTTAAGTTTCTGATTCGGGAGAAAGCAGAATCAGGTGGTGTGACACACCACCGCTGGTCTCCTCACCGGGTCTCCTGCCTTCTCGCTCAGTGCGCTCCTTCCAATCCAGCATTTCTGACACCGAGGTCACTGCTGCTTTCTCGCTGTTTCATCTGCCTGCTTTCTTTCCTTTCACCAGCTCTCTAGTTCCAGCCATTCTGAACCCACCGACGCGGGCACAATGCTGAGCACCGCAAGAGCAAGGCTCTACTCTGCGACTCACCCTGAAATCTTTTGATGTTGCCATGAATATGTATTACAACCAGGGGCAGGCTCGTATTGGCTACTTGAATAGTTACTGTGCATTGTGTTATTTCACATACTGCTCTCTGTGTGTGATTTCTTTTAGAAAATCTTTGATACTGAGAAAAAATCAAAACTTCGTTCTCCGTGTCACTTTCCCTGTGTGTATGTCCCCCAAGTCCCACACTGGGCTAGAGGCACCCTATTCCAGCAGGACCGCATCTTACCTAGCTGTAATGACCCTACTTCCACATAAGGCTGCATTCTGAGGGACTGGGGGAGGGGGTAGGACTCCAGCACAGGCATTTTGGGGAGAGACATACTCAACACACATCCCCCACCTTTCCACCTGTCTCACTGCTGCCCTTGGATTCTTCAGGTGGTGGGTCTCCAGGTTTTAGTCTCCCTCACATCCTTTCTCCTCCTCCACCATTACTGCCAAGGCTCTTGTTTTGTATTTTCCTGGATTTTGTTTGGTTGTTTGAGCTATTCCTGTGTCAGGTTTTTGAATTTGTGACTCTCTGTGCTTTTCATATCTGCAAATGTTTAAGCATGCTTAATCCACATTATTTATAGTGTCTCCTGATTCATTTGGGGGAAGGAATTTTTATGAGCTGATATGTTTTCATTTTTTATTTAATCTTCCTGCTATATATTTGCTTTGTTTGGAGGGTAGCTGCAGTTTCCTGGAAATGTCCCATTTTCTCATGGATGAGCAATAATAACAGATTTTTGCGTTTCCTGTAGTTTGCAGTACAAGAGTGCCCTCCTGTGTTGATTCAGAAAATTGTAGTTTCTTTACTAATAACACTTTTAGCGGGGGGGGGGGGGCGGTAGTTGTGGGTTTTTGTTGTTGTAGTTCTACGTTAATTTTTTTTTTTAAAAAAGATTTATTTGCACATACAAGAACTGGGATAGAGGCCAGCGATGTGGGGGATGAGAGACTTCACCAGAGACAGTGGGGAGCAGAACAGGCAGATCCATGAAGTACACTGCTGAGGGGAGCAGCAGGGAGACAGAAGAGGTCTGCCATGCCATGTGGGTCACCCCCCTGGCTGGGGACAGCACTTGTGCAGAAGTGACTGCAGCTGTCTTCTTAGTGCTGTGCTTTAACTCTTTGCACCACCAGGGAGGTCCCTAGTTACTACTTTTAATTAAAAATAAATGCCTAACCGAGGATGTGGAGAAAAAGGAACTCTCCTGCATTGCTGGTGGGAATGCAAACTAGTACAACCACTATGGAAAACTGTTTGGAGGTTCCTC
>NW_004567106.1:60501262-60537759 GCF_000260355.1 Condylura cristata
GAGATGAAAAAAAAAATGTGCAAAATGATGTAAAAATAAACTTTTTAATTAAAAAAAAAAGTAAAAAAAAAATTAAAAAAAAAAATAAATGCCTAACATTAACTAAGATGCTAATGTTTTATTTCTTGACGGGTGTGCTAGCCGCAAGGGTGTGCTTAGAGAAGATGCAACAAGCTGTGTGCTTGCGACCTGTGCATGCTATGGGTGCACATTACACATTAATGAAAGGCTGAAGTATACTTACGCCTTTAATTTTCTTATGACCAATGTCATAGAACAATATTGTGCCCTAATTACTGTTTTTGCTCTTCTGTTACTCAAAAATCTTCTGGGCACATATGCCTAAAACGTTATTTTGTAAATTCCCTTTATGCCATCTGACAGTGACTTGTTTTCAAATCATCCCATGCTCACTGCCTGTCATTTCAACCTGTGCTTTTGTCATTCACAAATTCTTTAACTTGATTCATCTTGCAGGTAGCTGAACTCCAACATCAAATAATTTTAGTGGGAAACAGCCTTCATCAAGGAGCAACTCCTCATAGTTTCACCGACCAGTACAATCTTGCACTGTTAAGAATGTCTTTCTAGTGTTTCAAAGGAGAAAATCTTCCCTCAAGCGTTTCCCCTCCCAACTCACTAGGGAATGTTCTCGTATTTTCTGACGTTACAGCTTGTGGCAGACTACGAAGCCAATCTGGTTGGTTAAAATTCCGTTAACGTTTTCATATTGATCTTAAATCAGCAACCTTGCTGGTGCATTTATTTTTTAAATTAATTTGATTTTAACTGAGGTAATATTGGGGTATCCTCATCCACTATCACAGCCATAGTGCACCCACTCACCCATTTCCTAGCACCACAGGCCATTGCCCTTCCTGCCCTTTTTATTCTCGCCCTCTCCCCACCCCCCATGAATGCATTATTGAACACTATCTGTTCCCTTGAATTTTGCATCTTAAATAGTGTCACCTCTGAGTTGTGGAAATTTCATAAACTCTACCTGCTGCTCTCTAGTCAGACTCTAGTCAGGTGCTTCAATGTGGAACAGCAGACTCGCTCAACTACCGGGATAATTGTGAAGTCCACCTTGCTGCATTCTCCTTGTCTCCGTCTGGCCTCTCAAATCCTGCCTGTCAGAGGTCCTTTGTATTTTTAAATCATGTCTTAAAGGTACAATATGAACCTTTCTTATTTATGCACACAAGGGGCGTGTGTGTGTCTGTGAGAGAGAGAGAGAGAGAAAGAGAGAGAGGATTTACCAGAGACAGAGTGGGGAGCAGAACAGGCAGACTGACTGAAATCCACTGCTGAGGGGAGCAGCTGGGAGACAGGAGAGGTCTGCTGCGCCATGTGGGTCCGCTCCCCTGGCAGGAGATGGAACTTGTGTTGCAGTGGCTGCAGATAGCTGACAGCCCAGAGACTTTAACCGTGTGCCACCAGGGAGGCCCCTATCATGCATCTTTTGTATTTGTTTTCAGCAGGAGAGTTCATCTGGTATTTGTTATTCCATCATGACCCAGGCAGAGGTACTGCTCGCCTTTCCCTGACTTGTAAATTTAATTTTCTGTTTACACACTTACTGGATTCAGGCTTTACTTTTAAATCTTAGCATTAACAATAACCCAAAAAAGTATGGGGTTGATTGCATTTCATTCATCTGCTGTTTCACGGGAGTCCTTTTGATGCACACTTTTGGATATTTGGTTCTTTCAAACATTAGCCCACTTCCTTTGTTCACCAGTTGATGAATCAGTATCAATCAAGGAGCGTATCCTGCCTGTTGCCCCGCTAAACCCAACAGCTCCTGCCTGTGCCACCTCAGATGCATGAATAACCCCTCCACTGTGCCCACAATCAATCCCACACTCCCTGGGTGAATTAGCCACTCGATCTCCTGCATCCTTAACTTCTTCCTCACTAATTGGGTCACTGTCAGCAAATAAGTCCCAGGACCCGCCCTGCGAGAAACCAAACCTCCCTTCACAACTTGTCTCCTCAAAGGTCCGCCCCACGTATTATTCTCCTTCAGAATGAACCTTAGCATGAGATTTTCCTTTATTCTTTCTTCAGTTTCTTCCACACACTCTTCAACCTTCTCAATGAGGTTTTCCCTGCAGAACTCCATAGAAACTGCCCTTGTTAAATCTCCTGACAGCCTCCACTTGTCAAATACTATCACTGCTGCTACATCTCAATTTCTCAGCAATGTCCAAGACACACTTCCTTCTTCTGGACCCGCAATCAGACACTGGTTTCTTCTATCACCACATCTTTTAAAAAATCTATTTTCTCCCTAGATGATCCAATCTAACTCTTTGACTTAAGTGCCATTTATTGGCTAGACACACTCACACCCTCCTCAGCTCTGAGTAACCCTGAGAGATAGGACTGTCTGTCGAGTGGTGTATCTGACAAAATACACACGAGTAGCTAACAGATAAACAAAGAAACACAGAGGAGAACTCCATTTCCTCTCTTCAAGCCTGTTAACCCTTCATTTCTCCCATTTCAGTCAATGGTTCTACCACAAACTCAGCTGATCAATCAAACACGTGAGGTCATCTGCGATCCTCCCCTTTCCTTGAATCCCTGTATCCTGCCTCTTGCAAGTCCCGCTGGAAGCTCTGGCCAAGCACGTCCCACAGGTTTCTGGCGGCTACCACTGCAGTTAAGTCACGTCAGGGATCTCATGGCGAGCTCTCTAACTGGGCTGTTTCCATGCCTGCCCTCGACATCACGGACCCGGCCACGGGAATTACCCTTCAAAATGTGATGTGTTCATGTGACGTCATACCGTATCGCATAACGTCACATCTTACCATCATCTTAAATCCACAGGGATTGCCCTGGAATAGGAAGTTCTGCAGCACAGTCTACACACTCTGGCCCAAGCACAAAGAGCCAGAAAGGACCAGTCCACTCTGTGCTGGAAGGGGAGTGGCCATTGGCTATCACTCTTTATTTATTTCATTTACTTATCACCTATATGGCATCTTTCTACTATGAAGTATATTGTGACATTGCCAGCACTACAGCAAGACTTTTGTTCTTTTCGTCAACTTTCCACAACATAAATGCTCTGCTGGGAGTTTTGAGCTCTAGCACCAGACATCCCGGACCTGGAGCAACCTCACCTACCTGGGCGTCCAGACATACGAGCTGCAGTGTTAAGGGGCCAGGGATCCCGCCCAGACCCCAGAGTGCAGTAAGGGAAAGAACTGAGCATGCTGACCTGAGGGATGTAGGGAACGATTTGTAGAAGTCCAGCCTTCTTGAGGGGCCATTCCAGCACACCATTCTTGAGGGGAAGCTCAGTTTGGTCTCAACAGAGGATGCAGTAGGGAAGCTTTCCCTGTTCTGTGAGCCAACCCCACGCCCTCAGGAAACACTGCACAGACTGAAACACCCGAGGGCAGCACGTGCTCCCGGTGCCGGAAGTGACGCATGAGTGCCCTCTGCCCAGGTGCAGGGTGTGGCTGGAGAAGCTCCTTTCTCTCCAATAGCATCCTTCGTCCAGGTTGGAAAGGAGTTAATCCAGGGACCCTAGCTTCCCCTCCACACTGTGTTCTTCCCTCCCCAAAGAGTTAACCGCCATCTTGACATACAGGCCAGTACTACTCATGCTTCGATTTCTAGTTTAACCACGAACGCATGGACCCTTATTTACTTCTCTACTTTTGCTTTATGTAAGTAACCGTTTAGATTTGGATTTGCTTTTTTTCAATAAATGCAAGGTTTGTAAGGTTTATCTGCATTGATGAAAGTAGTTATTGGAATGTCTCCATTTTCATATTTACATGTAGGCACGTTATTTCCAGTTTTAGGCTTTTATAGACAATGCTATTAGCAGTATCTTACTATAGATCTTGTGGGGATAAAACTTCAATTATTGGCTAACTGCACATCTAGCTTTCATAGATTCACAGTTTTTAAAACAATGTACCCCCAACAGTATGGGTTCCCACTGCCTTACTCCCAGTATCGTACTTTTCAGTTTCTGCCAACAGAGGCAGCATGAGGTGCTCCCGTTCTGGTTTGGTTTGGCTCCTACCGAGGTTGGCCACCTTTAGCGTTTCCTGCTTATTGCCGGCGGAGCATCATTTTCTACTCCACGCCCGGCAGGACTATTCAGGGCTCAATTTGGACAATAAACTATTAGTGAGGTCCCTTTACTGACCCGGGAAACTTCTGGCTCTTTAGCATTAAGGCGGATGCTCATGTGCCGAAGAGACTTTTAAGGAAGAACAATCACTTGGGATAGATACAGAAGCCGGAGAGAAAAACTAGTGAGATGAAAACAGAACTTCTGAAGCCGGTTACTCAGTGCGCCTGAGGATGACCGTGTTCAAAATAATATGAGCCAGAGCCTTCCAGTCGGTACTAGCAGCTGGTCTTGATCAATATAACCTAGCAGTTAAAGTGGAAGAATTTGTTCACTTGTTTCTCAGAAATGACTCAAGTCGCAGCCATTATTTGAAAGCTGGTCACAGGAGATATAACCACCTACTTCCCCCTCAGTCGGTAATAATTCTCTTTAAAACTGGCAAGTCAAACCAAACAGTACTGTTCTTGCCTCGAGATGATCCTGAGGAGTTTCCTTCTCCTTTTAAAGACTCCCTTATAGTGGTGCTACTCAACCACTTCCACAAAGCATCACCCTCCAACCCATGCAGGAAACCAAGTGTTATCTTTGCTGTATAGTGAGGGGTGGTCTGTATTTGTTAAGGTGCTTTATGATGGGTTTCTAGTCTTTTCCCTTAAAGAAATCCTGAGAAAGATTTTTTTCTGCAGCCATATAAATGGAACTGGGGAGGCCCAAAGAGGCCCCTGGTCATTAAGGAAAGGAAGCAGAGTGGGCCCAGAACTAGAGTTCACTGGCTAGCCCAGCTCATCCCCCAGCAAAACACATCGCCTTCTCAGCAAGCCAATGGAGTTGCATGGACACACCCACCCAATTATTTTTTTAGAATAGTCTCTGGCCATGGTTTCAAGTATGAGATATTTCAACACTGCAAGCTCATCTTCTGTTTAATCGCTGGAACAAAATTCTCCCTGGACAAGCTTGAGAAATGTTATTTTCTCCCATCTGGAAAATTCCCTAATAGATGAATTATTTTTTCCACTAAATCTGCTGAAAGCTGAAGTAGTTTAAAAAAAATCCCTCCTATCAGAAGACCAAATGTGGGAATCTTCAGCTTTGTTTCTTGAATTAAAAGGGGTTCATCTTGCTCACACTGGGCAAACACAGTTGCCCAATGGCAAAGGTTCGGGGTACTGATTTTTGTGTAACTGAAAATCCCCTTTCAACTTTTGACTCCCCAAAAACTTTACTAGTAGCTTGTCAATGAAAACCTCACTGATAACTATAGTGTTATATCTTTTATATACTATATCCTTGCAATAAAGCAAAAGCAAATGTTAACCTTGAGAGGCAAATGTGTTGACATCACTATCTGCATTACCAGGGCTGAGTTTGTCTTTTGATACAAACGTCCACCCACGTAATTGGAGCTACACAGTTCAAACCAGTGTTGTTCAAAGACCCACGGTAACAGTGCTTGCTGCAGCAGACACTGATTCATTGCCAACCAGCTACTGCTGAGAGGTGGGTCAGCTGCCCCAGCAGTGGCACGTCCAAGGTGCTGACCCTCATGAGCCCACCCAGCTCTCCAGATGGCTCACGACCATCCGTGAGCCCATCTTGTTTGGTGCTCTCCCCCCAAACTCTGTATTGGGAGCCACAGCCATCAGATGTGGAGTGATGAGAGTGGGTGGTCCAATATGGTAGCCACTGGCCATGTGTGCGTTGTTTTTGTTTTTTAAAGATTTATTTATGCTTATAGAACTGGAGTACAGACCAGAGGTATGGTGGGTGAGAGGACAGAGTAAGGAACAGAACAGGCAGATCAACAGAGTACACTGCTGAGGGGAGCAGCAGGCAGGTCAGGACAGGAGAGGTTCTACCATGCCATGTGGGTAAGCTCCCTTGTTAGGGATTGAACCCATGCTGCAGTGGCTGAGAGCTTCATCGTGCAGTACTTTAACCTGTTGGGCCACCAGGGAGGGCCCTCACATGTACGTTTTTACAGTTTGACTCCTTGGCACTTCAGTTGTCCAGTCTCACTGGCAACACTTCAGCGTTTCCTGGTCGCCTCTGGTGGCTAGTGGCTGCCATTTTGACCATGCAGGAGAGGGGCCCCATTCTGTGGGAAGCTGGACATGCTGCTTGGTGTCACCGTGACACAACTTCCCAAGGAATTTTCTGTTGTGTGGTCTACCTCCCGTTACTCTCCCATGGGGCTGAGGGCCTCCTCTCTACAGTCCTCCAGCTGCACAGAAAGCCTGTTCATGCTTAGGAATTCACAGGTGTGTTGGAGAGGAAGCATTTGGGTAGTGAGTTTTGAACAGGGTGAGAAAATCAACCTCATGAGTACCATGTATATAGCACAGCTGACTCTTCAGCTCTTGCTTCATCACCCATCCATCCTGTCAGCTGGTCTCATGAGTGTTTCCAGTTACAGGTGATTCGGGGACATTCCTGACATGCCCTGCCCAGCAGGCCTGCCACCCTTCACATTCCCCAGGCTTACCTCTTTCCTGTCTCACTTCCTTGCTGCGCCTCTTGGCCAAGCCCTGGACATCTGTGGCTACCTTCTCTCTGGATTGACTGCTCACTCTGTGTACTTAACAGAGCAGAACGAAAACTTGCCATTTCTGAAGAAAGAATTGAGGCAGTAAATGGACAGGGTAGAACAAGATGAGGCAGGATCAGAAGGCGAGAGCAGGATGCTCAGAACAAAGACGGTTTTACAACTGGAACCACACTTGTTCATTCTATTGGAATTTGCTGGCTATCGGCATATGTGGGTGGAGACGGTCAGGCTTAGCATGGGTGATCGCTCTTCATTCCTCCTGCCTCTTATCTGATGACTTTCGCTAGCAAAGTTCGGTGTCATGAAAATACATGACGAGCGTACTGATGACTTAGCCTGACACTAGCATTTGACCAGTTCTTCCATCCACAAATACGTATTTTATATAAAACAGGCGCAAAGTGCACTAAGTACATGGGTTCCGAATTCCTGGTCGCTATGTAACTTGGGGTTCTCAGAGAATCAGAATCAACAGAATGAGCATGTGTGGCACACGGGGGGGGGGGCTGGAGGAGGGAGGAAAATGGGGCAAGTAGGAAGGGGGAGGAAAGGAGACAGAGCAGGTCCTCAATGCTGCCCTTTCGTTCAGTGTTTTGTTTTTTTTTTTAAAGATGTATTTATGCATGCAAGAACTGGGGTACAGGCCAGATATGTGGAAGTGAGGATTCACCAGAGTGGGGAGCAGAACAGGTGGACTGACTGAAATACACTGCTGAGGGGAGCAGCGGGCGAAACAGGAGAGGTCTGCTGTGCCCTATGGTCAGCTTCTGGGCCGGGGATGGAGCTCGTGCTGAGGCAGCTGCAGCTGGCTTTGTAGTGCTGTGCTTCAACCCCTTGTGTCACCCGGGGGTGGGGGGGGCACATTATGTTTCTTTTGAAAATATTTAATGGCTGTATGATGCATTCATCTATTTCCACACATTTTCCCACCCATTTCACCATTTCTAGTGCCTTCGCGCACACTTACACAGTTTTAAATCAGACAGACCGGGGTTGTGCCTTTCTGAAGCTCTTCCCAGTAACTCAGGATCAAAATCAAATAAATGTGGGATGCACAGGAATCTGGGTCCCTGAACAAACTGTGGAGGTAGTTTATAGAGACAGTTCAGCTATTCGTGTCAGGACGTTGTTTTAATGTGAAACAAAAACAAGCTTTTATCCTGGGCAAGCCACTGTTGTTATGGGTTTTGTGTTACACACAGCACGCTCACTATGGAACTGCTACAATCTTATTTGCACATCATCAAAAATACCACATTTCCTCATGTTCACAATTTTTTTTCTACAAAGCACTATCTCTGAAATCAGCAGCCTCTTAAAATTGCTATGAAAAACCTGAAACGATTTTAGGTAAAATTCTCATAATTCACCACTTGAGAACCTTTTAGTATATTTGGAGCACTGTGCAAACATCACCATCTAATTCCAGGACAGGGAACCTTGCACCCCGTAAGTTGTCACCTCATACCCCCTCTGTCACTTCCAGCCTTCGGTCTCCTCTGATCTGGGGATTTGTCTGTACATAAAAGGAGATTCTAGGGTGGTTCTGTTCATTTCACTTCACAGCAGACTGATAATCCTACGTAGGGATACATACATGTTGACGCATCCATCAAATGATACACAGTAGGGCCGTTTCCACTTTTTTGGCGACAGGGACAATTTCTGCTACAAATGTTTTGTGCATTTTTTTAGAGACATGTAGTCATATGTCTCTTGCATACATACTGAAAAATGGATTTATGGGTGCCACGGTCACTTTTGTTAAACTCTTTTTGAGGAAAAACATAGTTTTGCCAAACTGTTTTCCAAGGTGCCTGTGCCATTTTCCTCCCCACCAGCAATGGCACCAGGGTCCAATTTCTCCACATCCTTGCAAACACTTACCTGTCTTTTGAGTCTAGTCATCCCATAGGTGTGAACCACATTCCATTTGTCCATTTTCTAGCTGACAGACATTTGGATCATCTCCACCCATTACTATTTATGAATAACAAAGCTATTAAGTTTTGTGTCCTGGTTTTTGTTTGAACATGTTTTCAGTGCCCTTGGATATATATCTCGAAGTGGAATTGCTGCATCGTATGTGATTCTACATGCAAATTTTTGGAGAACGATTAAGCTTTTTTTTTTCCACTGTGGTTGTTCCACTTTACATTCATACCATCAACTCTGCATATCTTCAACAGTTTCAATGGCACATTTAACAATTCTTAGTATATGTAACTGCACCTTATAATCAGTGATGTCTTGGAGTCCATGAAATGATATGCAAATTATCTTGGCATTGTCACTCTCTTTACCATTTTTATTTTGATTTTTTTCAATGACGTATTTACAACCTGGTTTGTTCTTCTACAAGATAGGGTCTCTCCCCTCATGTGGGATCACCATAATTTTCCTGCCATCAAAGCACCCACTGTGCTTCCTCCTTATTCTCTCCCCTCCTGTCGCCCTCTGGATGCCTCAGCTCTGTGGTCAATCTTCAAGAGCTGGTTTTATATTTTTCTTTGCCTGCTCCCTTGGCTTCTCTCTATTCCACATGTAAGTGACACTATCCAGTATTTACCCTTTTTCTTCTGCCTTATTTTACTTAAGATAATCCCTTCCAGCTCTACCTGTATTGTTGCAAATGGCATGAGTTTCCCATTTTTTATTGCTGCGTAGTATTCCTGTGTGTGTGTGTCTACACCCCTCTGGATTCCCTCATCTATTCTGGGCATGCAGGTTGTTTCTGTCTTGACTACTGTAAGCAGTGCTTCTATGAGCACCTGATGACTTGCCAACTCAAAAGGTGTAATTCCATTAATGCCGCCTATGGTTGTCTTTCCTTCTGAGTCCCAGAACAGTCTATAATTACACAATTTTTAAACATTTAACTCTGGTATTTCTTTCTGGCTGACCATAATAAATACAAGTTATTGGAAGGCCTGAGGTGTAGACCCAAAATTAGCTAACAGGCTTATTGTGAATTTAAGAGACATGTTTAACTTCAATCTGGGGATTGAGGCACAGAAGCTGTGTGTACAGTTGTCTTGGTTACTATTTTATTTGGCTGCAGGTAACAGAGAACTGTGTTAACAGTGGCTTAAGCAAATGTGGTGAATATTTATTTCAAGAAATGAGAGGTCCAGCGCTGGCAGTGGAAGCAGTAGCACCATCCAAATAAAATGTGGGTTTTATTTTTTCATAACCGCATCAAACTGAGTGAGTGCTGGTAACTCAAATTTCTACTATCCAAAAAAATAAAATCAAATGCAGTTTTCACTTGTCACTTTTTTGGTTCCTTTCCACTGACCACTAGTATCTAAGTTTCACTTGTCCCTTAATACTGAACCAAAAGGGAATGTGAACATTAGAACTGACAATCTTTGGGCCTCCCTGGTGGCCCTAAGCACTGTGAAGCTATGCGCAGCTACTGCAACATGAGCTCGATCCTGGGCCACGAGGTGACCTACATAGAGCAGCAGACCTCTCCTGTCCTGCTGGCTGCTCCCCTCAGCAGGCCATTTCAGTAGATCTGCCTGTTCCATTCCCCCCTGTCTCTGGTGAATCCTCTCACTGCCCCTGCACCTGTGGCCTGTACCCTATTTCTTGTAGGCATAAAAAAATAAATCTTAAAAAAAAACACCTGACAATCTTTAACAAGGCACAGGCAATCTTACCATGGACTTTCTAGGTATGCTTAGAAAAGCTTTTAAATATAGGGTGTAGGGCAACACATGAGTTTTTAAAAATCTAATTTGTCATCCCTAGTTTTGTGCTGGTAAGAAAAGTCTCTTTCAAAAGCATATCATTAACATAACTCAAGTACGCTCCTTCCCAGCTGAAGAGAGCGGCAGCGTGCAATGGGACCAGGCAGGGTGTGGTGCCTCAGACCACGAGGCAGGTGAGTCAGGAACGTGGTACAGTGCTCGGGAAGGCGGCTATTTGAATAGGAAAGTAGGGCATGCTTTGGATTCCACAGCAATTAGACTTCACCATAGAAGAATCATCTGCTTTGGAACTGGCAACGAGAATGAAAAATAACTGAAGGTGATCTGGGAGCAGGCAGATGACCTGTGAGGCAGAGAAGCAGTGGGAAAAGCTGGCGGTCTGTTCAGGTTTTATCCTATTTCCACTGCTGTTTGGACATTAGCTGACTCGCAGCCCTGTGCCGGAAGCCTGGGCGGTCCCATCACACTGCATGGCGCAGGGCGGCCCAGTCAGATAGGCTGGGTGTGCTCGAGTCACCCACAGCACTCTGCTGTTCATCTGCTGTGCTATCCCTTCCACAACCCTACTCTATAGCTCAGAAAGCCCGGCTGTCATCGGTTCCTGTGTTTCCTGGATTTTTTTTTTTACTTTATTTATTTGTGCATACAGAACGGGGGTATAGTCCAGAGGCTCAGGGGTGGCGAGAGGCTTCACCAGAGACAGAGTGGGGAGCAGAACAGGCAGATCCGCGAAGTACACTGCTGAGGGGAGCAGCGGGCGGGTCAGGAGAGGTCTGCCGCTCCATGCGGTCACCTCCGGGGCAAGCGGGAATTGAACTCATGCAGAAGTGGCTTTTAGCTTCTTAGTGCTGTGCTTTAACCGGCTGCGCCACCAGGGAGGGCCTCCTGGACGTTTTATATTCCCAAGAGGAAGGATTTTACTGCTGACTTTGCTGAATTCCAAATTTGAAGCTCGGGGGAAAAGCCTGAATGATGTACTTTTTGATCTATTACACAGTGATTTTTTTTTAAAGAAGACAACACAGTGGCACTGAACTGATGGAACAGTGGAAATCAGGGTAAAACCCGAATGGGCCATCTCTTATTCCCACTACTTTCCCTTACAGGACATTTGACGAGATTTTCAATTTGCCAAACTTTGCTTCTATTTTTTGTATATATATTTTTAAAAAAGATTTATGCATACAGAACTGGAGTACAGGCCAGAGGTGCAGAGAGGAACGCCAGCGACAGAGTGGGGAGCACAACAGGCAGATCGATGAAGTACACTGCTGAGGGGAACAGCGGGCGGGTCAGGAGCCATCTGCCGCGCCATGTGGGTCACCTCTGGGGTGGAGATCGAACTCATGCTGAAGTGGCTTTAGCTTCTTAGTGCTGTGCTTTAACCCGTTGTGCCACCAGGGAGGGACCTACTTCTATTTTTAATTACGAAATGTTTTCCTCGTTGTGATTTTCCCTCTTAGGCCCTAGAGGCACAGAGGTCTGTGGAGTCCGATGAAAGCCCAGATCCCCGTGCTTCCACTTAACAGCTGTGCAACCCTGAGTGATTCTACCTCACATTAAATCCCCATTTCTTAATCTGAAGAGGGACGGGGCGGGCCTGGCACAGAGACACTGAGGACTGCATCCGATTACAGAAAGTACTCAGCCCCATGCCTGGCATGCTAAGCGCTCAAACAACAGGTAGTACTGTCATCTCCAGTTTTTTATTTCACTTGGAGATGCACCTCCAAAATTAAAAAGCAAGTCACCAGGACTCGATCGGAGGCTTCACTCATTTCTGTTTAAGAACGTGTTATCTTGTGACACACAATGCAGGTTATTTCCAAGAATGGCTTTCTCACCCTGGTGGTGACTACTTGGGGTTGGGAGAGAGTGCTTGGAGCCCTCACCTGCCCCAGGCAGCTGAGAGCACAGAGACGTGACTTCCGTGACTTCCATGCCACTCCTGGCCCTGGGGCGTATGCACAGATGTGACTCCTCTGCTCCTGGGCACCTCATTCTCGGTCTGTCTGCACCTGCAGAGTTTCAGCTGTCCCGTCCCCGATGAGGGCTGCTCAGAGGAGCCCAGGGAGAGTCCGGGGCTGAAGGTCTTCCGTGACCCCATCTGCTCTGTCTTGGAGGAGTTCTCAGCTATTTGGAGAACAGCTAAGAGAAGCAAAGGCTCTTACTCTCTTACAGATTATCAGACATTAAAAATCAACAGAGAGAGAATTTATCGCCAAAGTCAGAAAGACTCTTTGGTAAGTTTAGATGGGGACCTTAGGATGCAGATTTGGGTCCTTATCCAGGCAGTACCTGAAGACACTGGGGTGTCTATCACAGGATGGAGGTGTTTATGGGCCTTTTCTCTGGCTGACCTAAGCACTCACTTAATGGTGGTCAGAGTAGAAGGAGGAAAATTTTTTCAAAAGACTTTTTTTTTTTTTTAAAGAGCAGTTTTAGGTTCAGAGTAATTTCAAGAGGAAGACTTGAGATTTTCCAGAGTTAGCCCTTGTTCTCACATAGACACAGCCACTCCTGCCATCAATATTCCCCGCTGGAGCAGTGGGTTTGTCACAACTGTGAATGCACATGGACCCATGACACAGTCTGTAATTTACCCTAAGTCTGGACAACTGTAGTGACATGTATCTCCACTGTTGTGTCTAGAGACACTGCACTCTGCTCTAAAAATCCCTGTGCTCCAGACATTCATCAATACCCATCCACCCTGCTGCAACTCCTGGAAACCAGTATCTGGTCTGCAGTTTTGCCTTTTCCAGAATGTCACATAGATATAACCATATAGTATGGATTATTTTCAGATTGGTGTCTTCTACTTATTAAATTCCTTCATGGTTTTTCTGATGACTTGACAGCTCATATTTTTAGCAGTGAATAATGTTTTACTATCTGGATGTAACAGTTTTTCCACTCAATGAATGTTATCTTGGTTGTGTCCAAGTTTTGGCAATTCCAAGTAAAGTGGCCACAAACATCTATGAGCAGTTTTTATGTGGAAAGTAAGTTTTCAAATTCTTTGCCAGATCATATGGTAAGGGTATGTTCATTTTAGAAACCATCAAACTCTTCCAAAGTGGCAGCGAGTACCATCTTGCATTCCAGTAAGAAGTGATAACTCCAAGTGCTGGCTGTGCTATCACGTGGGGTTATCAGTGTTCTAAAGTCTGGTCAGTCTGAAGGATAGTAATGGTTATCTTGTCATTTAGGAGAAAGTTCTTTAGGTAAATATTCCCTTTTTTTCAGGTTAATGGTATTTGTTTATGCATACAAGAATGGGGATGTAGGCCAGAAGTGGGGGGGCGGGTGAGAGGATTCACCAGAGAGTGTGGGGAGCAGAACAGGTTGATGTACTGAAATACACTGCTGCGGGGAGCAGTGGGCAAAATAGGAGAGGTCTGCTGTGCCATGTGGGTCAGCTCCCTGGCCAGGGATTGAACTCATGCTGCAGTGGCTGTGATAGCTTCATGGTGCTGAGACTTAACCCCCTGTGCCACCAGGGAGACCACACCCTCTGTTTTTTCTTCAGAGTAGATGAACAGCAGATTCCAGTTTGGTATCTCTGGATCTGACCATGGTGCTGAATCCTCAGATAACCCCCTCCCCCTTTTTCATGAACAGTCAACTCCTACAGTGGCAGGATATTCAAGATCCCTTAGTTGTGGCATGTCTTAAATGACATGGGGAAGAAACCATGCTCCTCCTCCCTGCACACTACAGTGTTTAATCTACTCCCTTGAACTCCTTCTGAGTAATAGGGCTTGGGAAGAATTTCTGAGAACTTAAAGATCAGGATGCTCCCAGTTCATCTGAATACAAGTACATTTTTAAATAGCTAGAAAATCAACTGTCATCAAAGTAGGTCAACCATATTTGCCCCTTAATTTCTAGGGAGTAATAACAGGAACTTCATAGTTCCTAACACAATGGTAACAGAGAGTTTTCTGTTCATCTGAGTGGGAGCCGCTGACATCCACATGAAGTTGTTTTGATACCAGCATCTGGTGATGTGTGTTTTATGACATTTTAAGTTCAATCCCAGAGACTGAATCTATGGGAAGCTGGGCTTTCACAGCAATTCAACACGACACGGAGTGGCCATATTGTGTGAGGCATGGGCTGAGAATCTGAACCCTGACATCAAGAAGCTAGGGGTCTCTTAGGTGAGAAAACACAAATATCAGTGATTCTAATGCAAGCCAGAATGTGTAGACAAATTATGTGTTAGGCGAGTTATGATAGGACAGCGATCCATTCTGATTTGGCCCCTAACCAGAGAAAGTTCTCCCAAGACCTGAGCTCTCAACTTGACCTTCCATACTCACCTTCCATTTTGCACATTCCAATTCAGATATATCTGAACTGATGAAGTCTGGTCAGCCACAAGCCTCTTTCTAGAGATGAATTCCACTTTGCTATGAGATCTCGGCCATGACTTGGGTTCTTCTTGCCGGGAGCTTGGGTGGATTGTGACTGCCAACCAGCCAATGAGAGGAGTGTCACACGCAGGTCGGGGCAGATGTTCAGTCTGTTCCATAGACACAAGTGCAGCTCCATCTCCCTCATCTGTCTGCGGATGAGCAAGGCAGAGAGGTTAGTGCACAGAGGAGGCAGACACAAAGGAACGTACAGAAGTGTGTTCGGAGAAGACAAAGCACATGAAGGGTGAGGCAGGGGCTGAGAATCTAAACCCTGGCTTGGAAGGATATTAGTTGGCAACGGGGTCCAAGGGCCGCCATCTAGTTCAACATGTGGTTTTCCTGTTTGATCTTCCTAGATCCCTTTCTCAGAACTTTAAAATGTATTTCAGCGAGAACTCTGGCATGCTGGGCCAAGCATAAGCTGGTCCAAGCGAAAAGCGTGAAACGATGGCACTGGCAGTCAGTGGCAATGGCCCGAGGAGCAGAGTCTGGGGCGTGTTCCAGGGAAGCACCCCTTCCGGGCCTCCTCCACAGGAGTGCTCAGTACACCTTTACTCAACACAACTACCACTGAGGGACTGAAGGACCAGAGACCAGCTTTTTGCAATGCTGAACTCCAGAAGGCAAAGAACTATTTATTAATTACACGTTCTGTAACAACAATCATAATCCTCACGTTCTACAGCACCAAGCAACTCCCTCTGCAGGGAGGAGAGGTGCAAGCTCAGGAAATCTCACCCAGGGGCCTGGCACCGTCTCCACTGACTACATCACCGTCAGATTTAAAAAAATAAAAAAGCTGTAGGCCCATGTCCACCATCCCTCTCCTCTTTCTCTATGAACTTTGTGCTGTCACACCCAAGACCTCTCAAACGGGCTGCGCTGACCTAACCTTCCAGCTAACTTATTCCCCAGGGCCATCAGGTAGAGGTAGAACCTGAGGTAGAACCGTTTCCAAGGTCATTTCAAAGTCAGCCCCGCCTAGGGTCCCCTCCAGGAATCTTACATCTGCCCCTGCCCTGTTTTCTTGTTGAAGCTCTCTTCCTTTCTCTTCTCAGCCTTTCCCGCCCCCATGACTCAGTTTCTTTGTTTTGCATACACAGGAAGTCAGCAAGCCAGCTAGGATTAGAAGGAGCTCTATATGCCATCCACACCTTATTCCTTTCTCCTTGTTCTTTGCCCTTGACCTTTCCTTCTGGCCTGTTCAGTCACAGGAAGGAAGCCTGAAGGGAGAGGCAACTGTTTTCACAGAAGAAATATGCCCTTACAAAAGTATACCCGAGGGCTGGGCTTTTTCTGAGACCAGTTCTGACAGCTAGGAAGGCTGGCGCCCAACTGGCACATGTTGGTACCTTTGTCCTGTCACCTCCTGCCACATCAAGCCCTTGGCACAGTCCTGGCTACCAGCCTCTCCCAGGCCTGCACCATCTCTGCCCAACCCACGGCGGGTGGTGTCCGACATGTTCGGGGCTGACACAGATTGGTACGGGGCTACACGTTTTTTTTTTTTCCACGAAGCTGAATTTGTGGAAGCAGAACCATCGCCACTCTTCCGCCCACCTCTTCTCTAACCACCCCGTGACGTTTGTTGAGCAAGCTTCCTGTCCACGTACAGACCCCTCTGGCTGCTTGCTGAGGGAGCCAGTCCTGAGAGAGCAAGCCTGCACCGTCTGCACAAGCTTCCCCACCGCACCCACATTCCAGGGCTGTGCCAGCCCAGCTATCTATTGTTCCCACACCACGGGCAGGGTTGGCCACTGGGTAGTAAGGCCACCTGGGTGGAACCAGCCTGTTCAAAGCTGCGTGGCTTCACAGCCGTTGGCTACAGTTTGTTCCCTGGCCCTTGGAGGAAGAATAAACGAGGGGTGTGGATTCCAGAACTTCTCTAGAAGCAGAACCTAAGAATTAAAAATCAATGCCAGAAAAACCCTTCCGTCAACTTAAACAACACACAATTTTTATATGATGCCAATCTCTGTTCTCAGAAAAACCAAAACCCACTGCAAAGGCCGAGGTGGGGTAGAACAGACTTAGCTGAGTCTTCTCCCTAAGCCTCACCCACCCATGAGATGCAGCAAGGAGTGTGAACCCCATTTCAAGGTCTTTTAATTTAAAGGGAGCAATGGGCTGGGAAGTGCAGCTTTAGCTATGCATGTACTATGAAATACTCAGCAGACTCTGGAGAAACCAATAGCATGCAAAGAAAAGCAGGTGAACAACATCACGGTGTCTGCAGGTGTGTGGCATCCTCCGCTCAAGGACAGTCCCCCGGGGCGCCACAGCTGGGGTCCTGTGGTGCACCCACACAGCCGGACAATCAGCACCACAGGCTGGCCCGGCACATCAGATCTGGACGTGTGAGGCTGTAACTGGAGTGCTGCTCTTGTTTCTTGGAGATTGGCTCACTGACTCCCTTTCCTTCCAACAATTGCCCCTGGCCAGGGCAGAAGCTGTGTCCTGCTCATCAGCATTTTATTTTTCTCAGCAATACAGGAAAGAGTTCTGTTGCCAGTCACTTACCTGCAGCTGCCAGCCAGGCCCCCTGCGCCTTAGCCAGACTCAGTGTAACACAGAACCCCAGGACTATGCTGTCAGGTGGGTCTTTGGAAATAAGGACCAAGATGATGCAGATTCATCCGGATACAGGTGATGCTACTCCTGGGCCCGTAGCTCCATCTGGTTTGTGTTCTTGACATTTTTCAAACGTTTGTGCTGAGAGAGACCCATCAGGAGACCACTGCTCCTAGTACCAGCTGTCCATTGTCTGGCCTCCAGTTAGGTTGCTCCTGGGCATTTTCCATGGTGAGAAAAATGAGGTCTTTGGCCTCTGGTTCTCTATGTATACTGCCATGCTGGTTAGGCTTCTACAAGCCACCTACCTGACCAAGTCCCTGCACCTTTCAGAATGGAATTCACACTCACTCTTGGGACTTCAGTCTTTTGGTTCCCTGATAATCCATTAAACATTATTTGACTCAGGGCGCTCCTGGTGGCCTAGGGGTTAAGTCTCAGCGTGATTACTGAGAAGGCTCACTGTGAGGGCCTGAGTTCAATGCCAGGCCATGGTGCAGCGACCTCTCCTGTCTCACCCACTGCTCCCCTCAGCAGTGTATTTCAGTAGATCTGCCTGTTCTGCTCCCCAATCTGTAGTGAATCGTCTCACTCCCTGCAACTCTGGCCTACATCTAGTTCTTCTACATAAAGATAAATACAATCTTTAAAAATCTATTTGCTCATTTTCTAAGGCCAATTTGGTGTCATCTTTGAAATCTATTATAACTCACAGCTTTGAGAATATTAGATCTGAAAGTGGCCTCAGAGTGCCTCCCTGGTTGTGCAAGGTTGAAGTCTCAGTGCTATCAAGCTACCACCAGCCACTGTGGCACAAATTCGATCCCCCCAGCCAGGGAGCTGACCCACATGGCGCAGAAGACCTCTCCTGTCTCACCCGCTGCTCCCCTCAGCAGTGTACTTCAGTGGATCTGCCTGTTGTGCTCCCCACTCTGTCTCTGGTGAATCCTCTCAAACCACCCCATCCCGTGCACCAGTTCTTGTATGCATAAATAAGTATCTTTAAAAAATAAATGAAAAAGGAAAAGTAGTCTCAGAATGCGTTTAAGCCAAGGATTTTGAACTCGGGGTTCATGAAAGACCTTGGGCCACCTGCAAATCTTCTCAAATATTACATTGAATTGTATGTGTATGTGTATCTGTGCTATTCTTTTTTACGGGAGTGACAACACAGATTTCATTAGACTATGGGGCCAGTTGTTTTAGAGATCAGAAAACTGGGCTCCTTAAAAGTAAGGTAAGATGGCTGGAACCAGACCCAGTTCTCCTGGCTTTGCGCTTTTTGCATACCACCTACTATGTCCCTTACACATCTTACACTGTCAGTTAAGCACAGTGAACACTGGAGCTCCGCTCTTTCCTCCTGAAATCCATACGATCTGCAGGTCATATATCAAAGGAATAAAATAAGCGTGACCCAATGATGACAAAGAGAACGCCAGCACAGAGAGCAGCAGGTGAAAGCTGTCAGTGAAATCTTAGTGAATGGACAAATCTTAATAAACATAACACAGCTGCAAAAGCCAAAGCCCAAGCCCCAGAGAAGGTGGGCATGCCAAAAGTACCCTGGTATCGCTGCAGACGGGCTCAGGGGTCAGCGGGGAGGTGCAGTTACCCTGTAGGGCAGCGACTGAGGGGGTGCACTTAAGTTCCCCTCCTCCCCAACTTCCAGTCTCAGAGTGTGGACAGAAGCTCTGGACGGGGAGCATGGGGGACAGTCAAGGCAGGCCTGGCTGCCTTACTAGAGTCTCTGAGTAACGAAACTCCCGGGCCCTTACTCAATTCCTCGTCCAGAATCTGCAGGTCAGGCTCACAGCGTGCTGGATTGTGACTGTCAGCCCCAAGTGGCCCCTGCTTGCCCTGAAGGCTGCAGTCACGCCTCCCAGAGCCCCTTTGCAAGTCTGGTTCCAGGTTCCAGCTTGCAAGGAGAGGAGCTGTGTAAGGTCTGAGGCCACAAACGAAAGCAACATCCCAAGAGCCTCAGGGGGCAGGTTCTAGACGCCTCCCACAAACTTCCGCTCTTCGTTGGGAAGGGGCTGTGACATCTCAGCTATTCCAAGACTTCCGGCTTCTCCTCTCCAGTAGAGCAGGCCTCAGGGACCACCTCACCAGTTCCCTGGACACATTCCCCACGGTCACTCTCCAACCCCCACCCCAAATCCCACAGTGTAAGTGGGGGTGCTAACACCATGTATTACACGCGTTGCTCTTATATGGTGTGTGCGACTGTGCTGCACTAACCTGACACATCCCTGGCGGAGACCAAAAGACTCATTCCTGACAGCAGACCAGACCAAGAGGGGAAAATCCAACCACCTGATTATTCATGACATCGGGAGACCTCAGTGAAGCATTTGTTTTCTGTTTTATTACAAATTTCTACAGGCCTCCCTGGTGGCGCAGCGGTTTTAAAGCACAGCACTGAGAATCTAAAGCCGCTTCCGCATGAGTTAGATCCCCGCCTGCCCCGGAGGTGACCACATGGCGTGGCAGACCTCTCCTGACCCACCCGCTGCTCCCCTCAGCAGTATACTTCGTACATCTGCCTGTTCTACTCCCTGCTCTCTCTCTGGTGAACCTTCTTACTGCCCCTGTACCCCTGGCCTGTACCCCAGTTCTGTATGCATAAATAAATCTTTAAAAAAAAAAGAAATTACTACAGACTTAGAGGCTTAAAACAGAACAAACTTGTTATCTTACCATTTTGCCAAGGAGGACATCTGAAGCAGGGTAAAGGCTGCAGCAGTGGAGAGAGATGTTTCCTTGCCTTTCCCAGCTTCTCCAGCAGAACACAGCTCTTGGCTCAGGATTCTCTTCCTCCATCTTCCAAACCAGCAGAGCTGCATTGCTTTGGCCTTTATCCCACAGACACGTGCCGCTGACCACGGTGGGGAGGGGCGGCGGGAGGGGGTGGCTCTGCTTTGAAGGGCTGATTAGTGGGCCCACCTGTGTCAGGCAGGTGCCACGACCCAGCTCAAGGGCCTTCACCTGGTCACAACACCTCCCCTGTGCCCTGGAAGAGAACATCCTGGACAGTGCAGGATGAGCAGACAGCTGAGCAAACTCTACCAGAAATGGAAACCAAGGACGGAGGATACAGAAACCACAAGGGCAAGCAATGTTGGGGGGGGGGGGTTTGTAACAGCCTCATTGACGCATCCTCAAAACAGAAAAACCACCCTAAAAAATAAAGAGAAAGCTCTCCGATACTAAAAATTTATTAGCAGAAACGGTGTTGTTTTGGAAATATAGAAGGGACTTTCCTAGAATGTAGAACAAGGTTTAAAAAAAAAAAAAAGGAAAAACGGTTCCAGAAAGGATGAATTATGAAAAAGAACAGGAAACCAGCTAAGGAGTAACACAGCACTTTACCGTTAAAAGACATAAACCATAGAATGAAAGAAACACTGGCTAATTGGGTGAAAAAGCCTTCAGTCAAGGCACATTCTTAGGAAATTTACATGTAACTAAAAATCTAAGAAATTCCGGAGGAAAAGCCAGTTGTCAGTCACGCAAGGCTTCTCCCCAACGCTGGGAGGCGGAAAACATCCAGGGCTAAACTGTTTCCAACTGGGATTTCCTTAACTGGTCAAAATGCAAGTGAAGGAAAAGCCTCCGGGATTAGCTCCAGCTCACCCTTTCTTAGGAAACCACTGAAGTGAGCACAGGAAGTGAGGGCCCCAGGGCAGGGGTGAAGTAAGGTGTAAAGGCTCCTGGGAGCACGTAAGGGAGTTTCCAGGATGACCACGAGGTCATCGGCAGGCTGGGAGGGTCAGGGTCGAGGTCAAGCCCCAGCCGGTGGCTGGGAGGCGACCAGTGCACCACCAGACGCCTGAGGAGCCAGTGAGACGACCTGGCTGAGTCTGGCGCCAGGTCTGAGTGTGCCGAAGGACTGCAGGTCTGCCGGGTAGACAGGTCTGGTCAGCGGCTGGCCAATCAGGCCAGCAAAAAGGACCGATTGCGTTATTTGTTTCAGATGTGAACAGCTTAACAAGTGCAGAGCCAGGCTGCCACCACTGTTTCTAGAAATATCAACATGGATTCTTGATTTTGATCTAAATCACACTCTAACAGCATTAGGTTTGTGTTTAGATAGGAGTATCTGTACTGGGTTCATTTTTTTTTTAATTTTATAAGCTAATTTTTACATCATTTTGTACATTTTTTCCCATCTCATTTGTAATCCCTGCGGGTTTCCCATCAAGTCACCCGTGTGTCATCACCATAGTCCAGTGCACTTCCCTCTCCACCCCCCATCCCCCCGTTTTTGATCCCACTCCACCCCCACAAAATCTCTCTGGTATATGGCTGTTCATTATTCTTATTTTCTCGCCTGGTCCATTATACTCCTGCTATGAGCGATGGGTTCATTTTCTTAATGCTGCAAATAACCACCCCCAAAATCATGCCTGGAAAATACCCTCCTGTCACCCTGAGCCAAGACAGAGAATATTTCAAGCGCTGCTCTGGCTCAGGATCTTCAGGTTTACATTCACCTTCAGCTTGCTGCAGGTCGGGACCCATTTCCAGGCTTTTGGCAAGCCTCGAGTCCTCATGAGTGGCTGTGGAAGACATGGGTCCTTGCCAGGAGGCCTCAGCACTGGGCGATCCCCACACGCAGGTGGCGTGATGGAGGGACACCAACCCAGGCAGCAGGTGTGCCTACAACCACATCTGTCCACGGTAACTGAATCTTGAACATGCCAGCCCACCACTCACTCTTACCAGACTCTGTCTCTGAGAGGCAAGTCACTAGGTCCAGTCTACCCCCAGGAGGAGGCCATTACACAGGGCACGCACCCCAGGTGGGCTGCAGGGGCCTTTGAGTGACCGCCTATCAAGCGCTCAGGTGCGTTGTGACATGGACCACAGCGAGGTATCAGCACTAAGAGCGTAGGCACAGACAGAATCCAGTCTGGGGTCATGACGGTCGTCACGACACTCCTGCACAAAAACTTAAAAGAGTTTCATGATCTTGGACAAATGACCTACTTTGTTCCAATTTGTTCTTTCATCTGCAAATTGTGCATAATTACTCACAGGACTATTTTGAAAGTTTGGTAACTGAAGTAAGATGCTTACCAAATGCTTAGTACAAAATGAGCACTCGATGTTAGCTACTCTCCAAACTCTCACTTTTTAAGAAGGATTGTTTATGCACACAAGAGCTGGGGTACAAGCCAGGTGCAGGGGGTGTGTGTGGGAGAGGATTCACCAGAGACAGAGTGGGGAGCAGAACAGGCTGACTGCCTGAAACACACTGCCGAGGGGAGCAGCGGGAGGGTGAGGAGAGGTCTGCCACGCCATGTGGGTCAGCTCCCTGGCTGGGGATGGCCTGGCTGCGGACAGCTTCATAGTGCTGCGCTTTAGCTCGCTGCACCACCAGGGAGGGCCCCAAACTCTCATGTTTACAAGCTGTGAAATTCCAGACAAGTTATTACTTCACTTCTGTGTTGCTTCTACTTCCTCACCTGTAGTGGGGAGAAACACAAGCACTCCTAGAAGACTGCAGTTCCAGATGTCTGAAATAAGGTATCACAGTAAGACAGATCATTTTTTTTTTTTTTTGTCTTCCAGTTCGTATATAAAGTGACATTTACACAATGTTATATTCGCTTGAATGTACAGCAGCTATGTCTAAAAACCAATGTATACACCTTCATAAAAAAGTTCATTACCAAAAAATACAAACCCACACCTGAGCCTTCGGCGAGTGCTAACTTTTAATGGGTCGTCTAGAAAATGCAGTTGTCTGTGAAGTGCAATAAAGGGACATTCAGCTAAACACAGCAGCCTGTATTCAGTTCCAGGGCTGTCCAGAGGGGCGGGGGTCATGTGCTGGCACTCAGCTGCAGGTTATTTTTAATGAGTTCTGTCTGCGCAGTACAAATTTACTGCTGTTTCGAATTAGGGCACATTTGTTTTTGTGTCTTTGTTTGCTGTTCTTTAAAATGGGAGTGACACTTGATTTTATACTATAAAGCAGCAGTAATTAAAACAATGTGGTCTTGGAGTTAAAACAGATACATGATCAGTGAAACAGAACAGAAAGCCCAGAAATAAATCCACCTGTACTTTAGCACTTAATTCATACTCAAGGAGCCATGATCACATGGTGGGAAAAGAGGCATTTTTTTTACAAACTGGCAAGCCACATGCAAGAGCAGAAGCTACGGAGGCTGGAGGGCCGTATTTTGTACAAGAATGAGGTTGGATCTCTAACTCCATGCACAAAAATAAACTCAGAATGGATTAAAGCCATATTTATAAGAACTACAACAATGAAAGACACAGAAGGAAACACTTCCATGACATCAATTATAAAGACGGTTTTGGAGTTTCGACCCCTATGGCAAGGGAAATAAAAGCAAAAATAAACAATTGGGGAGACCACAAATTAAAAAGCTTTTGGACAGGGAAAGAAAAGTAGATCAAAAAGGCATCTGAAAAAATGGAGAAAAAGTTACACAACTGACTAGGGCATGCTATCCAAGACAGAAAAGCGTCAACAATAAAAACCTGAATGACCCAGTTAACATGCAGGCAGAAGATCTCAACGGGCCACTCACCAAGCAGGAGAACCAAAGTCAGAAGACACACGGAAATATGCTCATCAATGCTTTTTTTTTTAAAAAGATTCACTTATACACACAGAACTGGGGTACAGGCCAGAGGTCTAAGGGCATTAAGAGGATTCACAAAAAGACTTATTTATACATACAGAACTGGGGTACAGGCCAGAGGTCTAGGGACAGTAAGGGGATTCACCAGAGGCAGAGTGGGGAGCAGAGCAGGCTGATCGATGAAGTACACTGCTGAGGGGAGCAGTGGGTAGGTCAGGAGAGGTCTGCCGGCCATGTGGGTCACCTCTGAGGCTGGGATCGAACTCGCACTGAAGCTTTGGCTAGCTTGCAGTGCTGCATCCTGACCCACTGCGCCACCAGGGAGGGCCCCTCGACAATGCTTTTAATAGGGAGATGCAGATTAAAACCACATGGGTTGTCATCTCACACCTGTGAAAATGGCACGAACTGAGAAGACCCCAAGTGCTGGAGAGACGGGGAGAAAGAAGAACCCTGGTCCACTGTTGCTGGACCTGCAAATGGCAGTCATTTTGAAAAGCGATCTGGATTCACCTTGGAAAACTGAAAATGGAAACACCAATGGCCAGCGTGAACAGACGACGTGCTCTGCAAGCGCACTGCGGCCTTACTGACCACAGTGAGGACTTGGACCTACATTCCCGTAGCCAGAAGCTTCTACTGGATCGAGGCTGTGGCTGCCGTGCAATGCCGTACTGGCTGTAAAGATGGAGACAGTGCTGACACTGACAGCAGAAGGGAGCTCAAACGGATCAGCAGGCTGGAGGGACAGGACAAACAGTGGACATCACATTGGGGATGACCGGACAAAACAAAAACTAGAGGACACCAGTGAAGGAAGTGAGGGTTCTGGTTAAAAAGGTGGGGGGGGTAGAAAGGATCAGAGGGGCGTAAGAGATGTTGGTGGGACAGAGAAAATGTTAAAAAAGAAAAAAAATTAGTCCTCTTTTAAAAATTAATCAGGGACAATGACTTCTCCTCAAGATTAATTATCCCTGTGGCTTCTGACTCATGAAACATATTCATTCCCAATTCTTTCTTTTTAGACTATTTCTGCACACAGAAATGGGGTACAGGCTAGAGGTGCAGGGGTGGTGAGAGGACTCACAGAGTGGGGAGCAGGACAAGTGGGTTGACTGAAGTACACTGCTGAGAGGAGCAGCAGATCGGTCAGGAGAGGTCTGCCGTGCCGTGTGGGTCAGCTCCCTGGCCGGGGATCGAACTCGCACTGAAGCAGCTTTGGCTCTCTGCAGTGCTGTGCTCCAATTCTTGTGCCACCCAGTAGGGCCCCATTCTTTGCGAACATTCAAGGAGGAAAACACTAGCTAATCCACCATCAAAATCACACTTAAAAGTTTGAGAAAGGAACACAGGCTCTTTGACACAGGTTTATTTTCTACTGTATAATTTAGGTCACTGACGGAAGCTACATTCCCCATGCACATGACAAATGAAAACTAGGAGAAATTGTGCAAAAGTGGATGGAATGTGGGAGCAGCAGCCTGCAACGAAGATGTACCTACACAAAGGAAGTGTGTGTGTGTGTGTGTGTGTGTGTGTGTCCCGAATGTGACAGGGCATACTGCTGTTACCATTATCCTTCACCACAGACCGGCTGAGAAGATGGTAAATAACTAGGTCATGATGGGCCCATGTGACAAATGCCAGCAGCTTCTGCAGAAGGGCAGAGCAGACAGAGTGGATAGCCAAGCTGGGCCTCGCAGACAAGTACATCTGGCCAGAGCTGAACTGGCCAGCGTTTCCAGGCTAGGAGTGGGAGGCTTAAGTGGGCAGCCACTGGGGTCTGCCAACAGGCTTGGGAACACGGAGGGTGAGCAGCAGCAAGGAGCTCAGAGAGAGCCTTGCAAGAGGGTGTGGCTGGGAAAGAGGGAGGTTGGGGGTGGGGGGGAGAGGTGGGGGTTGGGAGAAGGACCCAGGCCTGCCCTAGACACTGAAGCAGTCATTATCCAAAAGCTATAGAGGAGGAGGAATGTGACCAGTGTCAAATGTTGACAACACAGGCCCTCCCTGGTGGCGGAGCGGGTTAAAGCACAGCACTAAGAAGCTAAAGCCACTTCCGCATGAGTTCGATCCCCGCCTGCCGCGGAGGTGACCACGTGGCCCAGCAGACCTCTCCTGACCCGCCCGCTGCTCCCTTCAGCGGTGTACTTCGTCAGTCGGCCTGTTCTCCCCACTTTGTCTCTGGTGAAGCCTCTCACCGCCCCTGCATCTCTGGCCTGTACCCTACTTCTGTATGCAGAAATAAATCTTTAAAAAAAATTAAAAAAAAAATTTGTTCCAATGATATATTTGATTTTTTAAAATCTGATTTAAAAGTCAGTAACATGGCCCTCCCTGGTGGCGCAGTGGGTTAAAGCACAGCACTAAGAAGCTAAAGCCACTTCCGCATGAGTTCGATCCCCGCCTGCCGCGGAGGTGACCACGTGGCCCAGCAGACCTCTCCTGACCCGCCCGCTGCTCCCCTCAGCAGTGTACTTCGTCGATCTGCCTGTTCTGCTCCCCACTCTGTCTCTGGTGATGCCTCTCGCCCTCCGCATCTCTGGCCTGTACCCCAGTTCTGTATGCACAAATAAATAAATCTTAAAAAAAAAAATGTTGACAACACAGAAGTGCACTAAAGGCAAGAGGCAGGACCACCTAGGAGGCTGATGAGGATAAGGAGAAAGGGTGGGTTGTAAAGGGACAGTTAAAAAGGGTCAGCAGGGCCCTCCCAGGTGGCGCAACAGGTAAGGACACAGCATGGCAAGCTGGCTGCAGCGCTTCAGTGCAAATTCGATCCCCCACCCTGGAGGTGACCCACATGGCACCACAGACGCTCCTGACCCGCCTGCTGCTCCCCTCAGCAGTGTACTTCGTCGATATCCTGTTCTGCTCCCCACTCTGTCTCTGGGGAATCCTCTCATCACCCCAGCACCTCTGGCCTGTACCCCAGTTCTATGTACATAAATAAATAAACCTTTAAAAAAAAAAAAAGGATCAGCAGCCAGAATTGGTGAGTGTGGGTGTGGCTAGGGGCAAGGGAGGGAAACTCCATCTCTCAGGTGTCCAGAGCAGGGAGGACTTGGGGGAAAAGAGAATGCGGGTGGTCTAAACACACTGAGGACAGCTAATAGCAGCTTATGTTATCTTGGAAAACAAGGAGATACAGAGTTCTGGAAAAGTATCTTGCTTAGAACTCCAGGTTGGGGGGAAATCAGTGATTTGGAACTGGGGGAGTAAGAACGATTAGGAAAAACAGCAGATAAGGAAGCAAAAGACAGACTCTGAGGGAAATAGTAACCCCAGAAACAAAGGAGGAAGTTACCCCTAATTTTCATGACTTTGCATGGAGGACAGAATGTTCTGGTTACAAACACCAACCTTGAGGTGAAACAAGGACTTTCCCAGACAAGTACAAGCAGAGACTCCCAGGCAGGAGTAGGAGCAGGCCAGGAATGGCAGCTGTGTGTGGCCGGCAGGGTCTCTCTCCTGCTCCCGGGAGGTCCCCCAGCCTCCTCTTCATTGTCAGGGATGCCTGGTAGACATGGCTGGTGTCTCAGCAGAGTGACCGGTGGGAAGCGGCAGGAACTCAGACCCCGGGAGGGGAGTGGATGAACCAGACAGTCGATGACCACCAACATCGCTTCCTAAGCAGGTGTAATTTAGAGAAGCAGCCACACAGAACTTCTAGATTTCTCCTCCTTGCTTTTCAAAGTAACCCGAAATGCATGAACTTATTAGCTTTGTCCCAGACACAAAAAGACAGTTATCTGCACCAATTTTCTGCATGTGTTTGTTAGGTTGAACTTCCAGCTCGACCAAGCCTGGCACAGTCCTGGTCGACTGTGGCCCGAAGATCACCACCACCAGAAAGGACAAGCCCCAGGTGAGCTTCTCCCTGGAACAGAGTTTATTCTTCACTGCGCCTTTGAGTAATCTGAGACACTGGTTTTCACCTATCTTGTTTCTAGATGTCTATCATCAAAACAAAACTCCCTCCAGATTCTGCAGGACTTTTCTATCACATAGCCATTAGCCGTAGATTATCAGTGAACCTTTTTTTTCCCCCCTTATTTTTAGCATTATCCTGCATGTAATTCAGGGCAGTGACTTGCTAACCCTGAAAGAAGAAAAGCTTACCTTGGTTATTTCTGCTTCCCGTTTCTGGTTTCTTCCCGCACGCGCGGCCCCACGGGTCACAAGCACATATATATCCTCTCATTCATCAGCAGCACGGTGCTCTTCCCCAATCATTATAACCGATTTCAGATGGTGCTAGAAAATTATATTGACTCTGAACACCAAAAGAAATCAGTCATCCTCTAAGGGGTCACGGGAGGATGTGAGGGGTGGGAGAAGCCAAAGAATGAGTCCCTGCACCCAAGCAGATGGAGTGAGCCCCGTCACGCTAACGGGCCCAAGGGCCTGCCAAGGAGGCCCCGCAGTTAACCTGCTCACACGTCACCGCTGCTGCAGGGGAGGGAAGGGTCAGTGGTGACGTCCCACGCTGGTCTTGGCTCCCAGGCCCTCTGGGACTGCGCCCTTCACGCCGCTGGTCTTCCCCAAGAACACTGATTTCAAATGGTGCTAGACAATCACTATTTAAATCTAAACCACCATATGAAACCAGCTTCCTGAAGAAGCTTTAGGATCGTCTTTGTCTTCAGAACGTGCTCCTGTGATAAACTCAAGACCACCCAGGAAGGGAGGCGAAGCCTGGCCGAGGCTGGGCTCCCCGTGGGCTAACAGAGCCGTGGCGCCTGGCTGGCGTACGCAAACCTGCTGCTGGGGGGGAGGGGGGGGCAGTGCTGTGACTCATTCTTGAGCTGCCCAGACAGAGGTTCAGTTTTATCATTTGGAGGCCACGGCACACCCTTGACTTCTGTTGGGGATGTCGCGGGAGATCACAGAAGGAACTCATTCCGGGGTGGACATACCCAGGGGCAGGGTGACTGGAAAAGGCGCCGAAGGCCCTCACGGCAGACACAAGCAGAGCACAGAGCCAGCCAGTGCTCTAGTAGAAGCTGAAGAAAATGCTCTCCTGAACTTAGTGCTTTCACTCTGGGAATTCCGGGGATGCAAAGACAGCAGGACTGGGGCAGGTTAAAGTCGTGCACGGCTCATACATGCTAATACATGGAGGCTAATGTCTGCTTTTTCCAGAATGGCTGCCTATATAGATTTATGGTTGTATATTGCATTTACTTAAGAATTCCCCCCTCCCCTTCCGATCATGCTTAGTGAAAGAAGAAGAAAGAAGGAAAATACCGGACGGTTTCACTCATAGCAGAAGCATAAAGGACCAGCAGAGAAAATAATAGTAATAATGAACAGCGATAGGCCAGACACAATTTATGGGGGCGGAGTGGGGAATGGGATCAAAAATGGGGGGGGTAGAATTGCACTGGACTATGGCAACAGCACATGGGGTGATTTGGTGATGGGAAGCCCATGGGGATTACAACTGAGATGGAGAAAGGCACAAAATGATGTAAAAATAAGCTATTATTTAAAAAAAAAGAAAAAGAATCTCCCCCTTCCTCCAAAGGCACAGGACACTCGTGCTCAGTGGTCTCCGACAAGCTGCATCTCCACAGGTCTCTGCTCCTTCCGCCTTGACCCTCAGTACTGTCCTGCCAGGCAGGCTGCTGTCACTCCCTCTGTGCTCTGGGGTTCCAGAAGTCACTTACTTAGGACACCAAAGGGGAGGGGTGTTTTTTTTAAAGTTATGAAAAATGTCAAACATATGTTAAATTTGAATTAAGGGAATGAATGCCTAATTCCTATCTTCAACACTTACTCATTTTCACTCTGTTTGCTTCAGCTCCATGGTCAAAACCCAAGCTACATGTGTGTTTTGGTGAATCAACTGAAAGTAAGCTGACAGCGAATGCCAACATTCTGCTCCTAATTCGGGCATTTGAGGTCATCCTAAAAAATAAGGCCACTCCCGTGTAGCAGGACAGCACACTCCGGATTGCAAAGAAAATGAACAATCCCTTACTGTCATCAATTTTTCAATTCAAAGTCAGCTCTTTCCCACTTTCTCCAAAGAATAACAAGTTCTTTTTGGTTTGCTTCATACTCAAATCTTCTATTCACACTTATCCACTGAGTCTTATTCACCAAAACTCTTTGGTCTCTTTTAACCTAAAACTTACCCACTTTTTTGGGGGGTGGGTGTAGGAGAGGCGTTATCATCCCGGGATAGAGAAAATTGGGTTCTAATCCTGGCCGGACCATCCATCTAGTGCCCGCTCTCTGCTTAATAAATTCACTGAACTTCAGTTTCTTCCTCTGAGTCTTCTCACATCACAGCCTGTAAGCCTCGCTGTGAGTGTGGGGTGAATCACTTGTCCAGTCGTGTTT
Organism: Condylura cristata; assembly: GCF_000260355.1. Taxonomy (NCBI): domain Eukaryota; kingdom Metazoa; phylum Chordata; class Mammalia; order Eulipotyphla; family Talpidae; genus Condylura; species Condylura cristata. Next base: position 60,531,601 of record NW_004567106.1, read on the forward strand.
GTGGGTGATGGTGTCAAATGGGTTCAGCGAGATGCTAACCAGTCTGGAAGGGCAGGTTCAGGCCTTAGTAACACTTGTTACTCCACACAGGCTTGGCCAACTATCTCCTTTGAGACCCCCAAACTTAGCCCTCACCATGGAAAAGCACCCATTCCCAGCACATGTCCGAAGCAGCGAGGCTGTTGTTTGCTTTGTTCTATGTCTGGAAAGAAGGGGACAGAACAGCATGGACTCCAGAGAAGTGCAGCCCTCACTTATCAAAGATACAACACTGACTGACTGCAAAGAAATGCACATCTGTGTCTAGTGACAGGCAGTTGAGTATTTCAATGGGAGAGCCAATGGAAGCTTTGAAACCTGGAAAAGACAGGAGAACTCACAAACTATCCTGTTGGTTTTGCAATGACTTGATGAGTCCTCCACAGCCCTCAAGTTATGCTACTGAAATTCGGCACGTCAAGGAAAGTTTGCAGGATGCAGCCACGGCACATCATCCTGCAAGGCCAGGGTCCAGAACGCGAGGTCTGCTTTTTTTTTTTTGCCAATTAGAAACTCTGTTGACATGACTGACAATGAATTAAACAAATGACTGATCAGATAACTTCAATGACAGGGCAAATATTCCTGCAAAAGCAAAGAAAAAGGAGGAGAGGATTAATTCTTTTACTTACAACTGATAAGATCATATATCCTCATGTAGCAAGTGTACGTGGCATCATGCAGGTACACGCATGTCCACACACATGCAACCCCACTCCTGCTCTCTGAGTAGAGACAAACTGACAAGGAAAGCTTTTTGTCTGATCTTTTAAGTATGCATCTCAAAAATTCCGAACAAAGGAGCTACATGCTTTTGTATCTATGTCTCTCCACGTGAGCCCAGTATGACAAGGCATTTTCAGCAGACAAAGCATAAAAAGCACAGAATGAAAGTGCTTCAGTAAGCTTCCTTGGAGTTTTCAAGCCCTTGCGTGCAAACTGAGGCACTCAGTCGCTAAGTAACTGCAAAGGGCTTTAAGCAAAACCCACTGAGAGAGGGCTCGGGACTGGGCACATTTTCACATAATCTCCTAAGGCCAGAGGCCAATTCCAAGAAAACGGATCTGCAGAGGAGACTGGCTACAACATTAACAAGCTGAGGACCGCATGGTTCACCAGCGAGAAGAAGGAAAAAGGCGGCTGATGAGTCCTCCGTTCTATTTCCAGGACACACATAGGAAGCTGGCCCTGATCTATTTAGTGAGTCCGTCAGTGACATTCAACTGCTAGGAGAAAGCACAGTGAGGATTAGCATGTTGCCATTTTTCCAGACTCCAACAATCAGCCCGATTGTTTCGTGTTCTGGGGCAGGACACCGCAGGGTTGTGTTTGTGTGAACTGGGTTGTTTCTATTTTAGCAATGGACACTTTCAAGGTCCCACGGAACTGGAAAGGAATGTTCTTTTTTTTTTTTTCACAACTCTCTCTTGTCAACAGAGAACCCACTTGAAACTGTCCAATTCTCCATCCATCCACCCCTCACCCCCTCCGCAGTAAAGGAACCATCTTTCAAGAGTGTCTTTTCTCGAGTGTCCCTCGCCCACGGGCCATGAGAACGTGCATTACCCAGTCTACACAGCCGTGCTTGAAGCCATTTCTCAGCAAGCTGCTCTTCCTGGTATTTTTAATTCCAGATCTGATAGTACAGTTGGAGCCTGAAGTGTGAATCAATAAACCACCCCAGTAATTCCTGTGTGGCAGAAGCGCAACAGTGGAAGCTCATTGTTCTCCCTGACGCGCACGGCCAGTCTGTTCTTGCATGAGCAAAGTGGATTAAGAGACTTCCCTTGGGGTTTGAAGATTTCACAAGGAGACTGGATCTCACTGTGACACTTCTTTTAAAACTGGCTTCAAAATGGCGCAGACACCAGCACTCAACAGCCCTAACAAGCACGTAGCCAGACTACAGATGCATGTGCCCGCCGGGTTACATGTGCCATGGGCCCCGGGTTGTGCTTCCTCAGCTGGGGCTATTCACTGACCTGCGGCAGCTCGGGCACATACTTCATCTCAGGGTCCTGAAATACAAACTGCCGAGCAGCCTGGGTGGAAACAGCCTCTAGCTTTAAAAACACTACACAGTCGCTATTGTTTCATTTGATACTAATGTCTTTTCAGGGTGAAGGTCAAAATGAACCGAGGCGGGCATGGTACGCTGATGACTGGCAACAGCTTCTATTTTTGAATACTTGCTCTGTGCCAGACACACAGACTCACTCAGACGGAGACTATTCTGCACATGCCTCCACGCACTTTACATTCACACCACCCAACAGGATTGGTGGGTGGTGTTACCTCCATTTTCCAGAGGAGAGAACAGAGACTGGGGAAGGGTAAGACTGACCCTGGGCTACACAAACTTGCAAGTGGCAAGACCAGGATTCACACCCCTGTGGCCACACCCAGACTCGCAGCTCAGTGCCTTATGGACTGTATAGGGCGAACCTCTCCTGGCCTGGGAGGTGCCCGGTAGACATGGAGCTCTGCACATAAACTGGCTCCCACTTTCAGGGTTTCCTCTCAGGCCACAACAGCAAACCCTTAAAACCAGCTTTTCTCTCCATGAGCGTTAAGCTGGACCCAATAATCCACCCAGGGAGGGGAAGGCTCGGACACTAACTGGGTCTGGCAGGCATCAGACGGTAGGAGACGTGAGTCCCGCCACGCTGACCTGCAGGGGGCCCTTTGGTGAGCCCTGTCTCCTCCACAGCCCCGCTTTCCCACAGACGGACGGTACGGGAGCTCGAGTCAAGAGTGCCCGTTCCGTTTCGTCCGTCAGAGCATGCACCGGATGACGACGGGGCTGGAATCTGTCTCCAAAGCAAGGTCAGGGCTGCGTCCCCCTCAGTTTCCTACTCCATAAGGTGGGACGGTGAGACGGTGAAGTCTGAGGAGCTAAGTGTCAGGCCGTATTGCTGGTTCCCTGCCCGAGGCAGGCTGTAAGCGACTGAATGGATCTGAAAGTCTCTGTCTCCTCCTCGGTTATGAAGGACAAGCTACTCACCCCACCAGAGCGACGTGAGATTCAAAGCAGAATGATAAGATAAAGCAACCTGCAACGACAAGCACAATGTAAGCATTCATGAGCAAAGGCTGCCGGGCCAGAAGGGCCTGCACAGGGCCGTCCATCAGCACGAGGGGGCTGGGGCTGAGAGGCCGCGGCGTGGACAGAGGCCTTGTGACCCCGCCCGCAGGCATTGTGCAGACCTTGACGCACCCCAGGGCAGCTGACTGTGGAGGTGTCTGATGCCACCTACGATGTCTGCCTCTACAAATGGCATCTCCGACTGAAGTGCCTGAACCCACAGTCTTCCAGTATGTTCTGCCTCACCTCTGCCTTCTGAATACCTGCACCCTTGCTTTGAAGCAGGAATTCACATAACAGACGCTTCCAGTGGTAAACCGGGTGTTGCGTGTTAAGAGAAAAGGAATGGAGATAAAATACTGATCATTTTATATATAAATATTTTATATAAATACAAAATTACCAGGGAACCGATCAGGAACAAAATGTAACTCGACTCCCTTGGGGCCGACTTACAGCACCAGCCTTTACTCCCACCAGCCACTTGTTGACAGGTCTTCGCCAGCACAGAAACCCTCGGGAGCTTTGGTTCAGAAGGTCAGCATCGGGAATTTAAATGACAGGAACTCCGAGGAAATCTCCCAGAATGAGACAGGAGGTAAAAGTAAACTGTCTTCTTCTGCTACTCCACCCATGTCATAAGATAATTTTTGTTTAAAAGAGAAATAAAAAGCACCTTCTGGCCCTTCCTGGTGGCGCAGAGGGGTAAAGCACAGCACTGAGAAGCTAAAGCCACTACCGCATGAGTTCAATTCCCGCCTGCCCCGGAGGTGACCACATGGCGCGGCAGACCTCTCCTGACCCGCCCGCTGCTCCCCTCAGCGGTGTACTTCGTCAGTCGGCCTGTTCTGCTCCCCACTCTGTCTGCTGAAGTCTTTCACCACCCCTGAGTCTCTGGCCTGTACCCCACTTCTGTATGCATAAAATAAACAAATCTTTTTTTCTTTTAAAAAGCACCTTCTTCCTCCTCAAGACGTGGTGGGGCCATCGCCACACGCAGGGAGCACACACGGCCCTGGGCTGGTGTCCTCTCTGCGGTGGTGTGGCCACCATTAAGCAAACTGCCCAGCGCCATGAGGCTGTGCGTGTCACAGGTCAGCAAGAAGCCTTATGAAATCCAACATGGCCTAAACCTATAGATCAGACCAGGGAAGAAAGGCATGAAAGCAGCTGGCACGGAAGACAATTTTCAAAATTGGATTTTCAAAATTGATTTGCAACCTCAGGCGACAGCAGCACAGACTCCAGAAGGCCAGCAGAGGGCAGCACTAACCTGTCAGCACAACGGGGTGCAGCTCAGGTTGCAAAGGCTGGCCACCCCGCTCTAACTTTAAAGCAACAGCGCACCTTTTGCACCTTCGCCACGTCAGCCACGAAGTAGAGAGGAAGCCTGGGCCCTGTAGGGCTTGTTTCTGGAAAACTGATGGTCCAAGGCGACTTCGAGAACTGGTTACTTTCCCAAACTACAGGAGTCCTCCCACACAGCACCCAGGGTTCCTTGCGGGGGACTCGGTCTCAAAAGCTCCCAGTTCACCCCACAAGAGGCTGAGTGACTCAGCAGGATGGTGAAGGGAAGCCTGCCCTCCAGTGAGGGGCTACTGCAACTTCTAAGTTAATGATTACAAGCCAGTAGAGGAACTTAAGCCTATGAGGCCGCAGACTGAGCCAAGCTTATCAGCAGATAGGGCAATAAGGGTGCGTGTGAACTGACCAGGGAAGAAAACGATCTGTGAACACAGGTGGGACCTTTAAGCCAAGTGTTACTTGGGACTCGCTTCGCTTTTGGGGCTCTTGGGGCTCTGTCGGGTGCCCTGGGCGCGGCTGTGATATGGTGGGGAGATTCTTGAGGGCTGGGATTAACATTCAAGAGGATCTCAACCAGGCTGGGAAATGGCGGAGAAAAGTCATCGTTATAGTCCATACCGCCTTACAAAGGAAAAATCAATCTACAAAGTCCCACCTGGTAAGTACAGCTCTATCAGGATGAACATCAAGTTCACACCAATGATGAGCCCAACGCACAGGACCCTGGAAGACTTAAAAGATACTAATTCTGAGTAATGGCATGTTCCCCCAAACCGTTTGATCATAAAAGTGAGGGTGGACCCCAAAGCCACAGTGGTTTAACTTCCACCAGGAAACTTTTCCACGTTTTACTTTCAAACATCTAGGAACACTGTGGGTCAGCTGCTTTCTGGGAGCTTCTCGGTGCTGGGGATAGTCCCGGAAGCTGCTGGGAAGCCCACCTTTGATCAGCCATTTCCTGTAAAGGCATCTGACATGCTGTAACACGTCGTCGCTCTCATGAAGACCCCTGTCACCACTGCACCTGCCACCTCCCAAGGTTTAAATGGATGCATGCTTTGGACAGGCAGAACTACAAGAAGGTCTGATCAAGAACCAGCAGGAACCAGTGATGAGGCTTCTCCACTATGAGGGCACCTGTGAGGTTGACAGATGCATCTCCAGCTCCCCACTGACATCATTACCTGCCCTGAAAGCACCCGAACACTCTGCCTGTTTTAGCAGCTCTGGGTGGTTCTAACACAAGCACAGCGACACCTCTACCAGTACACAGCCCTCCCCAGGATGGTCCACCCAGAGGGCCCTCCAAGTTCTTCTCATACGCTCCTCCCTCCATCCTTTCAACCTTTAGTCTCAGAAACTGAGACTAAAATCTGCTTAAAATCCAATCTACCAAAAAGATCTTCCCCTTATTTTTCCTCCTCAGCACCGATTTGCTCACGTTGATGCATTATATGCTGCTTTCTTAATGGCAATTACTATGGAATGTCCCCCCCCCCCCCAAACAGCCCATTTAAGTTGGGAAGAGTGTGTCAAGCAGCCTAAGCTGTGGGCACATAATGACCCAGACTCAAAACCTTCCTCTGTCACTTGATACACAGCTTCAGAGAAGATCTTTCACCCTTTTGGGGTTTAGATTCTTCACGTATACAGTAGAAAGAACAGTAGCGAAAACACTCAAAAGAGTTGTGAAAATATAACTGACTTCAGTAAGACACATGGCTTGTGCA